>NC_073694.1:133645123-133968577 GCF_029784165.1 Wyeomyia smithii | reverse complement strand
CAAGTTTTCTCAATGAGCATTCATTAAATTTTCGTTTTTGTTTCTCGGTGCGCGGTTTTGATTTTGTTTCTCGCACACAGAGAAAGAAACAAACTTGTCGCTATCGTGAAAAATAACAAAACAATTAGAAATGCTCTAAATCACAACTGAAGCAGTTAAGATATTTTCCTGTCACTCACCCAAACCTTGATAACAACTACCGAAAAACGTGTGATTGAGCTCTTGCTATATTGAGTTATTGAACCAAACGTTTTTTTTTTTTTTTCAAATACATGAAGTTATATGCTGGGCTGGAACTAACCTAGCATGAGTTTTATCGATTAAATGTCAAACAATTTTCAAATTTAAAATTTTCGGTTGAATCGTTCTGGGCTCCAATTTCAGATAGTTTCGTAAAGTTTGCTTTTTGCTTAGATAGGAAAATTTTACCAATTCGCTCAATTAAATGATTGTCTTGGTAGTGCAGCAAACAAAGGGTTGTTTCGAATATGTATGAAATGACAGCGATTAAATAAAAGATATCCATTCTTTTAGTATATATTATTATTTATAACGTTTTAACGTCTCAGCATCCAGAAATGCACTGTTAGATAAAATTGCAGCAAATACTAGAGTTGCAATTCTCTCTATTATTTGTTTTAATGGAATATAAGAATACCGTAGTCCAACGTCATGCGGTCGTGTCTTGAATACCACCCTCCTACTTTTTGCTTGTCCAGCAAACACCGATACCAACACCGATGAAATCGTTCTAAGTGAACAGCGTTGCCAGGTATGAAGATTTAGCTGGATTATCCAGATTTTTGAACATGTATCCAGATAGACAGCTTTGATGTCCAATTATCCAGATTTTTCATGGTTGATCCAGATTTTATCCAGATTTTATCTTCTCTGTTCCGCAAAAGGTCTTCACTTCAATTTTGGCCCGAAATTTTGCAATTTTGTCACCTCAAATTTTGCGTACCCCAAGACTTTTATTCGAAAAATTAACCTTTCACCCCACGAAATGACTGCCAGATTTTTTTCCAGATTATTGTTTTGCCTTTTCCAGATTTTTGAAAAAATGGCCTGGCAACGCTGTAAGTGAAGTGGTTCGGAGCTGTCAAATACATTCAAAATACGCTAGAGCATCAAATGCGTTATGCTCAACGCACATGCGTTGTACTGGTTCCAAACTAGATTAGAAAATACAACAATTTTTGCAAAAAGTTCATGGTAAGCCAAGCGAGAATCTTCCGGTTTCTGTCACGTATAAATTCCTGCAAACCTCCCCAAGAATTCGCTAGGAATGTAGTGGGAAACCAGTCAAAGTAGTGGACAGAACCGATTTTTTTACTTTTTGTTTTGGTTCAAGCCTAGTGGTTTGGCTATCAATCAAGAAGTATACCAGAACGAATGTTTGAACAAAATTTGGATTCCATCTATTCGCAAACACCATACCAATGAAAGGAATGAGTTTTGGCCAGATAAAACATCATCACATTACGTCAAAAAACACAAACGTTCCTAAACAGCCACTCGACTTCATTTGTACCCCAAATACGCAACGCAACGAATTTTCCTCAGTGTCGTCTAAACGAAGATTTCTTTGGGATTTTAATTTCTTTTGGTGCAAAAATGACTGGAGGTCAACGAACTGCAAACAGTTGATTGATAGAAAAGGAGATGCATTCGAAAAGCTGACGTGAAGGCCGTACAACGCTCTTGTTCCGGTATCATAAGAAAGCTTCGGACGGACCTTCCTCAAGTGTTCAATATTAGTTAAGGTGAAACGGGATTGTGGTCTTTTCCTATACAATTTTGAGGTTAGAGTTCTTTTTACTTTTGTAGTTTGAGCGTAAAAAAATCGGCTTCCACTAAATAAATAGCACTTAAATTGCTACTTCAGGCATGCAACAGTTGTGAAAATTATGGATAAAAAAAAAACAGTTGTGAAAACAATTGATCAAAGTTTCATGTACGTAGTCTTCATAAATAAAGTAAAAATTAGATTGCAAAATTCGAGTTGATCGCGACCACGTCCCGTTTCACCTTAATAATGAATGTACCTTCATGAGAAGAAATCAGTTTTCGAGGCGAATGACCAACACATGGTTAAAACCTCGTTAAATTAATAAATAAATAAATAGAAATCAGTTTTTTTTTAAGTTCATCAACCTTTTTTTGACAGCCATAGGAAAAAAATCCAAATTTTTAGTTGTCACCCGTTTTTTTAAACTGCATACCCGAAAGGCGATTTGAAACTACATTAGAAATGGTATGACAGAAAGCTATCTATGGTGGTATATAAAAACAAATATATTTGATTTCATTGCTCTCGATTGCGTTTCAATTGCAATTTTTCTAACCCAATCCATATCAAATTCAATTGTTTAGACTGTTTAATAATTGATATGATAATTTGGTTATCGGTTCAATGTGAGAAGTATGATCAGTGTAATGTAATCCCTCTAGAATCAGTGAGCTTTTTTTAATCTGTTGTCTCCTCCTAAATGAACTGGCTAACGATACACACGTTGTATAGCTTTAGGCGCATTTCATGCTGACTATCGAAAATCGACGTACGGTACAGTACAGTGGTTCCCAAACCTGTTGGCTTCGCGATCCCTTTTTCTAGGCACATACAGATTCGCGGCCCCTTAAAAGAATTACAGATACATGTTTTGCAATACGAGGTGTTTTTCAGTCTCATCTGTTGACTTAATGATGCAGCGGGGTTGTAAATTCGCTGTCATAGTGTATCACTGCCCTGGTCTAGTAGCATTCCACACAAGTGCAACAACAAAAAATTATATATTTACGATTTGTTAACAAAATCGACAATGCGAATACCCGTCAATTTTTTTTAACTCTAATTGTTACGTCAGTCGAAAAAGCTATCAGCGACAGAATATATTTAAGTACTAAATGAATTGAATACATAAAAAGGCAGGTTCTGTAATTCAACTGCGTTAAAATAGATAGAAAATATTTTATGTGACTAAAACATAGGCGTAGCCAGAGGGGGGCAGGGGGGGTGGTGTTCCCCCCCCCTCTGAATGTTGACATTGGTGCAGAATTTTTTTTCAATAACTCCAATAGCACAAAACGACATCTTTAGCCCATAGAAACATCTGTGTAAAGTATCAGCCAGATCAAAAATAATTGATTGAAATGCTTGCGCTGTTGTGTAGAATTGCATAGGTTTTTCAGTTGATCCACCATGGATATTGCAGCGGCAAAAGTACCAGGCTAATCCGCCTGCATCAACTAGCTTGGAGTATTGGAACCGAGCTGTGACAATTCCTTACCTTGATTCTCTTGTAACCTCACTGGCAACACGGTTCGATGAAGATAGTGCACCTGCCTACGCGTTGTCCTTGCTGCATCCCGCTAACGTAATACGCATGTCGTTGGAAGAGTCCACGCGTAAAACCGAAAATTTCGTATTATTTTATGAAGTTGACAATTTTGTTGGAGAGGTGGAAGTTTTGTATTAACATTGCAGCAGTATGAGAGCAGACCGTAAGAACTTGGAAGAGTTGGATCTTATAGACCTGCTAGCTAAAGCCCGTTCTTTCTTTCCTGTGACTGAGAAAGCGATTAAAATTGCACTTGCTCTACCATGGAAACATGCACGATTGAACGCTCGTTCCGCACATTACGTCGAGTGAAAACCTGGCTGAGGTCAACAATATTTGAACAGCGGTTGAGTGCTCTCTGCTTGCTCAGTGTTCATCAGCAGATGGTCAACAACAATCGTGAAAAGACACATGAACCGCTTTCGGAACGTTTGACGTTTGATGCCCGAAGATTTTGTTGAGAATCAGGACTGTGTCTTCAATCTTCACGTCCTTGGGAAGCTTTGACAGGATGTAGTTGAGATAGCGGCTGTGCGAATGGGTGTCCAGCTTCCGGAGAAGTAAACGTACCTTCGCCGCATCATTCAGCTGGTCTGCATCGTTCTCGAAGAGGTCCTGGTAGCGGTTAAACCACTTTTCACTAGTTACCTTGATGTAAAAATCGCTAAGACTTGTATTTATTTCTAATTTTCAAAACACACTAAAGTCGCTTTTTACGTGGGGGATACGTGCCGCTTACAAAACGCGTAAATTCCGGAATCCGCGTAAAAAACACGTAAATTTCGAAATCCGCGTAAAAAAACCGCGTAAATTCCGGAATCCACATAAAAAACCGCGTAAAAAACCCGCTTAAAAACAACCGCGTAAAAAGCGACCTTAGTGTACCATTTTTTTACTTCTAAAATTTTGAAGAGCTTGCCACCCCCCCCCCCCCCCCCCCCTAATTGAAATTCTGGCTACGCCCATGACTAAAAACAATATTTTTTGGGTGTTGTATACACACTGAGATACTATCACCAACAACAGTGAAACATATCACCGAGTTTTCAACAGCTGAGATGTCGGTAAAAATTTCGGTAATACATCAAAATACCGAAATTCTATGAAACCAACAATTCAAAACCTTTCAATTTTTAATATTTTACCGAGATACTCATAAAATAGTTCCGAAACTCGTTTTAATATACTGAACGCTTTGGATTTTTTACTGTCAAACTATTACGAGAACTTCGGTAAAATTTACTGTAGTACGAATTTTAAGGTTATTCAGATAATTCCAGCAAATTATAAAAACGACTACATTTACGAAGAAATTTATTTTTAAAGTCAACTGTTTCAAATAATCACAGCATTGGTAAAAACGGGAGACTTGTGTTGCATACAGGAAATAAAGCGATATCTATCACTCTGCAGCTTCGAATTGATAACCTTCCAAATTGAGTGAGTGAATAAAGAAAACATAATTTTCTTTTAAAATTGTTTGTAATGAACAAATAAAGTTTTGAGAAAAAAATAGTGAAAGTACTTACTGAATATTATAGTTAATCTGAATAATACAGATTTCTCCATCATGATAATCAACCGCAAAAACTGCTTCCACACCTGAACCGAAACGCGATCAAAACTTAAAGTGGAGCATTCTTTGGTTTGGCAGTTCTGGGTTGCGGAATCACGGTAAGAGCTTCTTTTGTTCGACGAGATCTCGGTTGAATGATATAAGGGTACCGAATTTCGGTATTTTTGTTTACTGAACGCTCATAGGGGAAGCATGTGATCTGCGATGATTTGCGTTACGTAACAAAAAATCTCTGCTGAGACTCTCCAAAAACGAGCATTCTTATTAAGGCGACATCCATAAATTACGTAACGCAAAAAACCAATTTTTGGACCCCCACCCCCCCATGTGTAACGAAACGTAACGCCAACACCTTCCCCCCCATAAAAATTACGTAACGCTGCAGGAGGATTTCCTTGATAAAAATGCTCGTTTTTGAGAGTCTCTCCAGAGATTTTTCGTTACGTAACGCTGAGCTCCCCTCCCCCCTCCCCTGTGTAACAAATCGTAACGCCCAAGTATACTCCCCCTCCCCCCTATGAGCGTTATGTAATTTATGGATGCCGCCTAAGCTAATTCTTCTACAGCGTTACGTAATTTTCATGGGTGGAGGTAGGTGCTGGCGTTACATTTCGTTACATATGGGGGGGTTTCATAAATTGGGGTTTTTGCGTTACGTTAAATTATGGATGTCGCCTTAGAAAATTTGGAGTAAAACGTTGAAAGAGTGAAAAACTTTAGTTCTTTTCAGTCAGTTTTCAAATAGTGCATCTGGATTCCATATCAAATAAAAGCTCTTTAATTGTTTAATAAAATGCAACATTTGGATTCTGGACCTTTTTCTGTAGAGAAAACAGCGCCCTGATAATCACCAAGTCTCCCTCACCCGTCTAAATGCGTAAAATTATCAATGGGTGGTCCCAAAGACACGGTATATTCATAAGCACTGTGAACAATAATGTTGCAAAACATATTAACGAGTAAACTGCCGTTTATTTTGTATACGAATAAAGGAATTTATTTGTAATAGCACTTTAAATACACCACAGCCTTACACTGACTCAAGTACAATCTAAACCTTATTTTAGCTAAGTTTAATTATTTTTATATGACACTTGTGATATACATAGTTTTCTGTTGTTTCAGGTGACATCCAATATGTGAACTAGAGCGGCATTAAATAAGCAAGATTATCATTTGTATTAATTTTGAGTTAATTACTTCAACAATACTGGTGGGTTTTCAAATTATTTGGACTCATTTTTATCATTCTGCAACCTACTCAGAACTTTTCTGATTATCTAATTTTCGTATCCTGAATCATGTAACCATCTCTGAACTGCGTGTTTGGTTGTAGTAACAAAATATGCGATTCTATTTGCTTGCAAACTTGGTTCTGATTGTAAGTATTTTAAACATTACAATAGTTCACATATTGCTTCTCTCACTGAGCCACTGTACTTCCACAGTTATGTTATGCAGCACTTCTATCGGAAGCTATAATGAAAAATTCTTACCCTTTTGACAACTTTGCTTACGTCAGTTTGACTCTTCATATATTTCGCAAGAAAAACAATAATTTTGGCAACATTAGTGTTACCAGGAATCCAGAAATCACGAAACTGACGTAAGCAGAGAGGTTCGGAAATTACGAAGACGCATTATAGCACCCGTTCTTATGGTGCGTAAAAATCTGGATACACAAACCTGGTAGATTTTGCAGTTTGTATGAACCCATTTGCCGCGGAGAGAAAAACATTTTTACTTCACAATCTCAAATTCAAAATTCCATTTCTTGTTAACCGCAAGCATATCTGTTTAAAACTATGTTGCGAATCAAAGTTCGATCGATTCCTAATTAGTTTACGTTTCGAATTTATAAACCTTAAACTGTATTCGAAATTGAGTTGTTCGGTGAAACCGAACGACATAACGCGCGGGAAATGGGTTACATAGTGCACAGTCGCTTTAAATTTTTAGAATATGGCCTTGTAAATAGTACGGTACTGCAGGATAAGATGGTGCGTGTCTTTTTGGAGCTAACTTGAGAAAAGCAAAGACACGATCATGCAAAGCATTGACAGAATCCAGCTGGCCACTTGTCTTGTGATACAGGTGCGTGCCCCTGCGGAGAATTTTGCTGCGTCTGTAAATAAATACAACCAAAGAGTCATAATCTTTTCGCAACAATATCGGAAGCAAAAACTATTTTTCAATATGTACTAGTTGATAATGAAACCGAACATAGTTATCGTTTTTTCAATACTTATGCTGCGAAAATAAATTGATGATATCTTTTGCTCCTCTCTAACTAAAAAATTCTGATAATAACAAAAGAGAAAATATCTTTGCCAAAACTTTGTGTTTCAATATATTTCAATTCATAATCAATTATAAGATTTACCACGTGGGCATTTTGCATTGTAAGCAATAAAAAAAACGTCAAATTTTTTTTTTTGCAGATCAATTAACATTAAACAATGGTTTTAAATGTAAAAAGAACCGGTATGGAACTTGTATTGAATTACGTCAAAAATTGATTACTGCGATATTCTCACTCCGATTGTATAAAAAATCTTTTTGTATATTTGTTAAAATATAAATTATATTAATATAATTAATTTCGATGATAAAAAACATATTAAACAATAACCCATATGGTTACGGACCAGCATTGTCGAGATATAATCGATTTGTGGTTAACCGATCGGATTTCCGCAACGCATCACAGAGCGCGAGACAATACAAGAACAAGAACCACTTACTCGCCGTGACAGTTTCAAGGAGCGATTGCCGCTGGCAGTGATCACGTGGTATCGATGTTACTTTATTTCGATCTTGAACTACGGATTTGCTCGATTGGCTTCACTAATAAATCAAGCGTACACAAAGCAGTTTTCCCTGCCGTACGATCACGAAGCATCAGTTAAATGTTCCACTGATATGATGGGTAATTTGTTGTGGGATTATAAATAAACACAAGTTAAATGCGGCATCGATTGGCTACAAACTCCAATTTCGTTTTAGAAAAAAAAATCTCTATCCGAAAATAGATCCAAATATAGAAAGAAGTGAAAACACTTTCCCAAACACCCACATGGTCAGTTGGAATGAAGTTCATCATTTTTTCGAATGATGAAAATTTGTATCGCTGACTGGCTTTCAAACATCTTTCGAACTAGGTGTTAATCAATTTTCGATGTTATATGGACTACGGTTATGGTGCCGTTCCGTGATATACACTAGTGTTAGCGGTATTTCGTGAAACGAAGCGCGCGATACGATGAGTGATCCCAAAGACCGCTGGAAGTATCTGAACTTGCCGAGCACTTAGCACCTCAATGTTTATCTTGTGACGCTGGTCGGGTACAAAAGCATACTTGTTGCTTCACATCACATGCACGATGATGGAATGAGATCTGGATTTATTTTTGTTTGGATTGAAGGTTTTAAAGTAAATAGGATCGATTTATCGCCTACTAATAACTGAGTTATGTTTACCAAACGATATTTGTGATATATAGGTACTATCATTGAGATATATACTACTGCAAAGTCCTCTATAAGTGCAAGAATTATTTTGTTCTTTATAGATCAAAAGTGATTGATCAGTATTGATTGAATAAAAACTTCTAGGTTAAGTTTAACTTAACACGTTGCAATTCGATGTAGAATTATTCAAGTATACAGATAGTCAATTTTTGGATGGTTTTGAAAGAACGAAGTATCTTTTACCTGAATGGTACCGTTCAAAACTGCATAAAAAAATTGAAAACAAAAATTAGGCCATCGGAATCTTTATGAAAATTATCGAAAGAATTTAAAACCAAGATTTCAATACGAAAAAAGCGTACTGGAATTCAAATAGATTTTTCCGGGTTTCCGGAGTAGAAGTCAATCGTGAATCTGGTTATGCCCCTGTTCTATGTGTTAAATACGCTGAACACTCTGAAGAAAATAATATTTCGTATTTGTATTTGTTTTTGTATATTGATAGACATCAGTATATTATTTTGATAAACATCCGAACATGTTAGGATCGTTTTATACGCTAATTGAAAATTGGCATCATTAATTAACGACATAGTCACCCACTGGCGAAAAATTGGATTAACAATCTTTACATACCTTGCTACGTGAGTTTGACGAGAAATGTGTGTGTAAAAATGTCTATTTTGATACTGGCTCGAGTTTGCCATGACTATTCCAGAAACAAAAATACTAAACTGTACTTGGAACTGCAGGTCTACCATTAGCTTTGTTAGATTATAAGGCTTTAACTTTCAACTTTAACTTTTAACATTAATTTTTGAAAAGGTAACTGACACACTCAATTTATCTCGGCATACTTCCCAACAGCTGATTGAGCTCGGCGAAGTTTTGAACAAATATTACCAATAAATTTCGACGAACACTCAGCAAATATATCGATTTACCGTAAACCAGTAAGTATTGACATTTCATTTGCCAAAGTTCTTGAAAAATCCACCGAAAAATTGTAGAACATTTCGCTGAATTTATCAGCTGTTGAGTTCTCGGCAGTAAAATCTAAGTGTGTAACCCGATTGTAACCGGTGTTGGTGAACTATCACTTGTTGAATTGTACACACTTAAAATTTTTTGCCGGGGTTCGGTAATTTATTGCCGAGAACATACCACTGAGTGCTCGGTTGAAAAAATAATGACAGCTGTCACATTTTTTCGTGAATCTCGGTTCAACCTAACTGAAATCTCGGATTTTGGATATTTTGTGCCGAAATTTCAGTTTAGTGAACCGAGATTTACGAAAAAATGTGACAGCTAGGATACGCGAGTTCTCTAACTTTTCTTTTAACACTACTCATAAGCTTTTGCACAGTGTGTTCTCCGACCATTTTTACCATTTTAAGCCAATCTTTTTTAAATTTTTCAACATTGTCCGCTGGTTTGACATATTTCCTCAGCTTTACCTTGGTCAAAGCCCAAAAAGTTTCAATAGTGCGAATTTCAGGGCAGTTTGGAGGATTCATCTCCTTTGGGACACATGTGACATTATTTGTTTTATACCACCCTAGTGCATCCTTAGAGTAATGGCAGGAAGCAAGACCGGGCCAAAAGATTGGAGGATTGTAATGCTGCTTAACCATGGGTAACAACCTTTTCTGCAAACACTCTTTCACGTAAATTTTACCATTCATTGTGTCATTCGTAATGAATGGACGAGATATTTTCCCACATTCACGAATGGCCTGCCAAACCATTACCTTCTTGCCGATTTTTACGGGGTGAACGGCTTTCACTGGTCCAGGGACATCCTTTCCCTTCGGTGATGTAAAACATTGCGGTCCTGGCAGAGTCTTATAGTTCAGTTTTATGTAGGTTTCGTCATCCATGATAACACACCCCATTTTTTTGGTCAGAAGTTTGTCATAAAGGTTCCGAGCTCTCGGTTTCACAGATTCAGCTTGTTTTGGATTTCGTTTTGGCTGCTTCTACTTCCGATGGGTCTGCAGACCCATTCTTCCCTTGGCACGCATAACGTTACTCGCCGAGGTTCCAAGCTTTCTCGCCACATCTCGTACTGATACTGAAGTATGCCGCTTATAGTATTCCTTAACCTTTTTGTCCATTGTGGGATCAACAGGCCCGGGTTTTCTACCACGTCTTGAGGCATCAGTAAATAAGCACTCTTCACAATACTTCCGCAATGCGGTTTGAACTGCTCCGACACTTATAGGGGAGAACCGTACAAGACGCACCAGTTGGGTAAGATGGCCCATGCTATTAATTCCCCAAAATACTTACACATGTGGCTTTTTATGACGAAATTATTCGCTTTTCTCATAAAAACCCAGCTTCTCTGCAGTTCTCATATAAAAAGGTGTGCCATAATGACTAAAATACTCAGAAAACTGTACATTTGGCTGTGGCTATGTCCAACATGTAATTATTCATGAATTTTATTTAAGCTTTTATGACTAACTGACTAATAAATAATACAAAAAACTATGGTTCCCCTAACCTTTACAATTCTGGAGTTTATAATACTATGAGTATTTCAAATTATTTCACTAGCTTTCGTCAACTTTTACCTAAAAACATTCAAAATTAAAATTGCGACAGAATGCACTATGAAGAGCTTGCAGGAGATTGCTTGACAACTTAAAGCATGTTCCATTATTTTTGATTTTACTTTCGAGACTTCAAGTGCTTCTTACTTCGCGTGCTGATTTCTGCTAGTGGCATATTAGCCTACTGCTTTGGAGCATACTGACCTTCGTTGTGGTGCGTTTTGGTCACGAGCTTGTTTGGCGGCAATGGTAATTTTACCAAAAAAGACATTGAAATCGAGTATTTTATAATAAACTTCGTCACAAACATACAATAAATAGATCCTACAATCATACTACACGTTCAATGTCGCTTTGAAATGATTTGAAACGCTGTAAATCGCGAAAATGCTTAACTGGTGCGTATTGTACAATCCTCCCCTACCTTTTTCTCTGGCTAATTTTCTTATAGAAAGACCACTCACGGTGCCCCATTTGTGCACAAATTCGCTTTCTTTGCTCGGGAGAAAGGCCACGCATTTTCAAAATTTCGCACTAAATGTTAGAAAAAATTACAGCAACTGTTTCTTTTGGATGTAAACAACAGGACGCAGCCAACGTTTGGTTGAATACTGCACGTTGTTTGAAATGACGGTTGATCGTAAGTGTATTTATAATTATCGGAACGGTCTATATTCCACGTAGATATTAAATGTTTCATCTATTAGCACAGAAGTAAGTGGAATCCCCTTGGCAGTAACGTGTCGATTTTTTACAGTGTAATTTTGTTTTGTTTTTCAACCTCGTTTTCAACATAATTTTCAACTAAAGCATACTCAAAAATACATGTTAAATGTTTCTAATGAATAACAAAACAAAAAATTAACCAAACGAAACTACCACTGCGCTACTAAGGTGTCAGTTCAAGAGAGCGAAATAAGAAATTAGGCAATGAATGATTATCACAAAAGTCTAAATATTCATGCAATAACTTCCGCGGTATTTTTTTGGGTAAATGAAATAGACACATTTAGTAATAAGAGATTACAGCGGTTCAAACTTTTGTTGATTAGCTTGGCAAACCAGTGTTTACTTCAACTAATTGAAGTTTTCACCACTGACTTTTCCACGTTTTGTTTATGAATATCAAACAAAATATAACCCTGAAATCTAAATACAATAACAATAATCAGTCGAACTGCGGATTCCCAGCTGCAAGCCGGCATATGATCAATAAAATCAGATATCATACGAAACTAGTGTGTCGAAATTTCATTGATGGTTTAGACTCATTGGCTGAATCAAATAATATCGAAGGCACGTACACGAAATCGTTTCAAACACCGAAAAAATAAAAAAACGTAAATATTTACCTATCACCAGATTCTGTACATTTTATTGGCGCTTTTATTGCCCTGATCGCGCCTCAGTTTGTTATGGTTAAAATTGGATGTTTGCAAAGTTTCGAACTTTAATTTTGATGTAAATGCTTGTAACGAGGCTCAATGACGGCAACCAGAAAGCAGCTGAATGTTTAGATACAGTAACATTATTTATAGTTTCAGGTCCCAGATAAAGAAACTACATAAACTTGCGGTCGTTGGTTGACCTACACCACAGAAGTTGGTGCATCGTTATCTAGTTAACGATTACTTTTTGAGTAAAGTACCGCGTGCGACTCACGCTCCGGTTAAGTGATATTAGATTTAAACCAGAAAATGTTCAAATGTTTACTTCGCTGCTGGTTGAACCGTTGGTACTAATGCTTACGCTTTACTACAGAAACTATAGACTCCAAACAAGAAGTTCATCGTTTATAGTTTCAGTACGTTCCATGACTCATTTTTGATTACTTACACTCTCCTATGAGCAGCCGATCGCAACAGCATTCACGAATCTCTCGGTACTTGCTACAGGAACTGGTATGCGGCTGACATCGTTCTTTTCCTACATAGCAAGTGTGCGGAATCCATGGCAATTTTTCTGAGAACAATAGAAAACATTTTTCGCTTCAGTAAGATTTAAAAACTGGTTCATTTGAAAACAATTTGATCTAATAGAGAATCGCCTGCGTTGGTCTAAGCTAAATGACAGCAGATGAATTCAGGCATGAATAATAGCTTTAGACATCCGTTAATGTCGTTGCTCTGTGCTTCATGATCAATTGAATGCACCGTTGAACATTTCAGCTGTCTCTTAATGTCATCAATTGGAAAACTTAATCAGTGTTCAATAGGTCGTGTTTACATTCTTTTCAATAATTGTTAGTTATAGTAGAGTACTTTAGAAGAATTTGACATACGCTGCGGTACCATGTTATGAATTAATTACTTGAAGGTGAAGGTTGAGATACCAATTCTGCCGGTACTCTGATAACTGTCCCATAATGAAAAACAACATGTTGAGAAAACGGCGATTTAATATTATCCGTGAATTTTCGGATTTCCGGATTTTCCGATTACATCCAGGACCAATGACCATAACAATTCCATGGCAGCACAAGTTTAGCGTTGAGAACAAAAAAACATGGATGGAATTGATTTTACGTTATATAACTTGAAAAAAAAAGACAAAATGGGACAAAATATGCGGGTACATTTGAAAAGTACTCGCATATTTTGTCCCATCACATATTAATGCAACCAGCAACCGGCAGTATCATTGGCAACGTAGATTGTACTACAGAAAAACAACATTAGTCTAGTTAATTAAATGACTTACTTCTACATGCCTAAAATAATCCGATATACACTAATCTGGAGCAAAATTATATGTTTGCAGTTTGTGCCACTATGCAGTGGGACTGTAATGCGGGTACTTTCAATATGGAACAAAAACAACTTGGTATTTTTTCCATGGTTTTCCCTACAAAAGTATCAATCTTAATTTTTAACCCGAAAATATGATAACAATTAAGTCGATTCCCGATGATAACTCAAAAGTGACCGAAATTAGTATGGGACAGTTATGCGGGTACCGGCAGTATTGTGAACATTCAAATCTAATCATCAGCATTTCAAGTTATTAAGCAAAGCAAGGAAAGCCTTGGTGCTACATTCCGATTCGGTACTCGACCTTCTGTTTATTTTTACACAAACCTCGCAGCCAACTGTTTAGTATACATGACAATTGCGGGTCTACGATCATACTGACACTAACAGTCTTTCCCAAGCCGAGAATAGAACCAACGACGACTCGCTTGTTAAGCCAGCATCGTAACTAGAGACCATCTGGGAGGGATTTCAAGTTATTATTGAACCTAAAATATCATTATTGGAAACCTCTCGTATGAAAGGAAATCATAGACGATAATGATAAATAGCCAGCAGCTGTGTATTTTATGTTATTTTTCATTCCTTATTAATTTCGATGTTGCGATAAATGCGTATATATGACCGGCTTCCAAAAAAAATCTTTCTTTCGCGTTCAATTTTTCATTGAAAGTAATATCTTTGCCTTTTCGAAGGAATCAAATTGCGCATCTGAAGGAAATAGCGATATTGAAGAGTGCTTGATTCACACACTTTACAGTCAATTTTTTTCATTCTAAATCGTACTGGTGTAAAATTAGAAGTCACGTGCCTACGCGATCGACATTCAATTAAACAAACGGACAATACATTTTCGAAACCTGGAAATCATGCAGGCCGACTCAGCCAATATGCGAAACATAACGGTTGTAATTATATCGTTCGTACTATTGTAAAAGTGTTTTGTCCGCTAGCGATAATACATACCTACTTTCGCATCATTCGATGGGAAGTAAATCGCCCGCCAATTAAGTAAGCCTCGTGACATCTGCCCAGTAGTTTAACCGGTAGAACTCAGATTGATTATGACAATTGCTGGCACTAAGCGGACTCGACTTGCGTGTGCCGCTGATAGCATAAACGACATGTAATGATGTACATATCAACGAATAATAGATGTACTTTTGAACGCTTCAAATGCAATTATAAGATTGGTTTGAAGGTTGAAGCCAAAATTACAACAATGACTGCCTCACTAACTACAAGTGGAAACGCTGATTTTCTAAGGTATAGCCATAAATGATTCAAAATCGATGTCATCCAGCTGCGCCCTTCGTGCAAGACTTGGTTGTGTTCTGGTGCACTTGGTTTAAAGCATACTTTCCGCCTTCCTCCGTTGGGTGAACAAAATACATACGCTATTCCACACAGGAAGCACTTTCGGCGTTAGCCAGCTTAATTATGCTAATGTTCCGTTTGTCGTTGTACTAATGTGAACGATTTAATTTTCGAATAATCGAATTCCATAACAAATTTGGTAAGTAGTGTTCATTTACTTGCAATTCATATTTTATACAAACCTTTGTTTTAGAAAGGACTATTGGGAACATAAAGTTGGATTACATTAAGCATACAAATCCGCTGTTACTTCAAAAATCGTTAAAAACCATTCTATAAAATAAACATCGCATATTTGATCACTTCACGATTGATCAAAATCGGTTGAAATTGCACAAAGATCACAAATGACACTATCTATCTATCACACTATCTATTTCCTAGTCTTGTGCTTCTGAAAATTTGATGAGGTGGCTTGAAGTTGACCGTTCAACACCGTTTCACTTCAAAGAACCAGTTTTCTAGATCAGTTCAGATCAGTGGATTACTCACCTCAAATCCAAACCATTGGCAATGCGATCTTTAGTGAACGAATTCGTGCACGATATGAGTATTCTACGGTCGTCCGGTCACCGGGAGACAAAAGATCTTAATCCGTATCATAATCTATACTGGTACACACGAAAATCGAAAGAAGCAATTAATTTCAAATGTCTGTATCACATAAATAACCGCGCATTCTGCAATTTTTCCGAACCTTGAATACACGAAGCTCGTTTCATGGTTTGCTGAACGAACCATGCGGAACACTTTGCCATCAGAGAAAACATTAATCGCTTGAAATAATCCACCATCTTCCGGGTTTTCACAGGGTCAGCTGTCTTCGAGTTCATGACGGCGCGCAAAATTCTCTGGCGATTCAATAACCACTGAACTGAATTGTTATGAAATTTTGCACATGTAAATAACACACTCCAAACCCAGCTTTTCATCAATTTTTACCCACGGACAAAAAAGTTACACACGGATAAAACTGGTGCATTTTTTCGAGTACAGGCCTTATATCTTATAATTCATATCTAAACATAAAAAAAATTGATTTCTATCTGTCTGTCTGATTCTTATAGGCTTGGAAATTATTGAACTGATCGGCGTGAAAATTTGTATGTAAAGATTTTGAGGCCGAAAAAGTTTTGAGGAGGGCTCCCATACAGATGAAACACGAATTTCTGTATAACTCAAGAACTCAAGCAAATGGAACCAAATTTAGCATGTGGAGGTTCTTGGGGGCAAGAAATTTTTTGATGGCGGTTCGACACTCCACCTTCATCTCTAGGGGGTGGAGTGATGGCTTGCCATACAGATGAAACATAAATTTTTGCATATATCACGAACTAATGAGGCCAATAGAGCCAAATTAACATGTTTCTGGGTACGAGAAATGTTCGGCTGATGGTTTGATATATCTTCCTCCGCTGAGAAGTGCAAGCTTCCCTACAAACAGAGCACAAATTTCTGCATTTTTCGAGAATTAATAGATCAAATGGAAATCGTAAATCGGAATGAGATGATTTTAGAGTACAAGAAATGTTTATATGATAGTTTGACACTCCCAGTCCCGTAGAGCAAAAACGATATCGTGCGCTAGCCTGGGGAGGCTAATAGCGGTCTCGATTAACGAGATTAGTTAAAAGAATTCGTTATCGATATTGTTTATGGCACATTTTGCATGTTGTAGGATATGTACAACGGCACACCGTGCCCCAGTGCTGACTCGAGAAAATTTCTAGCTTGATCGGGAAGATCGAGAATGGAACCCGGTATCAAAACTGTGTGGGAGAGCTAGCCAATCGACATCGTTAACCACAGAACCACGGGGACCACAAGATAAAAGACGGAATGTAGCACCACCAAGAAGAAGAAATGTCATTGACATAATATTTTGATATAATGGATGTTGGTTGGTAAATGGTTGGAAGCGTTTAAGCGGGCGGCTGAATTATTGAAATACTCTATCCTGCCAGCTACACTTGAGACGGCAGCCCCATCGGCAGGATGAAGGTATCACAACCCGGATAGGGTAGTATAGCGAAACCTCTCCTAACCGCAAACAACAAAAAGAAATACGGAATAGAACAATCGGCAAAGGCCTAGGCTACGAAGACGGAAAGAGAAAACGGTAAACGATTGGAAACTTGGTACATAGAACGTCCGATCTTGGGTGGTGGCAAATACTAGTCACTTATGTCGTTTTCGTTTTCGCGGTGTAGCTACACTCGGACTACACTTTTGACACCGTAAATGTTTTATTTCACTTTTCGGACTACACTTTTTTCGTGCCGGACAACACCCGAAAAAAGCAGATTGTACTGTAGGAAGTTACCATCACATTCACACGTATGTGTCAAAACTGGTTTGTTTTGGTTCTCGTTCCACGTGGTAAAGTGTCAGGTACATTTTTTTGGTAAGGTAAATGGACATATGAAATGGAAACGATGGAAACGAACGATGGCGATAATGACCAAAACAAAACAAATTGACAGCTATCCCTATTATTACGCATACCAATGCAACTACACTGAAAATGTTTTATTTGAAGCTGAAAAGTGTAGTCCAACAAAGTGTAGGTACATCGCGAAAACGAATTCGACATTACAAAAGCGCACGCCATCGAAATGAATTTCGCATTCGTTCATCAACCGGCAAAACGGACGGTTCTTTCTAGAGCAGCAGAAAGCAGGTGGTGGCAAATATCAGTCGCTTAGAAAAGCGCACGCCATCGAATTAAATTTCTCATTCTTTCATCGATCGACAATGATGCGTGACGAAGAATAACGCCAGAGAGCTGGATTAACGGATTGCAGAACTGCAGGAGAAACGAGTGGAAGACATAAATGTTTTCATAGTTGCAGCCAGGTGGAAGGAGCCCTATCAGGCGTAAAACAAGAACATGATGAGGATTATGAGCGACGAACAAGCTGTAGAGTCACCAACACAGGAGGAGGCTAAAAACGATTATTGAGCTGAATTACCGTATTTTTACCGCCCGCTGGGAAGCATGATATCGCGGCCGAGCTTCTAATAGCGGGAAGCAAGCAACTGTACTCATCAAATCGTACTAACGATCTGGATGGATAAACAAATGCCGAACGACTGGTTGAAGGGCCTTATATGCCCAATTTACAAGAAGGGTTATCGACTGGATTGTTGCAACTATCGCTCGATTCATTTATGATGGTTTCCCGACAGAACAGAATCCCTTGTAGAAGACTGAACCACTGCGACCATTGCTTGATCTATTGTGGTAGACAGAACTGCTTAATCTGAGTCGTATGACGCTGGAGGGATCGAAATCATGCGTGCGGATAGCTGGTGAGACATCAGTCGCATTTGTAACGTTAAATGGACTGAAGCAGGGGGATGCGCTCTCCAACTTACTTTCCAACTTCACGAAACGAAAGAGAACGACAAGCAAACTTGCAAAGAAACGGTACGATCACCACGAAATCTCTCATGCTCCTTGGCTTCGTAGACGACATTGACATAATCGGTATAGACCATAAGGGCGTAAAGGAGGCATTCATGCTTGTCTTTTCTCCACAGGAAACCTCTAGAGTGCAGGAGAACATCTTGCACTGCGAAAAGCAACTGCCTTCACATTAAAGAGCACATCAACGCTCATTCTGGAAGAGAGCGACAAACGATTTTTATCTGTTGAGCTACCTGAACGCACTGCGGTGAAATCTGAAATCTCTCTCTTGCGAGACAATGAACTATGCTGTACTTGCTCACACGTGTGGACATCACGCACAATAATTACACTGCAGAGCTATCTGCGGTGCTTTCCTCAGTCGGTTTCTTGAGCATGGCAGAAGAGGAAAAGAGATTGGGAGAAAAAAAAACTAGACTGCGTTGCTCGTGCCGCTCGTGCCGGTCGAATTTACTCTGGTGGAATTCGTTTCGCAGTGTAGCTAGACGAGGACTACGTTTTTGCCCGGTAGGTTTTTTTCACCTTCCGGACTACTCGCCAGTGTACACTGTTGTGTAGTTCTGCCTTTTCTCTGTAGAGTAATTCACCCCTCTTGTTTCTATCAAATGTGGGGTGAGCTGAAAGTGTGTTTGTTTCTCTGTAAGCTGGTTGAGACACTTTGGAGTGGAGAAAGAAGAAGTGTGGTGAAAGCATTTGCTACACGCGGACACAACCTGGAAGGGAAGTGCGTGGTGAATTTTTTCTCCTCTCCTTTCACATACTGAGGAGAATGACAAGCATGGAGGCATTCAAGCCTTTTAAGAGGGAAGTGGCGAGGTTGGGAATCAGCATTAACCCTGCGTCCCTGCCAAAAAACGACATGGTATCTGGCAGGGAGTGTGGGAGTTTCGATAGCTTTGGTGCTGAGGTGGAGATTGATGAATAACGATAGGAAGCGGTTGATTAATCCGTTTATTTTGTTACGCTTGTGACATGTAACAAAGATATGAGCCGTGGAGTGAAACAACGAGTTGCTAAGGTCCCGTAGTTTGCAAACTCGCACAAAACGGACGCTGATCTATCCTGTGGCTCTTCACGGAATTGAAGCATTGACGGTGGAAGAAACTGATCGACGAATGTTCGGAGTTTTTGAGCGTAAAGTTCTGCGATCGATGCGTGGCGGTAAATTGGAACATAGAGTGCAAACCTGCAGGACTGCTATATAGCTCAATCCATGTTCAAGAAATAGATAGTGCTGTGTTTGGGAAAGCAATGGTAATGATGTTCTGCTAAATCTGCTAAAATATACATTGGCTTAAAATAAAAGTTCTACAGATATTCTGGTTCAAGAGCCGATGTCAGCTATATTTTAGTTCTTTTGGAAAGGTTCTTTAGACATGTTGAGAACCTAAAAAAATAAACTAACTAAAAAAATTAGTTGAAACTTTTAATATTGATATATTCTAGTAGCTTATTGATATTATTTTTGTACGATATATCAATATTTTACAAGCATTACCACGCGCGCGTCACTTGGTTGAAAATGACTATTCGTTTTACCGAACAGTGGTCCAATACGTGTTCACCAGTGTGCCTTGTAAATCAATTTCAATCGCTATGCAACACGACTTTCCGAAGTCCGAAGAAGCTGAAATTTTGCATAGTACTATCGCTAAACGAAATTTAAAGATCAATTTTTTCTCATATATTCCATTGGGATCCTAATTCAGACATTGTCACAAATCCGCATTATTCATCTGTAAAAATATGTAAATTCTGAATGTTTTAAGCTTTTGTACCACAAAAAGAACAAATGAATATATGAGGAAAAAAAGATAAACAAAGAGAACAAATTTCAATAGAATCAAATTTTCCAGGTTTTTTCACAAAAATTGTTTCGGTAAAACGAACAGTGAAAAATTCGGTTGGGGAAAGTCGGAAATTTTTTTCTTGATTAGAACAATACAAACCTGTGACGTGAAAATCGCGAAGGAGAAAAATCAGGTTCTAGGTCCGGGCCATAATGGGTTACTAAAATTTGGACCAAATTTAAGATCATTTTCTTTTTTTTCAAAATCCAGGAGCGTTCTCAAGCATTTTTAGTTAACACGGAGTACCTAGTTTGCTTCATCCGTTTTTGCAGAGAAATTTTTTATATACAATTTCAGGACTAATTTTTATTTTCTTCTGTTTCCTTCATTTAGGCGCATTTTCAGCCCTTTTTGTTTATTTTGCTTATCATATTTTGTTTTGACTTTTTTCTGTCTAATTAAAACATTTCAAACCATTTTTTCCATAAAATCTAGCCTCCAGAGACGTTTCGCAGCGTTCCTTTCAAGTTTCAAGCTGCATCTGTGTGAGTTTTTAAGCATTCTAAATCAAATTTGAAATTGTTCAGTATTTTTTTTTTGTTTATAGTTCCTTTTTTAAGTTATTAGATACTAATTTGAGTTCAATTTTTTAAAATGTATTTATTTTGGTTTTAAGATTTTCTCTGCTACTTTGAATATTTTTTTTTTTTTCAATCTGGAAATAATTTCTTTTGTGGCCTTATTGCTGTTTTTTTTGTTTTCGTAACCTTTAAGGTGCTTTCCCGATCAAACGATTATATCAAACGGGTAACACAAATGTGTCTGAACTTGGTGGAAATAACAAAGCCTGTAATATTCTTGATATGCCTGAATGAAAAACAGTACAGGTTTATATCAAATTCTGTTATCATACAGTTGAATGTTCAAAAGTGTGCCTTTTTAAGCATATTTATAACAAAATTTGTTATTATATTAACAAAATATTGTACTTTCTAACTAATTCTCGACTACTTTGTGATAAGGTCGTATGTCTAAATGAAAACAAAACGAGTGAGAGTTATATTCCTTGTTCTTCACAAACACAAATCATCTTTCAGTCGTTTTGTTTACGTTTAGACATACGACCTTATCACAAACACGCCTGAATTCTGATCTTTTTCTGTCAAAAACCTTACAAAACTTGCTATGATTTGTAATAATCAGTAAGTAATTTTGATAGGAATTTTGATATTTTAACTATTAACGAGAACTATTAACGATTGTTCTAAAACAAGTTGATACAAATAGTCCGTAACAAAATATCAAGATTTGTTATAATCCTGATATTTTTGACTGATCGGGTTTAGTTATTTTAAGAACTATTTTTAATTATTTTGCCCCTGGTTTTTCTAGCTTAAAAGAGCGCTTCAGTTAAATTAAAATTGGTATACTCTTTTGAACACTTTTGGTTATTTTCAGCAAAAGTTGAAATCATGAACTTATTTTTTTTGCAAATGCTTGAAAGTGGTTCCAGCTGATTGGAATTAATTTGGTTTTATAAGTTGAAGTTTGAAATGCGTTTGATAATATAGGGTGATTTTTTTGCTATTTGGTTTTTCGTGTATTCAGATTCGAAAGTTCACGCGGGAATTCTGACAGCTGTCAAAGTCTAATGTACTCAGTTCGGTTTGCCATTTCACCATGAACAGACTTACGCCTGAACAACGCTTACAAATAATCGAACTTTATTACCAAAATTCGTCCTCTGTGAAATCCACTTTTTGACGCAGAACTACGTTTTACTTTAGCATACCACACAGGGATGCAAACTGAAAAACTGGGACGAAATTTGTCCCTTTTCGAATGCTTATAGGTCGGTTGGTTTTCAACCGATTTTCTTCATTCTTGCAGCAATCGATTGGAAAATCATACACGCATCTGCCCAAATGCAGAAAAATGTTGTTTGATTCTACGAACTATTGCTTATTGATATGTTTCGTTGGGATCATCACCGCTTAATTCAACAGAAATAAAATACTATTGCACTATTGAAAATTGTCAAGCCTTGTTGGAATAAAAATAACGTCCTCTGATTGGTCGCTTGCTTGCTGTGTGTGTATGATATGGTATGATGTGTGTATGGTATGATGATATGGTATGATGAGTGTGTGTATGATATGATATATGTGTGTGTGCGTGTGTCTGTATGATATGGTATGATGTGTGTGTGTCTGTATGATATGGTATGATGTGTGTGTGTCTGTATGATATGGTATGATGTGTATGTGTCTGTATGATATGGTATGATTTGTGTGTGTGCTGTGTATGGTTTTTTAGGTGTAAGTGCGTCGAAGCCATAAATGGCCGACTTTAAGACACCACGTGGTCAACTTCGAATTTTCAAATGCTCACCACTCGGTAATAGTTAATGCATCACTTGTAAAAACATATAATCATGTTTGTTATGATGATAAAAACATATCATAGCCATAGATAACGCATTAACTATTCCCGAGTCTAGTTAATCTGAAAATTCGTAGTCGACCACGTGGTAACCACGTGGTGGCTTCTACACACTACCACCTTAACTCGGCACGTTCTGCTAACTGCTGAAGCCGGTTCACGAAACTCACAACCCTTCATTTGTAGACATACTCATTACCCAAGTAAAAATATCGGTTCTATCAGAGTTTTATAGCGCTCAATACAGCCACAAAAGCGATCGTTAATATAACTCGACTTTTTTTTTATAATTCAAATTTAGTGGTAATTTCCAATATTTTTAGTCGATAAAAACATTTTTTTCTGGGTGTGTATTTTTGACGTAGAACTACGTTTTACTTTAGCATACCACACAGGGATGCAAACTGAAAAACTGGGACGAAATTTGTCCCTTTTCAATACTTATAGGTCGGTTGGTTTCCAACCGATTTTCTTCATTCTTGCAGCAATCGATTGGAAAATTATACACGCATTTGCTCGAATGCAGAAAAATGTTGTTTGAATCTACGAACTATTGCAAAAAATGTTCAAGCCTTGTTGAAATAAAAATAACGTCCTCTGATTGGTCGCTTGCTTGCTGTGTGTGTATGATATGGTATGGTGTATGTATGGTATGATGATATGGTATGATGTGTGTGTGTATATGATATGATTTGTGTGTGTGTGTGCTTTGTATGGTTTTTAACTCGGCACGTTCTACTAACTGCTGAATCCGGTTCACAAAATTAACAACCTTTCATTAGTAGACATTATAACTCATTACCCAAGTAAAAATATTGGTTTTATCAAAGTTTTATAGCGCTCAATACAGCCAAAAAAGCGCTATGGAACTTTGATAAAACCAGTTGTGTTACTAGGGTAATGAAACACTCAATGCATTTGTTAATAGTGTACGTAGTTCTACGTCATTTATGCGGTCGTGTCTTGGATACAACCTCCTACTTTTTACCGAAAAATTGTGTTCAGTAACGAAACTCATTTCTGGTTAAATGGGTATGTCAATAAGCAAAATTGCTGCATTTGGATCGAAGAGCAACCAGAAAAATGCACGGTTTGGTGCGGTTTACACGCTGGAGGCATCATTGGTCGGTACTTCTTTAAAGATGATCAAAATCGCAACGTTACGGTCAATGGCGCTAGCTATCGTGCGATGATTTCTGATTTTTTTTTGCCGGAAATGGAAGAGCTGGGTCTTGTTGACATGTGGTTTCCGCAAGACGGAGCAACGCGCCACACATCACGCGAATCAATGGACATATTGCGGAATGAGTTCGGTGAGCAATTCATCTTACGGAATGGGCCGGTGATTTGGCCGCCTAGATCATGCGATTTAACACCGCTAGATTATTTTTTGTGGGGCTACGTTAAGTCTCTCGTCTATTCGGATAAGCCAACAACAATTCCAGCCTTGGAAGACAACATTACACGCGTTATTCGCGAGATACCAGCCGGAATGCTCGAAAAAATGACCCAAAATTGAACTTTTCGTGTGGACCATTTAAAACGTAGCCGTGGCCAAAATTTGAATGAAATTATCTATAAAAGTAAATGGCATAAACCAATTTATCGTCTCAAATAAAGATTTCATACAGTTTTGTAATTTTTATGCGTTTTTTTTTTTAAGAAATGTTTTTTTTTTTTAAGAAAATCACCTTTATAAACTTCCTACTTCATTCTGTAACGAACACGCATCAGTATCGGACGTGTTTGGTGATCGCTCCGATAGAATATAAAACAAAAGACGTGTGAACAAGTGTTGGCATTGTTTGCCTGGTCGAGTGGAATAAATCCGGGTTCAAGGTCGCGCCTTTGTGCAACTGTTTCGCATCGTGACTGCCAGCTGGTGCGTAAGCCGATTTGGCTGCTTGCTGAATTGTGCTACAGCAGTGGACGAGACACAATAGAGGAAAAAGAAGAAGCCATCAGTTGACAGTTGAGTTGTATCGCTGTGTGGAGTGATCTCACACCTGGCTCGCTGCTGGTGGCTGTTTGGTGCTGCTGGCTGTAACGGCTGCAACTTCGAACGATCTGACAACCAACCTTACTGGAAGGGAGAAGTGAAAAGGTACGTGCTTTTGTCGGCGCTAGTGCGCTAGACTTAGCGGGATTGATGTAGATCCCTCGCCTCCCGCGCCACCATCCCCGAACCCCTCTGACCCTGACCCTTCTGTTACCCCCTCCCCTGTTCATTCTTCAGTCCCCCCTCGCCCCAGGCTTTACCCAGACGGAGCCCAGGGCAGCTATACTGTCTATTTTCGGCCAAAGGCGGGACCGAAATCGAAACAGTTGAACCTCTTGCAGATTTCTAAAGACCTGACGAAGGAGTACAAGGGGGTGACCGAAATTTCCAAGGTCCGGCCTAACAAGCTCCGTGTCGTGGTCAGTAACCTGAAGGAGGCTAACGATATAGCCTGCTCTGAGCTCTTCACACGCGAGTATCGCGTTTACATACCCGCACGAGACGTGGAGATCGACGGTGTCATAACCGATTCGAGTCTGTCCGTCGAGTGTATTTTGCAAAGTGCTAAAGGGTGCTTCAAGAATAGCACATGTCCCGATGTGAAGGTGCTCGACTGCAAGCAATTGCGGTCAGCATCGATCATCGGTGGCAAAACAGTATACACTCCGTCAGACTCGTTTCGAGTTACGTTCGCCGGGTCAGCGCTACTAAGCCACGTCTCGATCCACCGGGTTCGTCTCCCTGTGCGATTATATGTGCCTCGCGTCATGAACTGCCTGAATTGTAAGCAGTTAGGCCACACCGCCGCCTACTGCTGCAATAAGGCACGTTGTGGCAAGTGTGGGGAGAATCATGCGGATGATTCCTGCAGTAAAAATGCTGAAAAATGCATTCACTGTGGGGAGAGTCAGCATGAGCTCTCAACATGTGCGGTGTACATGCAGCGCAGGGATAAAATAAAGAGGTCTCTCAAACAGCGTTCGAAGCGTTCTTACGCTGAGATGCTGAAGAAGACCGTTACCACTTCTCCCATTACATCAAACCCTTTTGATCTGTTGTCCTCTGATGAAACCGATTCTGACGATTCACCAGCGGGAACATCTTACGCCAATCCTGGGGAGTCTAGAAAGAGGAAAAATATTTCCTCTCCTAAACTTCCCAGAAAAGGTCCTAAGATTTCTCAAAGTGAAATGAAAGTTACAAACAAACCAAACAGTGCTGCAGAAAAACCGAAGCAAACTCTTCCTGGGCTTGCAAATTTAAAGTCCCAGAAGGAGTTCCCAGCACTGCCAGGAACATCTAAAACCCCAGTTGTTCCTTTTGCACTTCCAGTTGATGAAACAAACTCTGGATTAGAGAAATTTTCTGACATTTTGGACTGGATTTTTGAAACTTTCAATGTACCCGATCCAATTAAAATTTTTCTTACAGCATTCCTCCCAACAGTTAGATTATTTTTGAAGCAGTTGACTGCCCGATGGCCCCTCCTTGCAGCGATTGTATCCTTCGATGCCTAATTCAACTGCGTAAATGAAGGATTCTATCTCTGTCTTACAGTGGAATTGTAGAAGTATTTTACCAAAAATTGATTCGTTTAAAGTTTTGATAAATAAAAACAAATGCGATGCATTTTCCCTTTGTGAAACTTGGCTTACTTCAAATATTGATCTCAACTTCCATGATTTTAATATTATTCGCCTTGATCGAGATACCCCATATGGAGGAGTACTTTTAGGGATCAAAAAGTGCTATTCTTTCTATCGTATTAACCTCCTCTCGATTCCAGGCATCGAAGTTGTCGCATGTCAAATGACAATACAAGGTAAAGAGCTTTGTATTGCCTCAATATATATTCCTCCCAGAGCACAGGTTGGGCAACGGCTGCTCTTTGATTTAATAGAACTTCTTCCCTCGCCACGTTTGATTTTGGGAGACTTCAACTCTCATGGCGTGGCTTGGGGTTCCCCTTACAATGATAACCGCTCCTCTTTAATCTATAACCTTTGCGATGACTTCGACATGACTATTTTAAACAACGGTGAAATGACACGTATCCCGAAACCTCCAGCGCGCCCAAGCGCTTTGGATCTATCCTTATGTTCGACGTCGCTACGGTTGGATTGCACATGGAAGGTAATCCTCGATCCTCACGGTAGCGACCATTTGCCTATTCTTATTTCAATTAATAACGGGTCAACTTGCATGCGACCAGTTGACATTCCGTATGACCTCACACGGAATGTCGATTGGAAGTTATACGAGGAAATGATTTCAAAAGCGGTCGATTCGATTCAACATCATCCACCACTTGAAGAATACAACCTCCTCGCGGGCTTGATTCTCGACGCCGCGTTGCAAGCCCAAACGAAAAAATATCCCGGCGTAACGATTAAAGAACGGCCTCCCACTCCGTGGTGGGACCAAGAGTGCTCCGATGTCTACACGCAAAGATCCGACGCGTTTTTGGCCTACCAGAAGGGAGGTATACCTGGCGACTATTTACGGTATTCGGTGCTTGATACCAAGCTTAAAAGCTTGGCTAAAGCAAAGAAACGCGGATATTGGCGTCGGTTCGTGAACGAGACGTCGAGGGAGACATCGATGAGCACTCTTTGGAACACAGCCCGAGGAATGCGGAATCGCGTAACGGTCAACGAAAGCGAGGAGTCTTCAAGTAGGTGGATATTTGATTTTGCCAGGAAAGTATGCCCGGACTCTGTTCCTGAGCAAAACTTTGTTCGCGGTGCGTCTCCGGGCCACGACGCGATGGAATCACCTTTTACGATGGCAGAATTTTCAGTTGACCTCCTGTCCTATAACAATAACGCGCCTGGGTTAGATAGAATCAAATTCAACTTGTTGAAGAATCTACCCGGCAATGCCAAGAGGCGCTTGTTGAACTTGTTCAATAAGTTCCTGGAGCAAAACATTGTACCGCAGGATTGGAGGCAAGTGAAGGTGATCGCCATCCAAAAACCAGGGAAACCAGCTTCTGATCACAACTCTTATAGGCCGATTGCAATGCTATCCGGTATCCGGAAATTGATGGCAAAAATGACACTCCGTCGTTTAGACCATTGGGTCGAATCAAATGGCCTACTATCGGATACTCAATTTGGCTTCCGCCGTGCCAAAGGGGCGAATGATTGTCTTGCGTTGCTTTCAACAGATATTCAGCTGGCGTATGCTCACAAAGAACAAATTGCGTCTGCGTTCTTGGACATCAAGGGGGCTTTTGACATTCTTTCGGGTAAACTTCACCGACAAGGATTTTCTCCAATTTTAAACAATTTTTTGCACAATTTGTTGTCCGAAAAGCACATGCATTTTACGCACGGCGATTTGGCAACTTTTCGCATTAGCTACATGGGTCTTCCCCAGGGCTCATGTTTAAGCCCCCTTCTTCACAACTTTTATGTAAATGACATCGACGAATGTCTGGCAAATTCATGCATAATCTCTGTTACAGGAGCCAAAGCTGCCGATTTGCAAGGACCATTGCAAGATACCTTGGACAATTTGTCTGTTTGGGCTTTACAGCTAGGTATCGAATTCTCTCCGGAGAAAACTGAGATAGTAGTTTTTTCTAGGAAGCATGAACCTGCTCAGCTTCAAACACAATTAATGGGTAAAACGATTTCTCAGGTTTTGGTACACAAATATCTTGGTGTCTGGTTCGACTCTAAAGGCACCTGGGGTTGTCACGTGAGGTATCTGATGAAAAAATGTCAACAAAGAGTGAATTTTCTTCGTACAATAACCGCACAATGGTGGGGAGCCCATCCAGGAGACCTTGTAAGGCTTTACCAAACAACGATATTGTCTGTTATTGAATACGGGTGTTTCTGCTTCCGCTCCGCAGCAAACACACATTTGATCAAACTGGAGCGAATACAATATCGTTGTTTGCGTATCGCCTTAGGTTGCATGCAGTCGACCCATACGATGAGTTTGGAGGTCTTAGCTGGAGTACTACCATTGAAAAACCGCTTCTGGAGCCTGTCTTCTCGTATTCTTATCAAATGTGAGGTCTTGAACCGTCCCGTGATTGAAAATTTTGAAAGGTTAATCGAACTTAATTCTCGAACCCGTTTTATGACATTGTATTTCAATCACATGTCCCAAAATATTAACCCTTCTTCGAATATGCCAAATCGTGTCGACTTATCAAATACTTCTGATTCTACTGTGTTTTTCGATACATCCATGATAGAAGAAACTCGTGGAATCCCGGATCATTTACGCGTGCAGCAGATCCCCAAAATTTTTTCCAATAAATATCGAAACATCAACTGCAACAATATGTTCTACACTGACGGATCACTTCTAGATGGGTCCACTGGCTTCGGTATTTTCAATAACAATTTAACCGTCTCCCATAAACTCGATAATCCTGCTTCTGTTTACGTCGCAGAATTAGCTGCAATTCAGTACACCCTAGGGATTATCGAAAAAATGCCCAGGGACCATTATTTCATCTTTACGGACAGTCTCAGTTCCATTGAGGCTCTCCGATCGATGAAAGATGTTAAGCACTCTCCGTATTTCCTGGGGAAAATACGGGAACATCTGAGTGCTTTATCCGAAAAATCGTTTCAGATTACCTTAGCGTGGGTCCCTTCTCACTGCTCGATACCGGGCAATGAGAAAACGGACTCTTTGGCTAAGGTGGGCGCAACAAACGGTGATATTTATGAAAGACCAATTGCCTTTAATAAATTTTTCGCACTTGTACGTCAGAATACGATCATCAGTTGGCAAAATGCTTGGACCAGAGGGGAATTGGGAAGGTGGTTACATTCCATAATCCCCAAGGTGTCGACGAACCCGTGGTTCAAGGGGTTGGATGTAGGTCGGGATTTCATTTGCGTGATGTCCCGGCTTATGTCCAATCACTATAGATTTGACGCGCATCTCCGTCGTGTTAGGCTCGGGGAAAGTGGTATCTGTGCCTGTGGTGAAGGTTATCACGACATAGAGCACGTTGTTTGGTCATGCCCTGTACACCGTGACGCCAGGTCTAAATTAATAGCTTCCCTGCAGGCCGAAGGTAGGCAGTCGACTGTTCCTGTTCGTGATGTCTTGGCGAGCCGTGACCTATCCTACATGTCCCTTATATACGTTTTCCTGAAATCCATCCACGCCCCAGTTTAGTCCTATCCCCTTCCGCCTGCATCCAGCCTAACGACAAGAACACGTTAAGACCCCGGATCCGGAAACAGCAATCAGACCCGCACGATACTCTCAAGGCCCGAGGGAGACAACCCAATATGCCAGTCCGTAATATCTTGGCCCAGCAGTGGAACATATTCAATAGGCTGCTTACCTATGGCGATAGAAAACCATCAAACAACAAATCAGTGCTTTTAATGCAAAACATTCTAGCTTTAAGTTAGATTTAGTTTCAGCTCGTAGTCGGCAGCGAGGATAAAAAATTTGCTTTTAGTTATTAAGATACTTTAGAAAGTAAGCTACCAGATATAATTGGCGCCGTTAAACATTAAATTGTATTTGTGCCGTGTCAAATAAATTATAGATGAAGAAAAAAAAAACTTCCTACTTGAAAACTTTGGAAATGACTATCGGCTTCCATTTGTGGATGATATGTCAATTTTATTGCTTTGTTATTATTTTCGTTTTTGGTCTAAACTGTCTTTTCAAAGTAATTTACATTTTTTGGACTAAAATTAGAACTTTCTTTTTGTTCAGAATAGATATGAGTCGTTTCGATGAAATTCTTGAATTCCATTTCATTTTCAATTTTTTTTAGTTTCCCTTGACATGTTGTTAGACACTTAAAGTTATATTCAAGAATAATTTCTTTCTAAACTTTAGAGATGTTTTTAGCATAAACTTTGTTTGCTTTATTTTTATTTTCAAGAAACTTCAGTTGTTGAAGTTTAATTTGGGACAAAGTTTTGGTAGGTTCCTACTTTGGATTTGGAATCGACTTCTGCTTTGTCCTTTTCTGATACGTTTTTCAGCCCTTTTAAGCTGAATTTCGATTGGATTATTTTTATTTATGACATTCCTGGTCCAACTGGTTTTGAGCTGAATCTAAAATTATACAGCGTGTCGAATGTCGTCTGCAGTGGTTTTCTTCAATCGGTTTTCTGCAGCAGTCTTATAAAAAAACCTGCCGAAGAAAACCACTTCCGAAGACGTTTGATTCTTATTGCTTAAAAATATGATTAATACACAGATTCATTGTATGGTAAAACATTATGAATGGAGACGATTTTTTCAACTATTCACGTGTAATTTTTTACCATTTCGAAGATAAATTATAGAACCAAAATTATCAAGCTTTGGAAGTAGCGCAATGTCTCCAATGTTCAAAATAATTAAATAAGGAAAAAAAATGGGCGGGTTAAAGTCTGCCGGGTCAGCTAGTTTATAATAAATGCTTGTTAGTAGTTGAAAACTAGAGTGATGTGATAGTATAACAAACGTATGTTTCCTGGCTAGGTAAATTAAATCTTGATTACTTCAATGCATTATTGAAATTTTGGTTTGGGATTATTTTGGTGCCTGGCCTGTTGCAATTTAAAAATACCTGTTTGATATATGTGTTGTGTAACATGTTGACTGCTTTTGTGTTGTTGTGTGACATGTTGAACGCTATAAATATTTAAAGTTAAAATTTAAAGTTAAAGTTAAAGGTAAAATATTTGATGTTACCGTTACCTAATTAAACCGACAAAGAAAATAAAACTTATACGGGAACGCGTATACGCGTTATGCTGGTTTTAACATCAAGAATTTTTATTTAAAATCAATCCTGAAGTCAAAACAGTTATCTACCTTCAGTTCTCATTATTTGTCGGTCGTTGAACTGTTTGCACTGAACCTAGGATAAACAGCGCAAAACATATCGAAAAGAATGTAAAACTGCGTCCCCTTCTCACCCTTCAGTTGAAATCCAAATGTAACGAAATGACGACACTGATCTAGCAGATAAGGGCAAAAAAGGTACGACCCTAGATTAATGTGACATAGATATCCCACTTGAACAACAACACGGACACCAAAATAGTGGCGCCACACCGAAAAAGGTGGTGATTGGGTGAACTACATTTCATACGCATCTTTCTACAATCATCAGGAAAAAATAAAACCTGCAATGCGCGCGCCTGGAATTCTGATTTTTTATGTAGGACTACGAGACCGTGACGTCTATGTTCATTACAAATTGGACTGTATTTTGCGGAAACAAATATGACATCGTTGGATTTAGTAAAAAATAGACAACATTAGATAATTAAACTATCGCTACTATTAATGATACCGGTTACTTATTGACAAGTTATTGAAGCAGCAATCAGCTGTTGTTCGTAAGTTCTTTGCGACACAAATAGAAAAATTATATATTCCGTTGCTTAGCGATTCATTTCTTCATGAAGAAACTCAAGAGCATTCATTCTGTTTGTGTTAAAAGACATGTATCTTATCTTGCTAGATTTGCATAACAATGTTTACTATCAGGTACAGACATAATTTTTGTGACATCGCGCGTAAATTTTTGCTGCACTCCTGACACTCTGTATGTATGTAGTGATGTTCCTCGTTATAGGGTTAGGTTTTCAACAATTATATAAAGTTTCAATTGAACTTTTTTCATTTGAATGAAACTTTGAATGTCTATTTGGCTTGGACCGATAACGAACTTAATTTTGAAGTTTTTTTTACAGCCAATCAAACTGTCCGGGTTTGCATTACCAGGAATGGAACGATGAGAAGTTTATCGATCGGAGGTCCTTGATGCAAATGAAACTGTCCGTACAGATGAAGTAATGCAGGTCATTTGCGACATGAGAAGGATTATCGATTTAATGGAAGATAGTTAACCTATCATTGAAAATACCGAGCCAGTGGGTCTATCGCAATATAATTCATTAGTGTAGAATGTAATGACGCAGTTCATATTATGCCGGTTTCTTGAAAAGGATTGGAAAAGGGTTGTATGTCGTTTGAGACACTCTTACATCGATGCGTAACAACGTTTTTTTTTCATACAGCTGAAAGTTATTATCTTTTTCTTATTGTTTATAACGATGAGTCTTTGCCGAATTCTCATTCTGAAAATTTTTAATAAAAAACTTGAGACTTGTGTTCGATGCTTCAAGAGTCGGTAAACCAATTATCTCTTAATATTAATTAAATAATTAATAATATTTTAATAATTAATTAATATATAATTTAATGTATAAGAGTCGAACAATTTTTTTTTATGCTACTTTTATTTTTAAATTTATTTGAGTTTACTTTTAAGCATTTTCAAATATTTAATTAATTTCAGCGCTACCTTTTCGAGTCACAGTCAGTACAGTCACTCTACCAAACTCACTATTGCAGTATAGTATTACATTACCGCTCTAAATAATCGTTGTTCCACTCGTAGTTGCTTAGTTAGTTTTCTTTTCTCAAAAGTAGGTAGAACTCAAATTTCTCGTATATTTTGGGAGAGGTTCCACGATCAGAATAAAATTTCAAATCGCTTGTCAAACGATGAAAAATTAGCTGCTAACTCACTGTAGTTTGCTGCTAAGCTCGTTTCAAACTTTTTTATTCAACACAGTGAAAACAAAACCCTATCCTTACGAAAGACTCACCTCTCGCATGACGATGCTCGCAGCAACAGTGGTCGTTGATGAAAGCGGTCGAATGACAAAAATGAATCTTTTCAATTCCACATTCGTCACACCATGCTGGAACTTTGATGACTTCATCCAGATTTAATTTTTCCAAGGCTATTCTGGAATCTTTTTCGCTGACTTCATGTTCCTTAAAATATTCTACAATTGGGGTTGTAGTCCTTCCTTTAAAGCCCATTTTTATATCATCCTCACAATCCAAGTGCACTTCGTTTGTCGCTAAACCAGCACATGTAAATGACACTGGAAGGGTGGTAATTATGCTTAACGCCATACCGAGCAACTGACAGGCAGCTATCCGACAGATCATTGTCGTAGGTTTTTAATACACAAACGTAAATGTGCCCTTAATTTTCAAAAATTTACATAAAAAATCTACGCCTCATTTTAATGCTGCTCTACCTACACATATAACATTTCTTATATGAACTATTCCGGTTAGGGAGGATCATTCTGTATGACTCTTTCAACACAAGATATTTTTCGAACTCGATTTCTTTTCTTAACACTTATATTGACAGTAAATAGATCGAAAAACTAGATGACACCGCGAAAATTTGTGATAGTATTTCATAATCTGCATGTGTAATCCTTGGAAAGTACTAGTCGAAAGAAAATATATGATTCACTACTGCCTCGAAGCTTCCGATCCATCCTAATAACTCATTGAGAAGGGTCGTTATTGTTTACGCCTTGCGGTAGGCAAGGGGTTGTCAAGGAAGAAAGCCGTAATATCACATGCGCAATAGTTGCACATAGAAATGTGAGAAGCGGTTGCGAACAAACACGAAGAAGTAAAAGTGAAACCGAACCATCACTTCCGATGCGACGCGAATGACTAAACCGTGATCCGCGTGAAAAGCCGCGTTCTGCTTGGAAATTTAAATATCAACTTTTGCCGGCTGCTCAACGCACAGTGGTTGTAAAACTCACAGACCTGGTATAAAATCCGCGATTGTATTTTATGAATATTTGCTTGATGAAATTTCTCGAATACATTTCTCAGTGAGTTGTTACTGTTTTTAATGGAACTTTTTCTTTAAAGTTTTCAACAATCAGTGGTTTTCAAATCGGGGTAGTTTGTAGTAGTAGTTGATTATACAGAACTAACTTTTTGAAAATTCGCTCGTATGTATTTTAAATCACGTGCGTAGGTGAATCAATGGAAAAATAGTCCGGTATATAAAATAACATATTTTCAATCTCGATCGAAATTCGCCCAACTAGATTTGAAAACGTGCCCACATTGTATTGAGTTCATCCATCATCGAATAATTAAACTTTCACAGTAAATTAATTAAAATAGATTCTCTGTGATTTCTGAGCTTCTTCGAAAGTGATAAAAGTAATGCTGGTGTGAAAACTTTTTTTCAATGTAATAGCGAACTATCGTTGGAATAAATAGGAATGAAAGAGGAAATATTTGAAAAGCTAATAAAAAAGAGAGAAAAGTTTCAAGCGCACAAAGTTTCCTTACATAAATTTGGGGAAACTACCTATGTGTCAGTTTTTCTCTGTAATACATTTCAACGTTAGCGAGAATGAAAAAGAAATATTCAATAGCAATCATGCTTTACTATTTTGCGTGAGTGAAGAGTTATTTCTGACTGAAGTGGTGGTTTAATGGAATTCTTTGTTGGGCATCTGTAAGTGAGCTTCATGTACCTATAAGTCCACAGCAATGTTTTTCCCAGAGGCCATCATGGGATGATGGGACCTTTTGTTTTGTTTTGAAATATTGTTGGCCTTTGTTTTATTTTGAAATATTTCTTAATGATATGCTTCATCTTGGAAAGGACGTGACATGTGGTTTCTAATTATTCTTCTTTTCTTTTGAAATCCTGAAACATTTTGAGTTTTCGACACGACGCTTGCCAGTATTTCCAAAAATATTTAAAAAAAATCAATATAAACACACCAAAATGTCTCTTCAAAGTTCAGCAAAATACTTTGCTGAAAGCTTTTAGCAAACCACTTGTTTACTGTAAATCAGTACTGACTTCACTAGTCTACTGAAAACCTGTGAAATGATTCACGAAAATACAGCGAAACTATTTGCTGAACATAAAACAGTAAATTAATGTTTGCTGGAAATCAGCGAGCAAATCGATGTGTCAAAAATTTTCTTATCAAGCTGTTATAAGTAGAACGCGCCTTCTTCACAGTTCTAATTGGTCGAAATGTGAGTTCAAAACATGCCTCGGCATTTCCCAATTTCGGCGCATTTCGATGGGTTGTGTAATGTCCACGGTCTCTACAAAAAAAAAGAAATCATATGGGCATTTGTCCACGGGGGGGGGGGGGGGGGTCAAAATCATTTAAAATCTGTCCACGTGGTATGTGGATGGCCCCAAAGGTGTTTCGATAATTTACAAATAATGAAATTAAATACATCTCCTCTCCTTACTACGTCATTGAAATATAAGAAAACCAATGTCGTAGAAACATACTTGACAATATGTGAAATTCGAAGTCGTTGAAATCAGGGCTCTACATTTTCGAAACTAAACAATGAAACTGAATATCTCGCGCTGTCATTTCGATTCGAACAGTTTCATTTTCACTTGATTCCTTTCGGCTACTCATCGAATCACTTCTTTCTCTCTTTCCCGTCTATTGTTCATCAGATCATTTGAAATGAAACTGATGAGTGACGACTATTTCAATTGACGGTAGGCAGAGCCGGATTTAAGGGGGGGGGGCACATTTTTGGGGCCCCCACAAAACGAGAAAAAAAATCTTTTCTCTATCAAAAATGAGATTCAATCAAAAGTTCAATTTGCAGCAAGAAAATTTGAACAGACCATTTCAATCTGAAACTTCCCTGAGTGTTATTTTTTCGCTAGCGCCAATATCACAACTACATCCATAAGAGTTCACCTTCGATTCTCTTGGAATGACACACATTAACACACCATTTGAATCGAACCAGCGCGCATGGGAGATCAAGCAGGAAAGAAAATAATCCCAAGTTTTTTTAATGCATTGCTGTTGATTCCGAAAATAAGTTTACTTGTCCGAATCAAGGATACCAGATTTGCGTTGCAAAATGCAGATTTTCAGAGTCCGTCTGCAGCTTTTTATTGACCTGCAGATGTGTGTAGTTTTTTCCTAGTTTATGTAGATTATTGCCAGCGTAGCCTTATATTTGCGCAGTCTCACTCAAATTGGGTGCAAATTTTTGCCTGTGGATAGCATTTTTTTTCAAATTGCGGTAGGTTTTTTTATTCAGATATCAAGAAAAAATTTCCGGATTTCGAGCAGTTGCAGACATCTTCCGAAAATATCTGGCACCTCTTGTCCAAATCATTCGACAGTTATACCCCGTTCACACTACACCGCATATCACCTGATATCAGGCGATTCGTGCTAACGAGGCCATATATACTATCGCGGATATCATGTTCGAAAACCAATAATAACCACATTTCAAGCAGTTGGCAACACGGCCAACAGACATTTGACGCAACCCTGCAAATTTCGCACTTCGCGTTGCATGCGAGAGAAAAGGAAGGAAATATTTTTGCGCTTTTCATCCCGCACATGTTGACAATTGCATATGAGAGTTCGCGTTGGTGCGAGCCAACTCACTGACATCTGTATCCTAATCCCATTGCTCTTGTTGACTTGTTTTAGCTTTGACCTGTTTTTGTTTTCTTCTCTTTTCAATTACCAAAGCAAATGTCAAACCATATCAGCTCACTCTAATGTGAACGCTCGAGGTGATATCCGATATCATTTGGCGATATCAGGTGATATACGGTGTAGTCTGAACAAGGCATTAGATCTGGCTGTAAACGTGTAAACAGTGAGCAAGAACCGAATTTATTATTACATTTATTCAAAATGAGCGATCGCCACAAAACCCCGCGTATATCAAAGTAGAGCTCAAAAAAGAAGATTACATGAAGAAAAAAATCAAATACTCGTTAGTGCCTTGCAAAAATTATTTTATTTAAGGATTTATTTGAGCCTAATGATCTCGAACGCAACTGGAGAAAGGTCTTTTTCGAAGATGAAACTGATTGAAAATAGGTTGCGTACGACTATGAAGAATGAAAGGCTGTCAAACTTAGCATTCTTAAGTTGAGAGTACAATATTCTGAAGGAGTTGAATGTTGATTATTCAATCAATAAGTTCTCTGCAAAAAAAAACTCGTAAGAAAAAATTCTATCAAATTTTTGGTAACTTTTCAATAACAAATAAATGTTTTTAACTCTTACGATAAAAAACGCTTTTGTTTTATTTTGGGGCCCCCACTGTAAACTGGGCCCCGGGCCCCCACAATCGGCTCTGACGGTGAGAGTGACGGAGAGAGAGACTTTTTCCTTTCCTTCAGCGTCTTAATTGAAATTAGCACCGCATCGCGTCGTTTGACGATTGTTTTCTAATACCGCAAGCTGTAGTAAAAACGGCAATGGCATCCAATAAATACGTCACGCAAGTTCCGATCAATATTTCCTCCCTCTTTCCTATATATGCGTGAAGTAGTCTCCGTCAGCGCTCATTGTCATTTTCAATTGAGAATCGTCATGTGAGAGTGATGGTGGTAATCTCCGCGTTCAATTGAAAAGCATTTGTATCAATTTCAAGCCCTTCAGTTGTCAAAATCAAAGCAAGAGCTTTCGACTGGGTTTCATGTGACTCACGAAGTGCTCGAAAATGATACAAAAGCTTTTCAAAGCGACGGGTCAAAGCATCACTATAACCTGATAATTGTCAATTGAAAATGACTTTGTCAGGCTCTGGTTGAAATACATCACCTACTATACTGCCGTAATCTCGCAGACTGGCGTAAGCGCCAACGTGGCCGATTTGTGTTTTTACGATTAAACGATAGAACACACCAAATTGGACCTATAGACACCGAAATTTGATCAAAATTGCAAAAAAATAGCGTCATTATTTCGCGAAAACGAAAGGACATAACTTCTATTTCTACTCAACGTAACATAAATCCAACACAACTATGTTTGCGAAACGTTTATTACATTCAACGGCTCGTGAACTAATCAAACAAAAGGAACCAAATTTGGCATGCAGAAGTTTTTGGGAGCTGTAAATGTTTCTCTGGTGATACGGCCCCTCTCCCTTCTCTGCACGAGAAGGATTCCGTACAAATAAAACACATATTTGAAACAATTTTTCCGGAAAACAACTTAAAATGATCGGAATGATGCACAGGAGCCAAGAACCGACCTCAAAGACTATTTTGAATTCTAAAATAGCAACTTTACCCAAAATTATCGAATACCACTCAATATGGATATTTCCGTAATCGGGATGATGCACAAAAGCCTACAATCGACCCCAGAGAAGACCGTGTTAATCTCAGACCACAGATTCAGCTCAGCGGTGATGAAATCGAAGTAATTGACAAGTGCTTGCATCTAGGCTTACTGGTGATTACCGAGAACGACATTAGCAGAGAAATTCGTCGAGGTCCTGTGGCGGAAAAGTCGCCGCGGCACGAAGTTGACTATCTACAAAACTTTATCATACTGTAGCCCTCTAAGACTCGTGGACAATTGAAGTGCACCAGTGATTTTTTGTACGGAAGAAGTGCAGATGGAAGATGGCAGAGGCCACGAATGCTATTATATTCTAAACTAAATTTATTTCCAAAAAACCGTATACTCGAATCGTGACTATTTGACTGATTATGAAAAAAAATTGTTGGGCGACTTGTCGCATACTACGATGGATGTACGTCAATTGGTTGTAGAAACAGTGAAATAAAACATAACTTCAGTAACATAATTGGTAACATAACTTCAGTTAATAAACCTTTTTCCACAAATCATACGCTCGGCAATATTTTGTGATTACATTAATGCAGTATGTACAGATCAGATTGTTGAAATTCGTCCTAACACTTATTATACAAACGTTTTTGGAAAAAGCTTCGTACTGAAAATTTTACTCGCTGTCGCATACGTCAGTTTGCTAGATTACGGCAGTATCCAGCTTTCCACGAGCGGTAATGGCGAATGGATTTGACATTTAATGTAGGTTTTCAAACTATAGTTCATTGGATATTTCCTACTAGTTGGATGGATTTGACATATAATAATACTAGTTCAATACAAAGTTCTATTAAACTAATAGCACAGATAACAGACATCCAAGCTATTTTTGCTTCATGTGTAAAAAGACGCAACGGTTTTTTAGCATGTCACAATACACAGTATGGTGGCGCTAAGAACACTTATAGCGAATTTCTTTATTCCACCAGCACACCTCGTTTTGACCTGGAAGCACACTAACTGCTGTCAAAACCCTTCTTTATTCGCTCAATATCGACCCAGTTTTGACCTGGCGTGCTGCCCGAAGCGCACTGTAAAATTTGTCAGCTTCAACCCACCACCGCACGTGCTAAGTTCGTAAACAATTATCTGGCATCTCTTTCTTACTTGCGTCTTAAATGGCGATGACGTTCTATTATACCTCGGCAGTTTTGCCCGCACACAGTGAAAAAAAGAAATTCGCTATTAGTGGTTAATGATTCGATAAAATCGATATTTGTCCAGCTCTTATCGATACTACACGCTCATTATTTGTTACTCTAAAGTGGGTTAAATATGACCCATTTTTGAAAAAAGTGGAGGTACCCTAATTTGAGTACTTTTACGGTTACTCACTTCTGAGTACACGCTCGTAAATAATAACTCATGAACTGAGCAACTCTGACTCAGTTTAGAACGATGTTCGTAGACGTCAAAGAATGAATAGAAGTTCTTTTTGATTTTGAGTAATCTTGACTCACTTTTCGGGTTCCCTTCATATAACTTCTTTCTGAGTAACGTCGTATATAACGACGTCCATTTTGAAAGATGATTACGATGTGCTTCAGTTTGTGACATATGTTTTTTAATTGTGTGCGCCTCAGAAGGCATTATAACTGTTTACTTTTATTACAAGGTAATTATTGATGAACTTGTGGTGTCGTTAATTGGCCGTGGCGGATTTCTAGCCAGTAATGAAACTGAACTGTACCCAAAAAGTGAGTAATGTCGTACTAAAATTTTGAGTAATAATGACTCATTTTAAAGACGCCTAGTGTTACTCAGTTTTGAGTATTTGAGGAGTTACTCAATTTAAGAGTTGTTCCACTTTTTACGAAAATGCGTCAAATGTTACTCATTTTAGAGTTATTGTTTACGAGCGTGTAAGGGCGTCATACGTCAAAAACTGATTAGAATCTACTCTGTTTATGCAAACTAGGAATTAACGAAAATGAGTACAAGTTACCCAGTTTGCCTAAATTTGGAAATTTGATGATTTCTGGTATTTGTAAATTTGACTCAATAAATAAAATAAATTCAGAACAATCAAAATCATAGATCACTCTGTGCCGAACACGCATCAGTATCGGACGTGTTTGGTGATCGCTCCGATAGAATATAAAACAAAAGACGTGTGAACAAGTGTTGGCATTGTTTGCCTGGTCGAGTGAAATAAATCCGGGTTCAAGGTCGCGCCTTTGTGCAACTGTTTCGCATCGTGACTGCCAGCTGGTGCGTAAGCCGATTTGGCTGCTGGCTGAATTGTGCTACAGCAGTGGACGAGACACAAAAGAGGAAAAAGAAGAAGCCATCAGTTGACAGTTGAGTTGTATCGCTGTGTGGAGTGATCTCACACCTGGCTCGCTGCTGGTGGCTGTTTGGTGCTGCTGTATTGGTGCTGCTGGCTGTAACGGCTGCAACTTCGAACGATCGGACAACCAACCTTACTGGAAGGGAGAAGTAAAAAGGTACGTGCTCTTGTCGGCGCTAGTGCGCTAGACTTAGCGGGATGGATGTAGATCCCTCGCCTCCCGCGCCACCATCCCCGAACCCCTCTGACCCTGACCCTTCTGTTACCCCCTTCCCTGTTCATTCTTCAGTCAACCCCTCGCCCCAGGCTTTACCCAGACGGAGCCCAGGGCAGCTATTCTGTCTATTTTCGGCCAAAGGCGGGACCGAAATCGAAACAGTTGAACCTCTTGCAGATTTCTAAAGACCTGACGAAGGAGTACAAGGGGGTGACCGAAATTTCCAAGGTCCGGCCTAACAAGCTCCGTGTCGTGGTCAGTAACCTGAAAGAGGCCAACGATATAGCTTGCTCTGAGCTCTTCACACGCGAGTATCGCGTTTACATACCCGCACGAGACGTGGAGATCGACGGTGTCATAACCGATTCGAGTCTGTCCGTCGAGTGTATACTGAAAAGTGCCAAAGGGTGCTTTAAGAACAAAACCTGTCCCGATGAAAAGGTGCTCGACTGCAAGCAAATGCGGTCAGCATCGATCATCGGTGGCAAAACAGTATACACTCCGTCAGACTCGTTTCGAGTTACGTTCGCCGGCGCGTGCAGCAGATCCCCAAAAATTTTTCCAATAAATATCGAAACATCAACTGCAACAATATGTTCTACACTGACGGATCACTTCTTGATGGGTCCACTGGCTTCGGTATTTTCAATAACAGTTTAACCGTCTCCCATAAACTCGATAATCCTGCTTCTGTTTACGTCGCAGAATTAGCTGCAATTCAGTACACCCTAGGGATTATCGAAAAAATGCCCAAGGACCATTATTTCATCTTTACGGACAGTCTCAGTTCCATTGAGGCTCTCCGATCGATGAAAGATGTTAAGCACTCTCCGTATTTCCTGAGGAAAATACGGGAACATCTGAGTGCTTTATCCGAAAAATCGTTTCAGATTACCTTAGCGTGGGTCCCTTCTCTGATATTTATGAAAGACCAATTGCCTTTAATGAATTTTTCGCACTTGTACGTCAGAATACGATCATCAGTTGGCAAAATTCTTGGACCAGAGGGGAACTGGGAAGGTGGTTACATTCCATAATCCCCAAGGTGTCGACGAACCCGTGGTTCAAGGGGTTGGATGTAGGTCGGGATTTCATTTGCGTGATGTCCCGGCTTATGTACAATCACTATAGATTTGACGCGCATCTCCGTCGTGTTGGGCTCGGGGAAAGTGGTATCTGTGCCTGTGGTGAGGGTTATCACGACATAGAGCATGTGGTTTGGTCATGCCCTGTACACCGTGACGCCAGGTCTAAATTAATAGCTTCCCTGCAGGCCGAAAGTAGGCAGCCGGCTGTTCCTGTTCGTGATGTCTTGGCGAGCCGTGACCTATCCTACATGTCCCTTATATACGTTTTCCTGAAATCCATCCACGCCCCAGTTTAATCCTATTCCCTTCCGCCTACATCCAACCAAACGACAAGAACACGTTAAGACCCCGGATCCGGAAACAGCAACTAGACCCGCACGATACTCTCAGGTCCCGAGGGAGACAACCCAATATGCCAGTCCGTAATATCTTGGCCCAGCAGCGGAACATATTCAATATGCTGCTTACCTATGGCGATGGAAAACCATCAAACAACAAATCAGTGCTTTTAATGCAAAACATTCTAGCTTTAAGTTAGATTTAGTTTCAGCTCGTAGTCGGCAGCGAGGATAAAAAATTTGCTTTTAGTTATTAAGATACTTTAGAAAGTAAGCTACCAGATATAATTGGCGCCGTTAAACATTAAATTGTATTTGTGCCGTGTCAAATAAATTATAGATGAAGAAAAAAAAAGCATAGATTTATATTTCATCGAAACATTATAAAAGTTTTAAATCATTCACGTGTCTTTATATAATGCGGCAACCAACCGGTTCACAGTTGCCCGTGAACTGTGGCTCATGTTTTTGTACAGTACGCACACCAGAAAATTCGTCATCATCCGTCACCAAACACTGCGAAGGATTTAAATTGTATCGATTGCATGTATTGGGCACTGTACAACGATACAAATGTTTCCGTTTATTATCACGAATAAAAGCCCGACTTAAAACGGCATCGCAGGACACACAACATGCGGTTGTTCATTTTGAAGAGATGTTTTTTATGTTTTCAAATCCCCTGCAATAATAATGTTGGGCTGAAATTGTTATGGAATATTGTTACATGTTGTTTGTAATGCAATTGATTAGGAAATTATTGATTTGATGAAAGATCAAATACTTACTGCTAGCAAACGAATTAAAAGCGACACCAATTGTTCTTCGGAAACAAATAATGACGCTGTTGAAAACTTTTGACATATACATATACTCAGGGGTGAGTAAACATCATTGATAATTACTCAAAACTGGGTAAATGTTATTCAATTCACCAGTACCCGATAACTCACTTTTTGACATTTTGCATAAGAATACCAAACTGAGTAGTTCCTAATCAAATTAGAGTTAAAATAAAGCAGCGTGTAGTAGAATAAGAAGCGTTGCCGTTTTTAATGTAAAATTTTTGAGCAGTCGTAATTTGTACATAATCGACAATTTTAATCAATCCCAGTTTATATTTGCGATAAATTTGTTTGTTTTAGTGTTAATATGAAAAAAAAATACACAAACCTCACAAAAACAGTGTTATAACGTTGCAAAAACAGTTACTCTATAATCTGTGAAAATTTTCATTCATTTGGCAGCTTTGAATATAATCCAGCGCTGCCATCACTAAAGTGGTTAAAGTCGCAAGTTGCAGAAAGATGTCGGTAGTATTCTAAACGAGTAAGAATTTGAAATCTTATCACACGATTTCTGGAGTTTTTTGTTCTAGCTTGGATATCTGTTATCTGTGCTAATAGTATGATAAGCTCCGTTTTATGTAAAATCCATCTAACTAGTTCCAGTTCAATGGAAATATCCAATGAACTAGTAGTTTAGCAACTCACATCAAATGTCAAATCTATCCGCCATTACCGCTCGCGGAAAGCTGGATAGATTCCACATACCGAGTTCAATGCTGATCGGGCCAGCAGTTTTAAAATCATCAAAAGTTGACATTGTTCACCCCTTCCCTCCCTCATCGCTACAACGCCTCTGAGATACAGAAAAGCTTAACAGCACAGTAACGTCGCAAAAATATATCTCAGACCTAAAAACATTAATATATAAGTTTGCACGGTTATCAGGAAGAAAGTTCTCACGTTCATAAACTATGAATTCACCTTCCCCTTGTCTACGCTTATGAGATAGAGTGAAACTAATATTTCAGTTTTACTCCCCGTACCTGAAAACCCCTGTGTACAAATTTTCCCGGTAATCGGCTGAGTAGTTTTTGAGTCTATAGGGAACAGACAGGGAGACATTCGCATTTATAGATATAAAAATAAGATTGACAAACTTTAATGGTGGACGATATTATGCAAAGTTCGTAATAAATAACCCAGCCAGAGTTGTCAAGACTCTGCTTATGTCAGTTTGAAGTCTTCATGTATTTTATCAAAAAAATTTATCTGGCAACCTCTGTGCTGCCAATCCTTCAGAAATCACACAACTGACGTAAGCAGAGAGGTTTGCATATGACGGACAAGCATTATTGTGAACGCTGGATCGTTTAATCTTGATAGGTTTTAACATCCTTTTAAGCAATGGTGGCGTTTCGATAAAAAACCAACGTTGAGTAGTTTTAACACAGAGAACAGACATTCATGTTCATATAAGAAAATTGAAAATCGTGTGTAAAAATTTAAATCAAAATACGTTAAGACACTAACGACATCTGTCTTGTGGTGCCCCACTTGCACTGCTTAAAAATGGTCGTATCGATATTTCATCAATATCAGTGGTGGGTTAAGATGAACGTCTGTTCTCTGTGGTTTTAACCTAAGTTTTAACTCAAGTTAAAACCACAGTTGAATTGGATAGAAATTGAACTGGGTTAAAAAATTAATAACCCGTATAAAGCTTATAGTGATTTTTTTACTCACCAGCTCGCGATTTTTTTTAATATCGGTAGTTTTGGTTTTAAATGATTTTTCCATTGAAGCGTCAGCCATTTGACGCTATAATGGAAAAATCATTTGAAACCAAGAAAAAGCGAAAAAGTAATTTCATGAAAATTGTTTCGATATTTATCGTTTATCTGTCACATTGCCATAACACCGGCGATAATGTGACGTCAACGAGAGACTATTGATATATTGTGAAATATTTCATATATTCAATATTACAAAATATTTATCCTTGCATGTTTGGGCACCCTTGCATCTTTATCAAAACTCCTTGGCGACCACCCCTTTGGCATCACACCATGTTTCAAGGGCTAACATCTCAACATATGTAAAAACGAGATAGCATATCACCGCTTCTTTTCATACATCTTTATCTTACAGCTGATAGCGGGCACAAATTAATTTGAGCCCAGGACATGAGTTCATTGTCATTCACTGTTACTCGGTATAGGAATGCCAAAGGCTCGTTGGCGACTATTATCGCCGGTGTGAAATCAATGTGGCAGGTAGATCATAAATATCAAAATAAATAAACCAATATCGGCTAATTTTATCGGAATATTTCCCATGAAAATAAAGGTGTCTAGCCCCATAGCATATTGATATGGTTTAATATATGTATTTCGATATGTATCGTAAGTCTGTCGTTTTGTCATTATATTGGTTGTGTTGCAAAACTAATAAGGAATTAACCTTTCAACTTTTATCTGTCTAAGAATAAGATTCATGTTACACATTTATGTTCTTTTGTACACACCTAGGGATTAGGCAACTTTATTTTTAAGAGAAATATTTCGGAAATATTATACGATATTGGTGGATATATTTTGATATTGATCGTTTTACTGTCACATTCATATCACTCTGACAGACTCCGAAAATAATGTGTTGTCAAGGAGTTGTGACACGGGTAGTCGAGTGCCTGAAAACGGTAGGTACTTTGTAATATCGAATATTGGAAATATTTCGCAATATATCAGTAGTGTCTTGCCCCTAGGTACACATACTTTCAAGATACTAATACTAATGTCGTTAACTTGTTTTGATTCATATTGAAAGGTACGCAAAAATGCAGCAATAAATATTAAGTAATATTGAAAATTAAGCAATATATATTGAAAATTAAAAAAAAATAGAAATATCAACAGTACCCAAGGGGCTAGACAACTTTATTTTCAATGGAAATATTTCGGTAATATTATTTGATATTGTTGGATATATCTTGATATTTATTGTTTATCTGTCACATTCATATTGTTGGAAACGTGGACATCCCTAAAACCACATCGCAGTTAAAGCTCTCTAGTGACAGTGATAGCAGTCATCCAGTTTGACGCAAGTTAACTCGCGATCAGAGTCACTTCCTTTCTAATCGCCAAAATGTTGCATGCACAGTCTTTGTACCTCGTTGTTTAATAAATAGTTTTAAGTCGTTTTTTTTTGTACGGTTCGTGTTTTATTTGTCGGTTACCTCGTCTACCACGAATCATAACACATATCACTCCGACAGACTCTGACAATAATATGCTGTCAAGGAGTTGTAATACAGGTGAACGGGTGTCTGCAAATGCAACGATAAATACTTTGTAATATTGAATATTGGAAATATATCAAAAGTGTCTTGCCCCAAGACAGTACCCTTAAGAGTAACCACTACACTGTTAATAAAAATCACGTCAAAGTAAAGTGATTTGCTGTTGAATTCGCACTACTTGCTTAACATTTCAGAGTTGAATGAAAATCTTTAGAAATATATTAATGGAAAGAACGATGGATTCAACCGCAAATCACTTTATTTTCTGTTGTTATGTTAATCTTTGTTGATATACTTATGTTTGAGATACGGAATGTCGGTCAGTTGGATAGTTATATAAATTCACAATAAATTCAAGAGACTTCTTTTTATTTTAGATTTCTCCTTTTTATTTTATTTTAGATTTTTAATTTATTAACAAGATGATCCTAGAGATGATCCCTGTCACTGTATCGATGCAATAGATTTCAGGGTCTGTAAAAAGTCGTTTTATTGATATTTTAATTTAAAAGATTTAATGAAACTTACGCTCGAATAAAATTTTGATCTTTTGGTTAATGTGCTGCTTGCGCCGTTCGCCATCGTCACATTTTTGTTTCGCTTTATGGTTTTGACGTTTGTCAATTGGAATTGCAGCTGTAATTCAATTGATTTAAACAGTGGTGATAATACAAGAGATATTCATTATAATACGATGGTGATTTCCATTAACCTGTTTCAAACGCAAGATCATTTCATTGGAAAGTGTTAATCTTCGAGAAATCAACACTAAATCACTTCAACTTGCAGTGTGATGTGACGAATTGAGTCTAGTGCAAAAACACTTGAAGTAATCGTGCCATTTTTTTATAGTGCTATTCTAAAAAAAAGAAAAAAAATCGATTTTCGAAACAGTAAAGTAAAATATCAAGTGTAGAAATAAATATGCGGGCAATCAGTGATTGATATTCCGATTTCAATTATTCTAGTTGCTGAAATTGTTTAGCATAAATTGTTACCAAATGAATTCTCGCATAATCAATAACCATAAACGGATGATAATCCATATGGTTTAACGATAGCCCATACAGTCGTGATATCCCGAACTAGTTGTTAGGCCTGTTTTATGGTTATTAATTATGCGGGTTGCCACAGAGGTTTAATAATCGGGCAGCGGCAATCGAACAATTCGTTGTCTCATTTGTGGGAAAAAGTGAAAATTTTTATTGGGGCACGGACAATACAAAAAAGATGTCGACTTTAGGTCGATTGCCTCTACTTTTGACGTTAAGTTTGACTTCCGATATGATCCGCCAGACTATAGGACTAGTGACTATAATTTGTGAATTTACATTGGGGGAGAGAAAGAGATACAGCTAAAATAGATAGAACGGGTTAGAGCATAATAGTGAAAAATATTTTTGGTGTTTGCAAGTGTTTTGCGAGTGCTATAAACTAGAAAAATTGAAAAAAATCCTATTTTTGTGGGTTATTTCAAGTTATAGGCTATCGTATAAAAGGTATGTTTTATTAATCTAGTTACTAATGTATATAGCAGCCAATTTCCTAATTTTATTGTTTGAGGTCTTCGATCGAAAAGATTATGGTTATATTCATTTATTTTTGGTGAGTTCACAGCAAACAGAGTTTACTTGCTGTGAACAATGTATTTTAAGTTTAAAGTGAAAATTACTAGTTTATTGATTGTTTTCTATGAAATAAGATCAAATTATATGTAACTCTCATTATGTTCTGGTTAGAATGAGTGCCAATGAAAATGATGAAAATCAGCCGTCATGTGAGATTTTTTTTATGGATAGAGAATTGAATGTTACGTAGTCTAAAACGAGCAATAAACTGTCTTTTACGAAATCGTTTATGTATTGCATGATTGTGCTATGATATGGAGTATTGTTACGAATAATAGTTTGTTTCCAATCCCACATTTTGTGCTGCACAATTTTTGTGTTGCTTGTGCTTCATTTCGTGGGAAGTGACAGCATTGATCTAAGTGTTAAGTGTAGAGTATCTAATACATACTTATATGTACTTATGTTATTCTGGTTCAACCGGTCCATGCATTTTCTAAAACATGAATATATATATATATATATATATATATATATATATATATATATATATATATATATATATATATATATATATATATATAAATATATATATATATATATATATATATATATATATATATATATTATATATATATATATATATATATATATATATATATATATATATATATAAATATATATATATATATATATATATATATATATATATATATATATATATATATATATATATATATATATATATATATAAATATATATATATATATATATATATATATATATATATATATATATATATATATATATATATAAATATATATATATATATATATATATATATATATATATATATATATATATATATATATATATATATATATATATATATATATATATATATATATATATATATATATATATATATATATATATATATATATATATATATATATATATATATATATATATATATATATATATATATATATATATATATATATATATATATATATATATATATATATATATATATATATATATATATATATATATATATATATATATATATATATATATATATATATATATATATATATATATATATATATATATATATATATATATATATTCTGTGTCATAAATGCATTGTTTGAATAAAACAGATTAACGCAATGAATTCCTTTGATGCGTACTAGGGAACGTTTATTAATAAACCTGGTTCATTACAAAACATATAATTCGACTTCCTCTCGTTTAGTCTAAAATTTAGTCGATTTGACGATATCAATCGGTTGGCCGTACCACATATAACGCAGCACAATCATGGCCTTCGGTCAAGTCGATTGGTTAAAAGTTGGCTACCGAACCTTCACATTTATCTGAGGGATAGCAACAACGCATGAGTAGTACCAGCAATTAGTAGATTAGTTGTTAACCGCTTCCAACGGTGTTAGGTGACGGGTCAAACATTGGACAAGATTCTTTGCGGTAGAGTCGTTATTACCACCAACCCATAAATAACTGTTGATCAACAATAACTAAAATAGTCTGTTGCCACAAATCCATAAACCACGAATTAAACGTAATATATGTAACCAAAAGTAGCCTCTTTTTGAATTATGAGATATCACTGAATTCTATCACTCCTGATTGATTTGAATTATGAAATTTCCTGTCATGAAACTCAAAAAGGTACCCGGGTAAGGTTCCCATCTTAGCCTTTTCAGTAGGCTTGAAGGTTTGGACACAACTATTACTTTTGATGATGTTGAGCAATGCCACAAAAAATGTCTCAGTTCTATTTTTTTAATTGTTACTCTTGATTGACGGACAAAAGAAGCCAATTTGTGATAATGGTTATCACGACTCATTTTTGAGAAACTATCTTAGCTTAAAGGTATTAATGATTACAATATTTTTTAGGGTTAAAATGGTTTTTGCCTTTCTCCTAGTTTTTGATCGGTGTGACATCTTTAGTTAAGCTGTTGATAATATCTTCTGAAAAAAATATACACTCGAAAAGTTTTTCAGCAAAAACGTAGAAAAACCTATATTAATCCACCTAGCGGTCAAACCCAGCCTTTCTCATTCAAACTTATTATTTGTAAAAATGAATTTATATGAACGCTTCAATCCAATAAAGGTATGTCCCCTCTTTGGGTTCTAAAATACTGATGTTGTAATTGAAGTATAAAATATGAAATTTGACGTACATTTAGTGCTTAAGAGAAAGCGGAATTGAAGAAATGACTCTTAATTTCGAACAATTTAATCACGATCGATTCCGGGAACGTTCGAATAGTACGATACCACATTTAAATTATGTTGAGGCTTCATATATTGAGCAGGTACAGTTTTTAATAGTCTTTGAATTTCTTTTCTTTTCATAACTTTTGAACCACATATCAAATTGTTATGAAGTTTTTTATTTGTAAGTTTGAGAGATGACTCGTTCGTATGACACTAGTTATGTTCAAATAAGTCGTGTAGTCTTTGAGGTAATAGTCTTTCGTTGTTTCAACAATTTAATACATAATGGTTGCTTAAGTTCGATTATAATCAAAGAAATGGGAACGTATAGGGCAGCCACACTTTGAAACCACGTGCTCAATCATAATTCATCAGTAAACCCTTAACTAGGCCGTTAATCTTATATCAATATTGTTCAAATCGGTTGTGTAGTTTCTAAGATAATGAAGTTTCGTGATTTTCACATTTCGTATCATTACAGACCAAGTTACAGTCCGATTACAATAAAATTTAATAGGGTGTTATGAGGCAGCTAGACCATATAGTTGACTCCAATTTTGTGAAAATCGGTTCAGCCATCTCTGAGAAGAGTGAGTGAGTTTAAGTATTCTTTGGAACATGTTTCTTTTCATAGCTAGATTTCACATTTCTAAACATAACAGGCAAAGTAAGTGTCCGATTGCAAATCAAATCAATAGGGTCTTATGGGGCAACTAGACCTTCCATTTGACACTGATTTTATGAAAATCGGTCCAGCCATCTTTGAGAAACATGAATGAGATTAAACAGTCTCGAAAACACGTTCCTTTTTATAACTTTTGAACCGCATGTTCAATCTTTATAAGATTCAAAAGTGAAGGGTTTTTTAGGTAGCCCGTTCATTTAAAATCAATTCTGTTCAAATCGGTTGTGTAGTTTCTGAGATAATGATGTTTCGTAATTTCTACATTTTTATACATAACCTCTAAACTAAAAATCCGATTACAATGAAATTTGATAGGGTTTTATGAGGCAACTAGACCTTTCATTTGCAATTAATTTCATGAAAATCGGTCCAGCCATCTCTGAGAAAAGTGAGTGAGAATAAAAATCTGCACACACACACACATACGCATACACACACATACACACACAGAGACACACACACAGATACACACACATACAGAAAATGCTCAGCTCGTCGAACTGAGTCGAGTGAAATATGCCATTCGGCCCTTTGGAGCACTTTTATACTTTCGGTTTTGCAAGTGATTGCTATACCTTTCTAGAAGAAAGGCAAAAAATAATTATCTAAGAAAGCTCATTTTTTTTAAATCTATTCTTTTATTAAAATTACCAAGGATAGGCATTGGTGGCTGTCCGATCATGTTTAGATGTTTTCATCATTAATAGACACTCGGCGCGGGAAAAACATTTCAAAACTTGATGTCTCGAACTTTGTGCTAACATAAATCGAACGTCGGGACTACTTCCAGCGTCTGAACCAAGCCATTGGCATCCCTATATCGAGAAACCAGGCCTATGAAAAGACGCCATTTTTTTATGACCGAAAAATAACAAGCAAAATATTGGAACCGCAGTGGGTTCGAAATGGAAATGGAGCCACAAAAAAAGTCACATACAACCCAGTGCAAAAGCATAGGCGCGTTTAAGGCCTGCGAGAAACAGTGAATGACAATGAACTCATGTCCTGGGCTCAAACTCATTTGTGCCCACTGTCAGCTGTCAGATAAAGGTGTATGAAAAGTGGCGGTGATATGCTATCTCGTTTACACATACGTTGAGATGTTCGCCCTTCGAACATGGCGCGATGCCATTGGGCTGGTCTAAACGGTTTGTTTGCTTGGTATAGGGTCTTTGGCGATGTAGTACATGATAGTTTTGTCTTTCTAATAAAATATAAATAAATAAAAAATGAAAATAATACTTTGACAAATTTTAATTTTTTTATTTTTTCGAGCTCAGTTACTATTAGCTTACAGTGTGGAGTTTTTGCAGAAAAAAAAAATTTAGACTCAATAAAAATGAGTTTTTATTGAGCCTTTCTTCTTCTTGTTTATTTATTTATAATTTATAATTATATAATAATAAAAATAAAACACTGTCCGTATGTCATGATTGAACTCAAGAGCGGGTCAGCGGATCGGCTTAAAAATTTGTGAGTGAGGGTTTTTAGAGTCGAGGAAGGTTATTATGCTGGTTTGAAATCCCTTTCCTCTCTGGAAATACAATTGAAACACAAATTTCTGCAAAACACAAGAACTAGTAAAGCAAATGGAACTAAGTTTGGCAAATGAAGGTTTTTGGAAGCAAGAAATATTTCTATGATGGTTTGACATCCATCCCTATTCTGGTAGCGGAGGGCTCTCATACTAATGAAACAAATTTTTATGTAATTCGAGAACTAATGAATCAAATGGAACCAAATTTAGCATATGGACGTTTTTGGTAGCAGAACAAGATCGCGCGAAATGACCTATGGTCGAATATCGACCATTTTTGATTTGAATGAAACTTTGCACACGTATTTGGCTTAGCAAACTGAGCATTTTTCACAGATGGAGAGATTTTTTACATCCATGAGTTACATTCTAAAAGGGCGTATGCCTTCTGGCATAGGTTTTATTCGAAGCATTGTAGCCCAGAAACCGTTGGTTGTATAGAAAAACTGTCTGAGAATGAGTTGTAAGGAATTAAAAATGCACCATAAAAAAATGTACTTTGTACAAAAAAAAATTTTTTTTGACAAAAAAAAATTAAAAATAAACATTAAATTTCAATTAAAAAAAAAGAGTTGAATTTTTTTTAATTTTTTTTTTTGAAGAAACTTGACGTTAATACGCAACTTTTAAAAAAAAGTCCAGGATGGAGAAATGAAAAATATTTTTTTTATGGTAGATTAATTTTTTTATGAAAATTCTAATTTAAACATTTTTCAAAATATTTGTATTCTGATGATTTTAAAAGATGAAGAAAGTCATTTTGAATCAAAAAGCTCTTGGTAGTAAACATTCTAAAGGCATCGGTTTTCGAGTTATTTTAAATTTAAGCTCAATAAATTATTAATATTTCGGAAAATACACGTTTTTCTTAATTTTTCCATGGTTCTCCAGCAAAAACCATACGTTCATTGGAATGCTTGGAATTGGAATGAACGTCAAGTTTCTTTAAAAAAAAATAAAAAAAAAATTCAACTTTTTTTTTAAATTGAAATTTAATGTTTATTTTTAATTTTTTTTTGGGCAAAAAAATTTTTTTTTGTACAGTGTATATTTTTTCATGGTGCATTTTTAATTCCCTACAAGTCATTCTCAGACAGTTTTTCTATACAACCAACGGTTTCTGGGCTACAATGCTTCGAATAAAACCTATGCCAAAAGCCATACGCCCTTTTAGAATGTAACTCATGGGTGTAAAAAATCTCTCCACCTGTGAAAAATGCTCAGTTTGCTAAGCCAAATACGTGTGCAAAGTTTCATTCAAATCAAAAATGGTCGATCAAATTTTCGCGTATTTCCAGGCGATTTGAAGTGATTTTGCTCAGCAGGTAATATTTCTATGGTGGTCCCTCCCTCTGGAAGGTAAGAGTCCCATACAAATGATACACAAATTTCTGCATACTTCTATTCGACAGTAGTGAGTTCTATTGAAAATGAAGTATCACAAAATTATCAGATCACGAATTAAATTTCTCATTCGTTCATCAACCGGCAAAACGGACGGTTCTTTCTGGAGCAGCAGAAAGCGGGTGGTGGCAAATATTAGGCCTGAAACATGCTTAACGCCAACGCGAGCGATCGGGCGAGATTCTCGCAGTTAATGAACAGCCTTTAGAAGAGCGTCTCCTACGGCATGGCAAGAATATTGAATTTCTCAATCTGTCATCGACCGGCAAAACGGACGGTTCTTTCTGGAGCAGCAGAAAGCGGGTCGATCGGCAAAACAGACGGTTCTTTCTAGAGCAGCATAAAATGGGTGATGGCAAAAATTAGTTACTTATAAAAGCGCACGCTATGGAATTGAATTTCTAATTCGTTCATCGACCGGCAAAACGGACGGTTCTTTCTGGAGCAGCAGAAAGCGGGTGGTGGCAAATATTTGTCGCTTTTTAAAGCTAACGCCATCGAATTGAATTTCTTATTTGTTCATCGGCCGGCAAAGCGGAAGGTTCTTCCTGGAGCCGCAGGAAGCGGGTGGTGGCGAGTATTAGTCGCTTATAAGCGAACGAGTATTAGTCGCTTATAAGCGAACGCCATCGAATTGAATTTCTCATTCTTTCTGAAGCAGCAGAATGCGGGTGATGGTTATTGATATTGATTGAACTGTCTCTTCTGAAGAAGGGCGTGAACAAAAACCGCAAAAGACGCATTAAAATCCCATTCCGCCCCTATAATAATTCTTCCAATTGATGTCCCGCGATAAAGTTTTGACCATCTGGTTAATTTATTAAATACAAACAGAAGTACTTCTGCATTCGTAGTACTTATTGGAGTATTCAACCATGCATTTGTTAATACCAAATGCGCGTTATTCAACGTCAGTCACGCGGTCTTGCCTTTGATACAACAGGGGATGCGTCCCGTGCAAGAGCAAGCGTGTTAAGAAATATCATGTCATTTCGAAAAACCGTGCAAAAATCGGCGTGTAAAAAAATCCGTATCAATAAATTCTGACAAGAATATTGCATCTCAATTACAACGATTAATCCTTTTTTTGCTTGACAAGCAGGTTTCAAATGTTCTTAAAATTCTATATACTTTACTACGAAAGCAATTCCAACCGACTAATATAATCAAATCCAATCAGTTCAGTTCATTCAATCAGTAAATTACTAAATTACTTTCTCTACAACCCTAAAAATCCACCGATCGATCTGAGACACAATTGTTATAGGATACATAAGGAACACGAAACGTGCATTGGAGCTGACATTTAGTTTTTGTCCCACCCCAATGATCAGTCAAACCAGCAATGTCGCATTGATCGAATACTTCGTTCGAATTCATCCGAACTATCGACTCACTTAAACTCATAATCGTTCATTTTGCAACGTATTGTTCCATGATGATGATGACAATAATGCAATGCAATGGGCCGCGATTCGTGCAAGTAATAAAATTGTTAATGCATTCTAGTCGAAAGTTTTTAGAAGCGAAAAAGTTGGCTTACTGTGGTGAATGCTTTATTCCACAAAATTGCCTGTATAGGCTTAGATTCAAACTATCAAATTCTTGTTTAATTTACAAATGTTTTACGTTAAATTGCATCGCAATCGTTGTAGGAAAACTAAGTTTTGACACGAGCTCCACTTTATTTTGCCTGGAAACTACAAGGTTTCATTTATAACTTCTAGAATAAAATATTTCTGGTAAAATTATATTACAACGATGTCTCACTGGCATGCTTGGGTTGCTCGCCAACGGAAGTCAGTAATTCAGTGTGCATATCAGAAGGTAGCAAAAAATTCTATGATCATTTTTACTGACAAGAACTGCAGTAATTATTCTGCCTCTTGATTTACCGAAAAGTACTTGCATTTCGATGACGCTTGATGCCGTCAGTCGACCATCAATCCATCATGGCGTGTCGGCCGCCAGGCGACAACAAAAAAATGCACAGATTATTGCAGTTCAATCACCTCCCCTAAATCCTATTCACGAGAGTCCCATATGCATCCCCGTTCCGCATGACGGTTGCAAATTCGCTGCAGGTCTTATGTGCTGGTATGGCTGTGTGTCGACCAGTCAGCAGTCTGTTGTTATTTCATGGCGGAGGACCATAAACCAATTTCAAGAATTGAGCTGCATGGAACAATGATTTACATATTGGCTCCATTAAATTGCAATGTACATTTGTTATATCCAGGTACCACGAGCAGATAGGTTTAACAGATGAATAACATTTATTGTAGCTAGTTGGGTAATTTAAAATCATTTTTCAAACCTACTTTTGCAATTATAAATTTAAAAAAAAAACGTGTATTTGTGACGATTTAAAGATGTTTAAAAATTGGACTCTTCAACCACATTGCATTCAATGTTAGGTTTTCCATAAAGTGGTTGGTAATGTTGGTAGGTTCAGTTCGATTCACTCCTCTGCCATTATTCGCCCTGATACAAGTAAAAGTGATTTTTAAGGCTGTTCGCACGCGAATTCGCATATGCAATTATTGTTGTTTATGTGTGAAAACCAAAGTAAAAATATAAAATATTTTTTTAGCGTCTTAGTAGAATGATATAAGAAATCAGAAAAAAAGAATTATGTGTTTCCATTAAACTCTACTAGATTTGAGTTGCAATAGCTTGTGTTGTTTTTTTTTTTTTTAATTACGCAGAATGATTATGTAATAAATCAAATAATAAGGCAATTCGAAATATTTCGCGATAAATATTAAAGTAATGTTTGTGTGATAAGATCCTCTATCTGTTTCTCTCAAATAACAAATCAGAAAAACAGCGTGATACGGTATGATGTCAATAAACACAGTTGTTAAGATTATGCCTTGAAGGATTTGGAACTGATGGTGTCGGGATTTCAGAATTTCGACTGCCAGGAAACGCAAAGTATCAGTTCAAAACAAAACAATTGCTTAGGCTGTCGAAAATAAGAGCTATTAAACATACTGCATGTTTATTCTTCATCATAATCTTTATACAGGGTACCATGAAGTGAGGTGAAATTGATCACTCTTTGGAATATTTCTCAAATAACTGTGAGTGTACTGCCCCGAACTGCTCTCTTATGCGAAAAACCAAACAAATTTCAGCAGCTTCGTAGTCCCGAATTGTTCTTAGTGTATTGGTACCGTACACACAACATTTAAAAAAGATCACAATTGAAATGATCTGCTATAATTGACAGCAAAACTCACTCGAATCGATCACTCGAAGGTTAACAAAGTTACTAGTAGCTGCCAAACTCAGATGCATGACATTACCGTGTGATGGTCTATAAACATATTGTCATATTACGAATCGGAGTGTTTTACCTAATATCCCAAGACAAATTAACAAAAAAAAAGAAACATACATCTCGTTTATTGCTATGATCGGATATGTTTCAGTGGCCTAAGATATGTCAATGGGAGTTTCTGTCATATCCACGTAATTTTTATGCACCAACTCGAGCTCGTCAGACCATTGTTGCCAGATTTTTTGTGAAAAAGTACAGATAAGTACCAGATATTTCAAATTGCTAAAAAAGATTAGACTAAATTTTGTAACAGACTCGGTAACGATACAATGAACGCGATCTCGCAATTTGAAAGTTTTATTGTAGTTCCAGAACTTATATTAACAGAGTCAATGCGAATAAACGTCGTTGAAGTTGTTTTTCCAAAGGTTTACAAAATAAACAATGGAAGTTCCAATTGAAGAGATTTTTGTCGAAAAAAGTATAAATGAACAGGATTTTGGCAGCTCTCATTACCGATGAAAATGTGGCAACACTGCGTCAGACCCGTTTGAAGAATCAGGTCTTTCTGTGAAGCAACCAGTTTCGGAAAAATTTTCTTAGTTATTGTTCTTGTCTAGTTAGTTTCAGTTTGATTATCAATCAAAAGGTTGTGAATAAACAGGTGGTAAACTAAACAATATTTCCAGTCAATTTTTCATTCTCAAATATTTATCATGAGACGTCACATAACGTTATATTCCTCCTCCCCCCCCCCTACGTCACAAATCGTCACGATTTTACTAACTTCCTCTCCCCCCCTTTAGGCGTGACGACTCTAGTGCTAAAACGGATTTTTCCAGCATTAAAATCTAATACGACTGTGTGGTGTTATATCCAATCGATTTGTTTTCACTGAGATTTTAAAGTTGCGTTCATTTAACGTTGCACTTTTTTGTGCTGAATGCTGGAAAATGTCAGGGAAAATAGTATTATATTTCAGGGAATTTCAAGGAAAACCAGGGAATGTTTTTTTTTTTTTTTGAAAATAAAAAGCCTGCATTAAAAAGCTCTTACATTTTTTGTAAATTATCAAACCCTGCGATGTTAAAAATTAACTTCACAAACTTGAATATAATGTTGACTGAATTGTTTTTTGCTGCTCGATGCAAATCAACTTAAAAAATCATTAGTGTTCACACCGGATCTGTAGAACACTAATATACTATTACAAAACAAAAATGAAAATACCCCATTTTTGGCTGTTATTTGTATGCACCTCGTTTAGCACGCTTTTCAAGTTTGCAACTCTTCAAAGAGCATCTTATATACATGCATAATCCCTCTCTGCATCACTGAGCTCACTAAATGTACGCGAAGAGCATATGCACAACAAACTAAAATTAATCCTCTTATTGACCCTGAACTTGACTTGCCTACCGACAACAGGAATCACCGGGTGCATTGAGCACAGTGATGGATACATGCCTGCATTGCTCCCCCAAACTCAAAGCCTGTATACTGTGACTTCCATGCCTGGTGCACAGAGTACTATACATGTGCAAACGTCCAAAAGTCTGTCTAGACCAAATGAACGTCGCGCAAATAAAGCGACGTGGGGAAGACGCGCAATCAACGACATTTACACTTGTTCTGTATATTTTAAATAAACAACCAATTTTCTCATTTGGTAGCTGGCGGACGATATTGAATTTTTTTTAGATTTCTTAGGTATTCGGTATTTTATTCATAATATAGCCCATGGCTCATATTTTTCTCTAAGGAGTGGACCTCTTCCATTGACAAACTTCTTCCAACATAATCTCAGTCGATTCCCATGCTCTCGAAGGTTTGGTTAAAAAAAATTCGACCAAAAAATGAAGTGTTGGTGTCTATATACCATATAAATAAAAAGTATTTGCCTTACTCATCTTGTACAAATTTGAGAGAAGCTGAGTACACTTTCATTCATTAGTCGACTGAAAAGAAAAAAAACTTAGCAACGGTCTAACCCAACATTTCTCTATTTCTCTTGTTGCATCCTTCGTACACTCCCAATGAGGATCATATGATGACATTCATGGCGGTGCTGGGTACACCGATGGAAAAAAATCGCTTCTAGCGACTAATGAATCCGTATAAACCAAGCCTATGATGCGTTGACATCGTCGTCAGTGTGCGAGTTATTCTTAAGGGCTATTCCCACTGCTTCCGTTCCGGGACCGGACCGGGACCGGGCTCGTCCGGGACTTTTCATGCATTCACACTGCGCCGTGCTTGAACCGTGCCTGCGCTGCGCTCTGGCTGAGAAATGTTGATGTGTGTATGTGAAAGAACGTCTTTCTCTTTTTTTCATACCGCAGCTCACTCCGCGCGAAATATGTCACTACTACATACACGCATCCACCCGAGTGTCTTCCGTGCACTCTCCGGCCAACACAAAGTATCGTCGGCAACGATAGTTTTTCTCTCGCACTGCGGCAGCACGACGGCAACTCAACGCTGCCCCGGTCTGGGCACGGCGCGTCGGTGTGAATGCGTTCATAAGAACGCATGCAATCAATCTCAAACGAGCCCGGACGACACACGGAACAGCCACGGCCCGGTCCCGGCCCGGTCCCGGAACGGAAGCAGTGGGAATAGCCCTTTATTCTTCGCACATTTGCAAACAGACCTCCATGGTAGGTGAATAACGACCCAGTAAGAATTGTCAGGCCGATGTTGGACCAATTCGCGTCCGATTCTCCGATAGATCGGTCCTACAACGGGTCGACATTTCGCTCAACCTCGGTCCAATGTCGTGCTCAAATGCAACAAAAATGTCGGAGATGTCGGACCAGGGTTCATTCGCTCCTAGGGGTTCATTCGGCTTCGTGCGTCGCGGGCGAGAGGAAAGTTTAGTTGTGTTTGTTTTGAAGCAAGTCCGGTGCGGCTGGCATGCGGACTTGGTCAAAACAAACACAACCAAACTTCTCCTGCCGCAACGAGATCACGATGGCGGGGTGTGCGATTCAAACGTCATTGTATGCGACGCAGCAACGGCGGTGTGCAGGTTGCTTTGTTTTAATTATTTTGATAGCGCAGTATTGGATTAGAGCGCTTCATTTATTTTAAGATGGTGCATGATTAATTATTTTTATCCACTATATAAATATGGATTTACGTGACGCAGATTTCATTGATATTATTCCCGCCGTTACTGAGGTGCACAATAAGCACCATCATTTTAAATCGTTTTAAATCAAGAAAGTAAGCGGTGACATGTACGTTTTATTGCAAGAAAATATTCGTAGAATTCGAAGCAATATATTTGTAAAACATTTAGGGTTTCTTAATAGTAAAAATTGTGATATCATTCACATAACGTAAAACGTGGTAGCGGGGCTGTGCGATTCAAACCTCATTGTGTGCGATGCAACAACGGCGATGTGCAGGTTGCTTTGTTTTGATTATTTCGATAGCGCAGTATTGGATTAGAGCGCTTCATTTATGGGATGGTCCATGATTAGTTATTGTTATCCACTATATAGAAATGGATTTACGTAACGCAGATTTTTTTTAAATTAACCCCGCCGTTACTGAGGTGCACAATAAGCAACATCATTTTAAATCGTTTTAAATCAAGAAAGTAAGCGCTTACATGCACGTTTTATTGCAAGAAAATATTCGTAGAGTTCGAAGCAATATATTTGTGAAACATTTAGGGTTTTTCAATAATGAAAACTGTGATATCATTCACATAATGTAAAACTTGGCGACGGGGCTGTGCGATTTATACATAGTGGCGTGACGCAGCAGCGGCGGTGTACACTTGTACAGGTAGCTTTGTTTGATTATTTTGATAGCGCAGTATTGAATTAGAGCGCTTCATTTATAAGATGATTCATGATTAATTTTTTTTATCTACTATACTACCGGAAATCAATACCAAGTCGAATTGTCACACTAGGCAAAGTAACCGCAAGTCAGTCCCAGGAGAAAAATAACCGAAAGTCAGTCCCGATTTACAAAAAAAACATGCATAATACAACAGTAAAATGAATGGGGAGTAAAAAAGAGTTCGATACAACCGTTTAGATGAAAATAAGTTATCTAGTAATAATTATCAATTATTGGGATTATTTTTTCGTTTGAATTGGTGATGAATTTATGCGGAGCAATTTTCTGCTAATACGAATTCAGTCAATTTTTTTTCTTGGTTCGCTTCTTCGTGAATCGCTTCTTCAGAATCCAGGAAATCGTTCCAAGAAATCTCCAAAGGTGATGCTCGAACCTCAAATGGATTTGGATCATCTTAACATTTGTTGTCGGATGAACCAACTGCAGTCCCGGCTTCAGTTTCTTTATCCGAGTCCTCACCGGATAAACTTTCATCGGTTCCGTACATCATGAGATTTTCCAACGTCGACAGTTCTTAAAAGGTTCTCATGAACATACACTTCCTAACAGCGAAGGATTGACAGTTTTCCACGGCAACGAATAACAACACGTCAACACGCACTATAGTTTCAACATGGCAATGTGACTGACTCGCGGTTACTTTTCTCTTCGGTGTAGAATGTAACGGCAAGTCAGTCACACTCAAGGTTTTTATCATAAAATCAATTATATCAATAGTTTTTACAACATAATTAGTGCGGGCTAGTAAGCAAACTATATTTTAGCATGAATATTGTCAAAATAATTCATCTTAAATAAGTGATAACTGAGCGTGAATGAAATATCTTTCGAAGCTGTTTTCTCGTTTTGACATTTTTACAGATGGGACTGACTTGCGGTTACCGGCAGTATATTGAAATGAAAAGACGTAACGCAGATCTTATTGATATTATTCCCGTCGTTTCTGAGGTGCATAATAATTACAATCATCTCAAATCGTTCTTAATCATATAAGTAAGCAGAGGCATGTACGTTTTGTTGCAAGAAAAACTTCGTAGAGTTCGAAGCAATAAATTTGTAAAACATTTAAGGTTTCTCAATAATAAAAATAGTGATATCATTCACATAACGTAAAACGTGGTGTACGACGCAGCAACGGCGATGTGCAGGTTGCTTTGTTTCGATTATTTTGATAGCGCAGTATTGGACTAGAGCGTTTCATTTATAAGATGGTCCAAGATTAATTATTTTTATCTACTATATAAATATAGAATTACGTAACGCAGATCTTATTGATACTATTCCCGCCGTTTCTAAGGTACACAATAAGCACCATGATTTGACCATGATGATCGTGGTCCCCGTGGCCCTGTGGTTAGCGATGTCGGTCAGCTAGACTAGCCCACATTGTTGTGATATCGGGTTCGATTCCCGATCGAGTCGAGGAATTTTACGAGCTGGAAATTTTCTCGACTCAGCAGTGGGCCACGGTGTATCGTTGTATTTATACTTTGGCAAAATGTGCCCAAAACAATTACGATTTTTTAATAATAAAAAATTTGATATTCAAACAAAAATAGAACCTGACTTTTTTTCGTTCAACCTTCAACGTTCACTCTATAATTCGAAATTCAAAGCTATGGCCTGTGGTCTTTTATATTGATATTCAGACGAGACATTTAAGGAGAAATAATAGGTATTTGATTACTAAAGTTATAATTCACAAGACTTCGAAAAATATAACAAACCATGACTTTTCATGCTTGATTTACCTCTAAATCAAAATCTGAAGCGGTGATGTGTTTTTTTTCTCTATAATAAAATGTTTGATATTGTTTCGGATCTACATGTGTGGGAAAGTTATGGTATTTTCTTTACTAAAAACTGAGCTTATCATGCAAAATCATGTTTTTTTATGCTCAATTTGAATCAAAGTTCATAGAGATGATATTTGTTTTTTTTTTCTACATTAAAATGTTCGGAAAGATATTTGAGGAGAAATATGTTTCACGCATGTTTCACGTAGTTTTGCGATTAATGATTTTTAATGCTCAATCTACCTCTAAATCAAAATTAAAAGCAATATGTGATTTTTTTTTCAACTTAAAGTTTGTTGATGTTTAGGAAAGACATTTGAGAAGAAACAACAGGTACCTGATTAAGAAAAATTGAGATATTATTCACTACATAAAACATTCATAATGATGATATTCAATGGAATTTGAGATTTTCGAATTTATGTGTTTTTTTACGCTAAATGGTGCTCTAGATGCGACATTATGCGCATTATGCAGAAGGTAAAAAATCTAATGTCGCAAGTCATTGTTTTTGATTTTCAGCTGGAACGGTATAATATATGACAAATAAATGTGTGCCGCCAATGTCAGACACATGAAGCTATTTCATCAAATACGTAACTACAAACAATGTAGCCATCGTGATTGATCTTGCAGATTATTAGTCCTAAACTTAAGAATAATAAAAAACAACCCCAAATGGTCATCCCATATCAACTCCAGCTGCCATATTTAATTTTGTGATGGTAATTTCCGGTTTCTGGCGAACATCCCAAGGTGGTCAAATACAATCCAATCTTAGTATTCTCAGAAACAGAATGATGCCCAGAGGCCAGAAATCATTCCCAATAGCAATTTCGAACTTCAATGACGACGCTGGTGTCAGGAATATAGCCTAAACTGGTATTTGGCCAACAATTTCAATACTTTCAAAAGTAGAACCCCTGTTCACTAATGATGCGGTGGTTTCGCTGGTCGGATCCGGTCTTCTGGCCAGCTATGCGTTGTAGTATCGGACAAGGCGGCCTCGGTCACAAGGGTAGCACCGGCTTGTTGGTCGATGGACAATCGGCTGGTGGGTAACCCGGAGGGTGTCACTGTTGCACTATGGATGATTTCAACTGGCTTAAACTCGGCTTTCACCACGGTCGCGATTTTCAACGCCACGCCAAAACTAGCGTACAAAATGGCCTTCCAATTTGGCCACAAAGGGTCTCACTTAAGGCGTTATTCCGCCAAAACTTCGAAACTGGATCTTCAACGCGCGACTATACTTCTCCAGGTTATAATAAAGGTTATAATTCTGCATATTTGCTATCCGACCTTTTAATTTACAACCAGTCCGCTTTCCATCGTAGACCCTCCCTGCAGCGCACCGCCCCGTTGTTTGTACCCGACGACTCGAAACGTCTAGAAACTTATCGTTTAGTTTGACCAGGGTTTTATTTATCATTATTTAATTTTTTCAGAACAATTTAACAATTTGAATTAATCTACGGCTTGTTTTCACCTAAATTTAAATTTTATATACATGCAAAATACAACAAAATAATTTATTTATAACAAATAAGCAAAATGGCACCAAACGAGGTTATTAAACAAAAATTAAACAAAACTAATACATAACAATGTAGTATGTTTATGCGTAATTTTTGCATAGACATTTTTGACACGTGTAAACATTATACGTGTAAACAAACAACAGGCATCGTCAAAAACAAATTGTGAACCTGGCACTGCGGTTTGCTAACACTAAAAAAATTACAAAATAAATAGGAGTAAAGATCAAGCTGGCTCAGTGACCAAAGTATCATTTTATTGTGACCGTCAAAGAGTTTGGTCACACTCCAGACGTCATTTTGAAGGCGACTTGCAGTTTCTGTAGAGCAGCCTTGATCGCAAAATAAAATTGTATACCAGTGTTTCTGAAGTGAATTGTGCTAATGCGGCAGAGAACAATAAAAAAACTTAAATTTCAATTTTGAATCTATCCCGAGCATCGCCGGGAACGTTCAACTATTTATTGATTTTGATATAATTGATTATATTCAATGAATCGGTTTTGAACTACCGCGAGTGTATTAGAAGTAATTGATTGTTCGGAAAGTTTAAACAATTTACATTATTTGCCTTTTTTTTATTTTAGGATAATTAAAAAGTGTGTATCAATATCACAAAGTTGCATGTTTTTGAGTTCAGGAACAAGGAGAATAAATATAATTTTCATTTTTTATTCATTCTTCAATTAATCAGGGTGTACAATTTTTCTTAAAACGGCACAGAAGTTTCATAGTTTTATATTCAATTTTTAAATAAATTTGAAATTTTGAATCTTCACAAATTCAATCTTAATCGTTTTGTCTGCAAAGCCTACAACAATTCACTGGGCTTGCGTGTTTGGAGTGTATAACTGCATAAATCCAGTTTATATATAAAAAAAAATCCGCTTTGTTTCAATTGTGTAGGTCATTCGCATATCCAGGTGCGACAGCCGAAGTGGTGAGGTGTCTCTAATTATTAATACAGCGCTATTTCGAACGTATTCACACCAAGCCGCTGTGCAATGTCCGACACAGTGCCGTGTTGTCGCCGTGTGAATGAAAAATATCGTTGCCGACGATATTTTCTGCTTCCCGGAGAGTGCATGGCAGTGAAATATTTTGGTTTTTTGTTGCATTCGCGCCACAGCTTGGACACTGCCCGAAGGCAGTGAGAATAGCGCTTAACTCTGTTATTGTAATTCGCATATAACTTTATATAAACAACCCATAGGTGAATAGGTATGACAAGAGTGAATAGATAAAGGGGACTGAAGCAAGAAAATCCAAACGGACCGTCAAACGCTGACGGTACACGAGCAAAGTGAATAAACTTTACTACAACGCTAGACTTGTTAGCAAGGGTATTGTAATCATTAAAAAAAAGTTTACAATAATTTGAGTTTTTATTCTTTTTGTTTATTTTGATCATTCTATCATTTAAAAAAGCGTACAATCGATTGAATTGAATTTTATTCTGTTTGTTCATTTAATTAAATCATTTCCTGGTAACAACAGGATATGTGTATGAACGCAGCGTTCCAATTGTGTAGGCTTGCTTGCCCGATCGATGTCGCAATCGCTGAATTTTTCGTATCAGTCTAGGAAGTAAAATTAAGGAAAAAAATAAACGATTGTTCTCATTACGGAAACTTTGAAATTTTACCAAGGTTCTCCCGCTGGAGCAATTTTACCGATCCCTTTCAATATTTCTGAGCCTTCCAGTTGATCATTGGACCATGTTGTAATAGTTGTTCCTAGAGTTTCCACGAAACTGCTTGGAGGCAACAATTCGGCAGCAGCAACAGTGGTCCCAACAGCAACAGTAGTCCAGCAGCAGTAGTTTCTGGATTAGGATTTACTCTGGTCAAATAAAAAAAAACACACACACAAAGTAAGACAAACCTCTTTCATGTTCTCGTGCTGGTATGTTTCACTCAAGTTCGGCATTGGAAGCTTCAAGCGCACCCGGTATAGACCTCAGCTTCTTGTGGCTATGGCCGCGTACAGATTCCGCTCGTAATTAACATGAAGCTATTCAAAATGACAAAAAAAAATACATTTTATTCATCACTTGCAATTATTTTCTTGGTTACTTACGTTGCAAAGTCGGGTGTCTCCGGTAGTAAAATAGTCTGCTGGAAGACAGTAAAAGTCAATTCACAGCTTTGCAAGAATCCGTGTGATTCCTTGGAAACTGCAGCGTATCGCCAGAGTGTTTATCTCCAAACGAAGTGCGTTGTGAAGAAGTGACCACTGTTTCGTCGGATAATGACACAACTCAAAATTTGGAATATTTACTGTCGTAAATTATCATCTCACAAAGCATCTAGCAAAGCTGTGTCCATTTTGTTCCACTGACCAATACAGAAGCTTATGGGACCACATTTCTCATGTTTTTCCCGAAACAAGTAGGTTGGCTGATCGTACTCATCTGTCTCATTGTTTTTCATTGGACCCTAGGAATGAATGCAAGATTTTTCTAAAACTGCAATACTTTTCAACTCGAATCGTGCGTCCTTTTGGTCAGTTTGATTGATGATAAGGAATTATTTTCGTTAGGGTATAATAGAAGGGTAAGGTATGATAGAATTTAGAGTAAAGAAAAGGTAAGTAATTGGGGAGCCTGAGAATGAACCCATGTTTAATCCTTATTGATATCGACTGACAAAGCAGACTCTGTAACCTTGCGGCCACGCAGCTTCCGTCTTAAAAGGCTATGCACTTGTGCTCGCGATAAAAAAAAAATATTTTTGTTGGTGTAGACAAACGTTATATTTTAGAAAAGCACAATTTGAAAAGAATTAGAAAATGCACATTTATTCACGCATATCATGTGAAATTTAAAAAAAAAAACACTACAGTCATTGTACCAAAACATAATTTTTCCAACGTCACTCGCGGTGAGCATGTTACAGAAAGAACTTCTTATCAGAAACACAAAAACAAAACATAAAACAAAAAAAAAACGAACAAATCCTGTAAGTTGTACCTTTGCGCTGTACATGAAAGGTGGATTTTGCATGCTTTTTGTTCAGAAATGGTGATCGTTTTTCTAAAAAGTTTCGTTATTTAAGTGAAAATTTTCGGTAGGAAAAAAATGTAGCATGCTATTATTGTTATGAACAAAAAAGCAAAGCCTTGGTGCTACATTCCGATTCGGAACTCAACCTTCTGTTTATTATACACAGACTTCGCAGCCAACTGTTAAGTGTACAGGACAATTGCGGGGCCAGCGCTACGATCCTACTAACACTAACAGTCTCTCCCGAGCCGAGACTCGACAACTGGCTTGCTAGGCCAGCATCGTACCTCGAGACCAGCTGGGAGGGTTATTGTTATGAACAAGCCTGTCTAAAATTCAGGCTGATCGAGTTAATGGTTCTTAACGCGCTTGCTATCGCTAGCTGTCAAATCGTGGGTATCTACTGCTCAGACGTTTATGATTTTTTGAGAAAAGATACTCTAGTCGAAAAAATCCGAATATTTTTATTGCTTTATATAAAGGTACATATCCTTTCATAAAATTCAATAAGAAGTATTTCGATTGTTTCAAATAACACAAGTGTATAAATACCGATGAATTTAGTATTGTTAAAAGCCATATGGTGAGCGCATACTTTACTCTCACTGATAAGTGGCTGTATCTGTTTTGAAAATGCAAAAAGCGATAATTCACATAATTATTTTATATAATTTAACTATTATATTTGCCCAGTGGAAGTCACTTCGATGTACCCAAACATTGAGCAATTTCGAATAGGTATTATGTAACATTGGTTTACCAACAACAAAAAGTAAAAAGTTTTGAAGCATTGTTTTCAGACACTCGGTCTTTTGAAAGATTTCTAATTAATTTTGAAACGACGTAAAACGAGCTTACCATTGCACCGTGGTTCAATAAGGCAAAAAGTGGAACCTAATTCCATAGCGCCTTTCATCTTCATCTTTTTTTTTCCTCTGTATGCCTGAAGGGCACTGGGTACTGAAATGCCACTGCGACATTCTTGCTGATTGTCTATTGTGGCGGGCCACGATTCCTGTGCACAGGTTACGGATTGCTCATTGATGGAGTAGAACTGTTTTGTTGTAAACCTGTACCCCAATTAGGTACAACATAGTTGATGAAACTAATTATCTGTTTGGGATTGGAGCTCCACACTTGGTATGGAGTTAAAAGGTAGCTTCCTAAGAAGTTGTACCTAGAGGAAGCAAGAGCTTCGCAAGAGCAAAGCAAATGCTCTGAACTCTCTGGTTCAGATTTGCAGAATCGGCAGGTGTCGTTCAACACTACGCCGATTTTCTTTAAATGATAAAAAGCGGGACAGTGTCCGGTGAGGAGTCCCGTGATTATCCGTAGGTCACTACGATTTAGACTAAGTAGCTTTCTGGCGGTTCCAGGGTTCGGATAGATAAACTGTTTAGCTTGGCTACAACCCTGTGCCTGTTGCCATTGGGATACTATTTCTAGCCCTTCCCAAGTTAGTAGTTTGCTTTTGATAGCGGAAATGGACGTACCCAGAAACGGCTCGGGGCCAATAAACCGCCGAGCTTCTTCTTCATCTTAGCTCAATAGTGTCTTCGGAACAATTATTTGTATGAATGACTCGCATAATCGCAAATTGTCAAAAAGTATGAAAAAGTTACTATACCAAAAATAAAAAATAAAAAACTTTTTTGTGTTAAGAGATAGAAGAATAGTTTATTCAGAAAAGTTGTAGAAAATTCAAAAATATGAAACTTTGTTGAACAAATGAAAATCATATCTTTTTTCGGTACAAAGTTATAAAGTGTATTACATGGAACTTACTTAAAACATAGTTTTTTGTACTTAACTTTTGTTAGTTGCATTTAACACGAAAGTGTTGTTCAGAGGAATTGTTAGGGCACATATAACACACATTTTTGTCAAAGACCGTATATCTCCAGGACTTTTCCTTATAAAGTTATATCATGTTTTAGCTTATTTATTCGATAATTTCAATAACGTATAGGTTAAAAAGGGGCAAGTGGAATCATGATGTCAATACTTTTTCTTGAAGTTAAGCTGAAGTACTATAAATTCCTTTAGGTTCCATTTGTCCCAATTCACCCATATAAGAGTACGGCGAACATATGTTACAGTATGTTTTCATATATCAAAAATACTAACTTTCTTGTGTTAAGAAAATGAAAAAATATCAAACTTTGCTGAACAAATGAGAAGCCTATCTTCATTAGGTACAGAGTACATTCTATAAAAGTTACTTAAAAGGTAATTTTTTGCACTTAACTTTTATTAGTTACATTTTACAAGAAAACGTTATTCTAGAGAAGCATTTGGACATACAAAACACACGTTTTTGTTGAAGGCCACACATCTCCAGAACTTATCCTTACAAAGTTATAGCACATTTCAGCATATCTGTTCGATAACTTTAACAACGTATAGAATAAATATTAGGTGGATTGGTACGGATGGAACTAATAACAATTTTTAGCACTCGAGCTGAACTTCGAGAAAAAGTATTGACATCATGATTCTGATTGCCCTTTTTTACTTTATACGTTTTAAAGACATCGAAAAAATAAGCTAAAACATGCCATAACTTTGCAAGGAAAAGTCCTGGAAATGTGTGGCCTTCAACAAAAAGGTGTGTTTTGTATATCTAAATGCTTCTCTAGAGTAACGTTTTCTTGTAAAATGCAACAAAAGTTAAGCACAAAAAACTAACTTTTAAGTAAGTGCCGTGTAATATACTTTATAACTTTGTACCGAAAAAAGATAGGTTTTTCATTTGTTCAACAAATTTTGAATTTTCTACAATTTTGCTGAATAAACTATTCTTCTATCTCTTAACACAAAAAAGTTATTTTATTTATTTTTAGTATAGTAAACTTGTTATTTTTTTTTTGACAATTTGCGATTATGCGGGTCATTTATGCAAACAATTGTTTCGAAGACACTTTCAAGCTAGGATGAAGGTGAAAGGCGCTATGGAATTAAGTTCCACTTTTTGCCTTATTGGACCATTGTGCATTGGTGTCAGTTCCAACAAAATGCTCTCAATCAGAACTTGGACATGCAAAACGTATTGAAAACAATACTGATTACGAATTTCTTCAAGTTTAAAAATTGTTTTCTGCAAACTATTAGAATTTTTTTAAAGGTAAACATTCTATCACATGGCGAATTCCTGATTTTCACGTGGAATTGTTCGCTTTCCATGGTTGTAACCGATTGAACTGAACTCTATCATTATTAATGGTAAAATCGTGTGTGATACTCCAATAAACAGTGTGGCCACCCGCTGTTTATTGAAGTATTATATACGATTTTACAATTAATAATGATAGAATTCAGTTTTCTTCACAACTCTGTTACACGCAAAACTTTTCCTTATTACCTTAGAAGCAATAGCGCAAAATTGCCTTTAAGGTAACAAACCTATTACTAAAAAGGCAATAAAATTCTTCCCCAGTCAAGTAACAACACATACTGTCATATATTTGGCACGTGTTACGGGAGTACGACCATCTAATAATGGTCGTGCAACCACATGCAAGATTTTTTCTGTCATAAACTGCTCCCTTTCCATCTCAAGTTAAAAAAAAATCACACACCGTCGCATATGTTGCACATGTTACAAGTTTCTTCAATCTCCAATTCATCCGGTGAGCGTGTATTAGTTCGCTCGTTGTATGCATACGGAGTAGAGGAAGAATATGACAAGAGCTGCCAAGCAGCATTTTCCCCGTCATAGAGTATGCAAACGTTGATGATTTCAAAGACTTGATATGCGTCTTTGAATGACATCACGATCTGTAAACTGCGTTAGAGAAAAACAAAAACATTCGCTTTCTTGCAAGCTATTTAAAACACATACTCATTGGTTCATGGAAACTCATTTGCACCTGTTTGAAAATACAAAACTCGTTCCCATCCAGAACAATATTCGCAACTTCGGCAACTCTGTTCAGACAATATAACATATTTTCATTTCATGTAAACACTGGGGGACGAAACAAAAGTGTTTCTAATTAGACATTTGAGGTTGACGGGTGAGATTCTCATTATGTGAGGATGAAGGGAAGCAAAAATGAATCTGATCGTTGCATCAATACAAATGCAGCGAGTGAAGTCTTGCTAACACATGCACTGCGGTGCTTGGCTGTATGTTCTCCTGCAGAATCACATACAAGCGTGTGCCCGTCATAATTTTTGTTACTTTTCGGTTATTACTATTTGTGTATAATGCGCAGTCATAAGACACAATAAGTAATAAAAAATTGCCCTAAAGTAATAAAATGTTCCCCGTTTGCGTTGGGTGTAGTTAAGGGGTTATATACCTTTTTGGTTTTCTGAAAACCGAAAAAAATTTAATTGCATTATCTTCAAATACAACATCTTGAGAACATTTTCACAAATTTTCATAAAGATCTGAGCAAAAGGAAGAAAGTTAGAGCGATTTGCAGCGCGCCTCGCCACGGCCGCATAAGCTAAACTTGAAACTTTACACGCGATTATCTCGGCATAGTGTTTTTAGAAAAATGACTTTGCCGTGATCCTGATTGCGGGAAAACTACTGAACCGATTTCCTTCATCTTTTTATTTTAAATTTCCGTTATTAAATTCGTCGGTCCTTGACGATCGCTTTTTGAAACATACAGTTACATTTTGCCGCAAAAAATTTTTTAATGCAAATTTAAGCGCTCAAAAGGTGCATTTTTTGGGAAAAACGTTCCCGTTTGCCCTGAAAACAAAATACTCATAAAAGCGATCGTTCAAGGACCCGGCACACTTCTAAACTAATGAAATAATATGAGTTTTTTAATTTCGGTTGACCCGCTGAATCTCTATCAGGATCACCGCAAGCCTCTGCAAAAAATAGTGTTTCGGGGAAATGGCCATTACTCCAGTAATAATTGGTATATCTCAAAATAAAACGTATTTTGTTGTTGTTGATAAACTGTACTTTCAGAAAAATACCACTTTGATACAATGAAAATGGTGCTATGCACTTAAAAATAAATTCAAACTTCCCACATTTTTCTCGACCAAAAAGGTATATAACTCCTTAAGGCATTTTTAACATTCTCGAAATTGTGAAGGGTGTGGGACTACTTCAGCAGCGGTTTTCTTCGTTTGGTTTTTATATAGCATTCTAATTCAAAACCTGCCGTAGAGAGACCTGTATCGATGTGACGCAATTCCTTTTTTCTATTTCGTGTTCATCATTTTTACTGGGTTTTATTAACATATTTTGATGTACGTAAAAGGATAATCATACGTCGAAATGACTCCCGACTTAAAATAATTTAAAATGTATGTGGGCAATATTACAGAAAGCGAGAAGTCAAAATGACGCAGACTATCTTTCTAGGACGCAACTTTGAATGACTATTTGCGAGTAATTTTTTTCTAACATTCATACTTTGCAACAAAGAAACGGGCAACCGATTAAATCGACCATATTTTAAAAATAAGTTAAAGAATAATCAGAAACTAAATAGAGTGCTCTACTAGTGATTAAAAATATTTTAACAGTCAACACGGTTTATTTGATTGAGTGTCTTTGGCAAAGTTATAGTTGTAGATAATTATGTTGTCTTTCGAAAAAATAACTGTGAAAAAAAATTACAAAATAAATTGTTGGTTTTGTTTTTCAAACCAGTAGAATTTTTTTTCTTTAATTTCTACATGATCGGACAGTCCGCAATATTTAGGGAATCTTTTTCATTTAAAAAAAAAATCAGATTATTTATGAAATGAGCTGTTTTACATAATTAATTTTTGATTGTTAAATTTAAATATTTATTTATTTAATATATTTAAATATTTAAAACAAAAAAATTTTTCCAGAGTATATTTTTTTGGAAAGACAAAACTATTATCAACAACTCTACCGAAGACGTCACACCGATCAAACAAACTGTTTCATCTCTAAAATATTTATAATCATCAATGCCTTTTCAATATAACATTTTTCAATAGCTTTTCAAAAAAGAGTCGTGTTTCAAAAAATTGAATCAATAGCACAAAATTACGTCTTCTGCCCATAGAAACGTCTAGGCAAAGTTTGAAACTTCCAGAAGAGTATTCTACGCTTGCACAAAAGAGTTTCCTAAACACTTCCGTTTTTATTTAAAAAAAAAACAAACATTTAATTTTTTTTGAGAAATTTGGTAAAATCGACTGAAATAAAAACGCGTTTCTGTTATGTAATAGCCCTAAAAAACAAAATTGAGTTCAATCGGTTGTAAAAATTTTGCTTCAAGAAGACCGCTTTTAAAAATTTCAATATCCGTAAGTCGCTTGGCGTGCGAGGGAAACGTAGCTTCCAAAAAACGCGTAAGTTTCAAAATCCGCGAGAAAATACCGAGTAAATTCTGAAATCCACGTGAAAAAATTTTACTTGTTTAAATTTTTTAATCATGTTTAAAAATTAAATAGCAATGTTATTTCCATCTGCGAATGAACATGAATATCAGAAAAAATTACCAAAAACCATTTAAAACTTATCGCGTAAAAAACGACTCTTCTGAGAAATTCGGGTGAAAAACACGTAAGTTTTCAATTTCGTGGTACGTTTTACAAGTACAGTAAAGTTCTTTTTTACACGATTCTACGTAACGTGCAAAAAAACCGCGTTATTTGGAAAAACGACGTAAAAAAATCGTTTATTCGTTTATTAAAAAAACCTGTAAAAAACAGCCTACTATAGTCTGTTACCGTTACCGTTACTGTTACTTATTGTAACAATTTTACGCGAAGACGAAAAATCGTGCAAAAAAAAAACCGCGTTATTTGAGAAACGACGTAAAAAAAAGTCGCGTTATTTGGAAATTCGTCGTAAAAAACGTGTAAAATAAAACCGCTAATAAAAAAAACCGTTTAAAACAAAACCGTGTAAAAAAAGACTTCACTGTATTTAGAAGATTTTCCATTTCTTACCAGTCCGTATCCGCCGTGTAAAAAGCGATTTTGCTGATTAAAAAAATGGAACTAATCGGATTAGCACACTGAAAGTAATTTTAAATGTTTCTTATTTTAAGCTAATCTAATATTTTTGGAAAATTTAAAATGGCGAAAAACACCATAGTAAATTCGGGACCTGAATTTAGTGGAAAAGATGAACAAAACATATAATTTTTCCCATAAATTTGGCTACAGTTTGAAAAGCTAATCTGTTAAAGCTTATCAAACATATCTGTTCTTCTTATATTTATTTGGATCAGCATTAACACAGGCTTTTTGCTCAAAATAATTTGTGTTTTTATTCGGGTCTTTAATGAAATTTTTAAATTTAAATTTTTAAATTTAAATATTTTTTTTTTCAATATTGATTATATTGTAGGTAAAAAGACAAAATATGTAATATTAATTTCAAAAACTATGCGCTAATAAGCAAGCAAGTCTGTTGCCAATTGCCGTTTTTCTCAACTGCTATTGTGTAAAACTAATATTGAAAAGCTTGAAACACTCGATACTCGCTAGATCAGTTCAACAGTAAAAAATGATCAAGTTTTAAACCGTCTCTCGTAACCACGTTTATGAGATGCGGCAAAGTCAATGGTACGGAAGCACGCCTCATGCTTGGAAACTTCTGTGTACAAATATGCACTGCTGTTGGGGTAAAAGTTTTCAATATTACAGAAAACAAATTTGATTTACACAAAAAACTGGACCAAAAAATTTCCAGTTTAGTCGATCAAGTCTATGTTTCGTGAAGCTTTAATGATTAAGGGCATCCCTTTTGAGAATCATGAATCATCATTTTATTCTACAACGAAGTTTTGCAAAATAACAACGATTTATGCAAGTTTGCATTTCTTACAAAGTGCACTGGTTTTAGTACATGCGCTCTTTAATATTTCAAAGCGAATCCTTTTTTTTTTAATTATACAGCATATTATAAATTTCGCAACATGTAAATACATATATTTACTTTTCCAGCTAAATATTATGTGTTTACAAAAACGCATTTGTCATTGATTTATAATCAATGTTTGGAAACAAAATTTAACAAAAGTTCCCTTAACAGTGGCTAAGAAACAATGTGTCAGTCTAATTTTGGCAAAAACGATACCTAAAGAAGTGCAGTTAAATTTCACAACAAAAATTTTTTTGCATTGTTTCAATTCGATCAACCCGTTTCTACCAAGCATAGAAGACTTTATAATTTATTTTTACTAAACGCTTGCAAAAAAACTGACAATTTTCGCCCTACACATTGAACAATTAAAAGCTCCACAAGCGGTTTGAAAAAAAAAAACAACCAAAACGGCCGGACATTCATATTATCGTTGTGGTTCGAACTGTTTTTTTGTTTGTTTGTTTTTTTTTTTTTTTTTTTTTTTTTTTTTTTTGCTGAAACACTGACCTGGCAAGTGCAATGGCACTTATTAAAGATGCAGAAGAGTAATCACCAACACCAAACACCAAAACAACACACTTGCTGGTTACCAACCAGCATTCGTTTTCCATCTAGCGCGGATCAATTCCGTTTTAAATTGGCTAGATTTTCCACCTCACTTAAGAATGACATCCACCGCACTTAACTTTCTTGGGCTTTACGTTTTTATTCACATGAAAATAATAAATTTCACACTGCTGCACTGCCCATTCCAGTAAACATATCACCGAAAACAAACATAAACATAAACATAAGCATAAACACTTTCGACACTTTTTAACCCGCCGCGACAGTATTTTCTTACTTTAAACAGACGAAAACAAATTTTTAACGCGACACGAAATATTTAAACTTCAATCACAACTCGATTGAAAATAAAAATATGTTTGCGCTACGTTTGCTTTCGATGAGAATAAACAAGAGTTCAATACACACACCAATACAATAAATCGTGCATCTGTTTGCGCGACGTTGCTATCGGTGAGAATAGGTTCTGCGCCAAAGCGAGAAAGACAGAAAAACCGAAAGAATATGCCCGCGGCGCCAAAAGAGAAAGACGAAAAAACAGAAATAGAGCGTCCAGCGCACACACCAATACGAGAGATCGTGTATTTCGAGCATTTCGAGCGAATTTCGTAAACCCTTATGGGTACTCAATGATGGGGATATTTTTTTCAAGAAAGAGAGTTCGTGTTTTCCTACTCTCACTCAACTCAACAGGGTTTTTTTTTGGTGGTAGCTGGTAGGTGCAAGCGCAAGTGCGAATTGCTAGTTGGTTAGAAGCTTTTGTCGGTATAAGGCGTCAAGATGGACAAAGGGCTAAGAAAAAATAATGTATCCGAAAAAGTTCAGCAAATGTTTGTGGCGGAGAATGGCAATTTCCGATGCACGGCGGTGGAAAATTGTAGCTATCGGCCAAAAGTCACTAACGTTACGAACTGCCATCGTAACTTTTCTCTCTCAGTTTGCCATGATCAGACAACAAATATTTAGCTAACCGTTTATAGTGTTTTCATAACAAAAAATGAGATTTCGGAAATATTTACTTAAACAACTTTTTTAACAATTTTAAATTTTGTGTATTGATAATGTAAAGCAATGCCTTGGTGCTACATTCCGTCTTGAAATTTGAACTTCTGTTTATTATACACAGACTTCGCAGCCAACTGTTGAGTGTACAGGACAATTGCGGGGCTAGAGCTACGATCTATCTGACACTATTAGTTTTCCCCGAGCTGGAGAGAGAGAGAGAGACTTTTTTATTTCAAATAAAGTTGTTCCTTGATCATTGACAAAATTGATTTTTTTGACGTAGAATACGTCTTACGGCAACATATATAGGGGTTCAACTTCAATACAGGGATCCAATTTCGAAAACCGAAAACATGGAGAGCGTCACGAAAATTGTCCAATTTCAAACGTTCTAAACTTAGTCAACCGATTTCCGTCATTTTTGCAGCAATCGATTGGAAAATCATTTAAGCAACCGTCCAAATGCAGAAAATTGTAATCTGACTGTTCGAACTATTGTACTATTGAAAATTGTTGAACCTTGTCGAAACGTTAATGTCGACCTTTGATTGGTTGCTTGCTGCCTTTCCCTAAAAAGGACGACAGAATGGAGTACCTAGTTAGCCAGGAATGCACTCGTTGGGCTATATAAGAGACTGCTTCTCCTCAAGCAATTTCAGTTTACTAGCAGCAGGCAGCAGCGGCGGACAGTAGCAGCGATGGCAGTGGGCAAACGCGGCGTGGAGCAGCAACGGGCAACAGCGGCGGCGGTAGTGGTTAGCTGCAGAACCTAACTTTTTCAGTTCGGCTCCCTTTTGATCTGAGTTGGACCCCACCAGTTTAAATATTTATTTATTTAATATATTTAAATATTTAAAACAAAAAAATTTTTCCAGAGTATATTTTTTTGGAAAGACAAAACTATTATCAACAACTCTACCGAAGACGTCACACCGATCAAACAAACTGTTTCATCTCTAAAATATTTATAATCATCAATGCCTTTTCAATATAACATTTTTCAATAGCTTTTCAAAAAAGAGTCGTGTTTCAAAAAATTGAATCAATAGCACAAAATTACGTCTTCTGCCCATAGAAACGTCTAGGCAAAGTTTGAAACTTCCAGAAGAGTATTCTACGCTTGCACAAAAGAGTTTCCTAAACACTTCCGTTTTTATTTAAAAAAAAAACAAACATTTTATTTTTTTTGAGAAATTTGGTAAAATCGACTGAAATAAAAACGCGTTTCTGTTATGTAATAGCCCTAAAAAACAAAATTGAGTTCAATCGGTTGTAAAAATTTTGCTTCAAGAAGACCGCTTTTAAAAATTTCAATATCCGTAAGTCGCTTGGCGTGCGAGGGAAACGTAGCTTCCAAAAAACGCGTAAGTTTCAAAATCCGCGAGAAAATACCGAGTAAATTCTGAAATCCACGTGAAAAAATTTTACTTGTTTAAATTTTTTAATCATGTTTAAAAATTAAATAGCAATGTTATTTCCATCTGCGAATGAACATGAATATCAGAAAAAATTACCAAAAACCATTTAAAACTTATCGCGTAAAAAACGACTCTTCTGAGAAATTCGGGTGAAAAACACGTAAGTTTTAAATTTCGTGGTACGTTTTACAAGTACAGTAAAGTTCTTTTTTACACGATTCTACGTAACGTGCAAAAAAACCGCGTTATTTGGAAAAACGACGTAAAAAAATCGTTTATTCGTTTATTAAAAAAACCTGTAAAAAACAGCCTACTATAGTCTGTTACCGTTACCGTTACTGTTACTTATTGTAACAATTTTACGCGAAGACGAAAAATCGTGCAAAAAAAAAACCGCGTTATTTGAGAAACGACGTAAAAAAATCACAGGAAGGTTGTATGCAAAGCCACGACCGCAAGGTTGAAGTAGAATACTTTTACAAGAAAGATAACCCAGCTGCTTGCGTGTCAGTCATTTTTTCTAGTAAATAAACGTTGACCGTTCATTGGCAGTATTGTAATTTCTTTTTGTTTGATATTTTGAATGAAGTTCATTGAATATTTTTAAATTTTGTGCAAATGAGAAGTTGAAGTGCTGCCGAATTGTAATATGCACATTTAATACGACATCATTAAACAGGAACGGAAAAAAGGCTACGGTTGTGCAGAACGCGAATGCCGGCGCGATGCGATTCGCCTTACCGTGGTGAAATGTACAGCTCTTTCTAAGGCGAAGTAGAGCTATACATTTCAACACATTTCGTCTTGCCGAATCGCATCGCGCCGTTGTTTGCGTTCTGCATGACCGTAGCCAAACACTAAGCGACGCAAACACGTAATAATAGTCAGAGTAAGTATGTAGATGAAGATAATTAACTTTGGATTATAGCGCAAAACGAGAAAATATTAACTCTTCAAATATTCATTTGTGTTCTTCAAATTTCAGTTGTTCGATTTAATATCCGATGAAATGTCTGTTTATTATCTGATGAAGCTCTTATATAGGCCAAATGATGCATTCCCAATTTACTAGGACCGTAACTCTGCCGACCGTGCTTGGGAAAGCGCGGTATAACGACCAATCAGAGGTCGAATTTTGTGTTTTGACAAGGCTTAAGAATTTTCAATAGTACAATAGTTCGAATGATAAAATTGCAATTTCATGCATTTGGTAGGAATCTTAGAAGATTTTCTAATCGATTGCTGCAAAAACGAAGGAAATCCATCGAAAACTAACCGATTTATTAGCATTTGAAATTGGACATATTTCTCACTTTTTTCAGTTTTAGATTTTCATTTCACATCCCTATGTAGCCGAACTTCCTGAGAGAAGTATTCTACTTCAAAAAGCATGGTGTGGTTCAAAATCGGTTGCTAATTACAACCTTTGAGCTGCCCTAACATTGGGGGAATTAAGATACACGGACAACATGCACTGTGGAAGCTATTTCACATTCAGTAAATTAAACGGGTGCGACAAATTTAAATTGCTAGGATGCAACACAGAATGCTTGCTTGCGTTGACAAAAATTATTAACTTTCAATGACTTGTTTATTTGCCTTCAAAAAGGCATTTTGATTTCCGAAACTGGATTTCCTGATGGCAATCATCATGCTGCCCCAACACGGGGGGAATAATGGCTGTCTGGCGACACACGCTGAGAAAAACCGCGCTGCTCCTGAGACGTGGTGACCAACCACAGGGCTAGTGCTGCTGCTGAGGAAGGACGACTGCTGTTGTCGCTGTCTGATGCTACGCTATGCCACAGTTGTGGCCGCTATACGCTGGCCTATCCACAGCCAAGCCACAGTTGTGGCCGCTTCCGCTATCGATGGTACCCACTGCTGCTAAGGGAGGACTGCTGTCGTCGCTGTTCAGAACTGTTATGAGCGGCTTGGACTAAAACAGGCTCTTATATAGGGATGAAAATAGGAATGAATTATTTCACGTACGTGGTGGAATGATATAGCGATCATTTGATAAGCTCCACCTCTTTTTTCAGTTTCTAAAGTTTTTCCTCAGTTTCGTAGCACGGATGCACAAAAATGATTTCTTGTCGAGCCGGACCGATAGCACTCTCATTGAAGCAACAAAATAACATGTTTTGTGTCGTGTTGTGCAGCTTGGTTGAAGAAAATGTTCCCGTCCCCGTGTCGCATGTAAGCAGATTATTGCGTTCAGTAGACAGTATAGAGATAGTGTATCCAGCGAATAAACACCGATGGTGCTCTCACACACGCAACGGTTTTAACCCGTATCTTATTGCGGTTTGTAACATCAAGCGATTTCGTTTGCTCGCTGTTGCGTGTTGCATCATGTTGCAACTTGGCAGCTGGGAGATGACGAAATTCTGTTTATGCTGATTGATTGAATCGACTTCATATTAGCTCTGCATAGTCGGACTAACTGCTTTTGTGAAGGCGTACTAACAGGGAAATTTATTATTCAATGTCGGTTATGCTGATCGCAGCCTTTGCGCTGCCCCTACAGTGGGGGGTTTACTAAATAAAGTGAAAGTAAAAATTAGACAACTACAACAGAATTTGATTGCATCCCGCACAGAATGTCTGCTTGTGTTGATGCCAGAAAATTATTAACCTTCAATTATTTTTTATTTGCCTTGAAAAAAGCATGGTGTGGTTCAAAATCGGTTGCTAATTACAACCTTTGAGCTGCCCTAACATTGGGGGAAATAAGATACACGGACAACATGCACTGTGGAAGCTATTTCACATTCAGTAAATTAAACGGGTGCGACAAATTTAAATTGCTGGGATGCAACACAGAATGCTTGCTTGCGTTGACAAAAATTATTAACTTTCAATGACTTGTTTATTTGCCTTCAAAAAGGCATTTTGATTTCCGAAACTGGATTTCCTGATGGCAATCATTATGCTGCCCCAACACGGGGGGAATAATGGCTGTCTGGCGACACACGCTGAGAAAAACCGCGCTGCTCCTGAGACGTGGTGACCAACCACAGGGCTAGTGCTGCTGCTGAGGAAGGACGACTGCTGTTGTCGCTGTCTGATGCTACGCTATGCCACAGTTGTGGCCGCTATACGCTGGCCTATCCACAGCCAAGCCACAGTTGTGGCCGCTTCCGCTATCGATGGTACCCACTGCTGCTAAGGGAGGACTGCTGTCGTCGCTGTTCAGAACTGTTATGAGCGGCTTGGACTAAAACAGGCTCTTATATAGGGATGAAAATAGGAATGAATTATTTCACGTACGTGGTGGAATGATATAGCGATCATTTGATAAGCTCCACCTCTTTTTTCAGTTTCTAAAGTTTTTCCTCAGTTTCGTAGCACGGATGCACAAAAATGATTTCTTGTCGAGCCGGACCGATAGCACTCTCATTGAAGCAACAAAATAACATGTTTTGTGTCGTGTTGTGCAGCTTGGTTGAAGAAAATGTTCCCGTCCCCGTGTCGCATGTAAGCAGATTATTGCGTTCAGTAGACAGTATAGAGATAGTGTATCCAGCGAATAAACACCGATGGTGCTCTCACACACGCAACGGTTTTAACCCGTATCTTATTGCGGTTTGTAACATCAAGCGATTTCGTTTGCTCGCTGTTGCGTGTTGCATCATGTTGCAACTTGGCAGCTGGGAGATGACGAAATTCTGTTTATGCTGATTGATTGAATCGACTTCATATTAGCTCTGCATAGTCGGACTAACTGCTTTTGTGAAGGCGTACTAACAGGGAAATTTATTATTCAATGTCGGTTATGCTGATCGCAGCCTTTGCGCTGCCCCTACAGTGGGGGGTTTACTAAATAAAGTGAAAGTAAAAATTAGACAACTACAACAGAATTTGATTGCATCCCGCACAGAATGTCTGCTTGTGTTGATGCCAGAAAATTATTAACCTTCAATTATTTTTTATTTGCCTTGAAAAAAGCATGGTGTGGTTCAAAATCGGTTGCTAATTACAACCTTTGAGCTGCCCTAACATTGGGGGAAATAAGATACACGGACAACATGCACTGTGGAAGCTATTTCACATTCAGTAAATTAAACGGGTGCGACAAATTTAAATTGCTGGGATGCAACACAGAATGCTTGCTTGCGTTGACAAAAATTATTAACTTTCAATGACTTGTTTATTTGCCTTCAAAAAGGCATTTTGATTTCCGAAACTGGATTTCCTGATGGCAATCATTATGCTGCCCCAACACGGGGGGAATAATGGCTGTCTGGCGACACACGCTGAGAAAAACCGCGCTGCTCCTGAGACGTGGTGACCAACCACAGGGCTAGTGCTGCTGCTGAGGAAGGACGACTGCTGTTGTCGCTGTCTGATGCTACGCTATGCCACAGTTGTGGCCGCTATACGCTGGCCTATCCACAGCCAAGCCACAGTTGTGGCCGCTTCCGCTATCGATGGTACCCACTGCTGCTAAGGGAGGACTGCTGTCGTCGCTGTTCAGAACTATTATGAGCGGCTCCGGCTGAAACAGGCTCTTATATAGGCCAAATAGCATGTTTTCAATTGCAAGGTATATGATTCTGTCGACCGTGCTTGGGAAGCAAGCATATAACGACCAATCAGGGGTCGAAATTTTCGTTTTGACAAGGCTTGACTATTTTCAATAGTACAATAGTGTGAATAATAAAATTACAATTATCTTATTTTGGGAAGAATCTTAGAAGATTTTCCAATCTATTGCTGCAAGAACGAAGGAAATCCATCGAATACTAATCGGTTTATTAGCATTTGAAATTGGACATATTTTTCACTTTTTTCGGTTTTAGATTTTCATTTCACATCCCTATGTAGCCGAACTTCCTGAGAGAAGTATTCTACTTCAAAAAAGTCGCGTTATTTGGAAATTCGTCGTAAAAAACGTGTAAAATAAAACCGCTAATAAAAAAAACCGTTTAAAACAAAACCGTGTAAAAAAAGACTTCACTGTATTTAGAAGATTTTCCATTTCTTACCAGTCCGTATCCGCCGTGTAAAAAGCGATTTTGCTGATTAAAAAAATGGAACTAATCGGATTAGCACACTGAAAGTAATTTTAAATGTTTCTTATTTTAAGCTAATCTAATATTTTTGGAAAATTTAAAATGGCGAAAAACATCATAGTAAATTCGGGACCTGAATTTAGTGGAAAAGATGAACAAAACATATAATTTTTCCCATAAATTTGGCTACAGTTTGAAAAGCTAATCTGTTAAAGCTTATCAAACATATCTGTTCTTCTTATATTTATTTGGATCAGCATTAACACAGGCTTTTTGCTCAAAATAATTTGTGTTTTTATTCGGGTCTTTAATGAAATTTTTAAATTTAAATTTTTAAATTTAAATATTTTTTTTTTCAATATTGATTATATTGTAGGTAAAAAGACAAAATATGTAATATTAATTTCAAAAACTATGCGCTAATAAGCAAGCAAGTCTGTTGCCAATTGCCGTTTTTCTCAACTGCTATTGTGTAAAACTAATATTGAAAAGCTTGAAACACTCGATACTCGCTAGATCAGTTCAACAGTAAAAAATGATCAAGTTTTAAACCGTCTCTCGTAACCACGTTTATGAGATGCGGCAAAGTCAATGGTACGGAAGCACGCCTCATGCTTGGAAACTTCTGTGTACAAATATGCACTGCTGTTGGGGTAAAAGTTTTCAATATTACAGAAAACAAATTTGATTTACACAAAAAACTGGACCAAAAAATTTCCAGTTTAGTCGATCAAGTCTATGTTTCGTGAAGCTTTAATGATTAAGGGCATCCCTTTTGAGAATCATGAATCATCATTTTATTCTACAACGAAGTTTTGCAAAATAACAACGATTTATGCAAGTTTGCATTTCTTACAAAGTGCACTGGTTTTAGTACATGCGCTCTTTAATATTTCAAAGCGAATCCTTTTTTTTTTAATTATACAGCATATTATAAATTTCGCAACATGTAAATACATATATTTACTTTTCCAGCTAAATATTATGTGTTTACAAAAACGCATTTGTCATTGATTTATAATCCATTCTGTGCCGAACACGCATCAGTACTGGACGTGTTTGGTGATCGGTCCGATAGAGTATAAAACAAAAGACGTGTGAACAAGTGTTGGCATTGTTTGCCTGGTCGAGTGAAATAAATCCGGGTTCAAGGTCGTTCCTTTGTGCAACTGTTTCGCATCGTGACTGCCAGCTGGTGCGTAAGCCGATTTGGCTGCCGGCTGGATTGTGCTACAGCAGTGGACGAGACACAAACGAGGAAAAAGAAGAAGCCATCAGTGTCAGCGAGTCGTATCGCTGTGTGGAGTGATCTCACACCTGGCTCGCTGCTGGTGGCTGTTTGGTGCTGCTGTATTGGTGCTGCTGGCTGTAACGGCTGCTACTTCGAACGATCGGACAACCAACCTTACTGGAAGGGAGAAATAAAAAGGTACGTGTTCTTGTCAGCGCTAGTGCGCTAAACATAGCGCGATGGATGTAGATCCCTCGCCTCCCGCGCCACCATCCCCGAACCCCTCTGACCCTGACCCTTCTGTTACCCCCTCCCCTGTTCATTCTTCAGTCCCCCCTCGCCCCAGGCTTTACCCAGACGGAGCCCAGGGCAGCTATACTGTTTATTTTCGGCCAAAGGCAGGACCGAAATCGAAAAAGTTGAACCTCTTGCAGATTTCTAAAGACCTGACGAAGGAGTACAAGGGCGTGACCGAAATTTCCAAGGTCCGGCCTAACAAGCTCCGTGTCGTGGTCGGTAACCTGAAAGAGGCCAACGATATAGCTTGCTCTGAGCTCTTCACACGCGAGTATCGCGTTTACATACCCGCACGAGACGTGGAGATCGACGGTGTCATAACCGATTCGAGTCTGTCCGTCGAGTGTATACTGCAAAGTGCCAAAGGGTGCTTTAAGAACAAAACGTGTCCCGAAGTAAAGGTGCTCGACTGCAAGCAATTGCGGTCAGCATCGATCATCGGTGGCAAAACAGTATACACCCCGTCAGACTCGTTTCGAGTTACGTTCGCCGGGTCAGCGCTACCAAGCCACGTCTCGATCCACCGGGTTCGTCTCCCTGTGAGGCTCTACGTGCCCCGCGTCATGAACTGCCTGAATTGCAAGCAGTTAGGCCATACAGCCGCCTACTGCTGCAATAAGGCACGTTGTGGCAAGTGTGGGGAGTCTCATGCGGAAGATTCTTGCAGTGTTAACGCTGAAAAGTGTATTCACTGCGGAGAAAGTCTGCATGAGCTCTCGACATGTGCGGTGTACATGCAGCGCAGGGATAAAATAAAACGGTCTCTCAAAGAGCGTTCAAAGCGTTCCTACGCTGACATGCTGAAGAAGACCGTTACCACTTCTCCCGTTACTTCGAACCCCTTCGATCTGTTGCCCTCTGAGGAAACCGATTCTGACGATTCACCAGCGGGAGCATCTTACGCCAATCCTGGGGAGTCTAGAAAGAGGAAAAGTGTTTCCTCTCCTAAACTTCCCAGAAAAGGTCCTAAGATTTCTCAAAGTGAAATGAAGGTTACAAACAAACCAAACAGTGCTGCGGAAAAACCGAAGCAAACTCCTCCTGGGCTGGCAAATTTAAAGTCCCAGAAGGAGTTCCCAGCACTGCCAGGAACATCTAAAACCCCAGTTGCTCCTTTTACACTCCCAGTTGATGAAACAAACTCTGGATTAGTGAAATTTTCTGACATTGTGGACTGGATTTTTGAAACTTTCAATGTACCCGATCCAATTAAAATTTTTCTTACAGCATTCCTCCCAACAGTTAGATCATTTTTGAAGCAGTTGACTGCCCAATGGCCTCTCCTTGCAGCGATTGTATCCTTCGATGCCTAATTCAACTGCGTATATGAAGGATTCTATCTCTGTCTTACAGTGGAATTGTAGAAGTATTTTACCAAAAATTGATTCGTTTAAAGTTTTGATAAATAAAAACAAATGCGATGCATTTTCCCTTTGTGAAACTTGGCTTACTTCAAATATTGATCTCAACTTCCATGATTTTAATATTATTCGCCTTGATCGAGACACCCCATATGGAGGAGTACTTTTAGGGATTAAAAAGTGCTATTCTTTCTATCGTATTAACCTCCCCTCGATTCCAGGCATCGAAGTTGTCGCATGTCAAATGACAATACAAGGTAAAGAGCTTTGTATTGCCTCAATATATATTCCTCCCAGAGCACAGGTTGGGCAACGGCTGCTCTTTGATTTAATAGAACTTCTTCCCTCGCCACGTTTGATTTTGGGAGACTTCAACTCTCATGGCGTGGCTTGGGGTTCCCCATACAATGATAACCGCTCCTCTTTAATCTATAACCTTTGCGATGACTTCGACATGACTATTTTAAACAACGGTGAAATGACACGTATCCCGAAACCTCCAGCGCGCCCAAGCGCTTTGGATCTATCCTTATGTTCGACGTCGCTACGGTTGGATTGCACATGGAAGGTAATCCTCGATCCTCACGGTAGCGACCATCTGCCTATTCTTATTTCAATTACTAACGGGTCAACTCGCATGCGACCAATTGACATTCCGTATGACCTCACACGAAATGTCGATTGGAAGTTATACGAGGAAATGATTTCAAAAGCGGTCGAGTCGATTCAACATCATTCACCACTTGAAGAATACAACCTCCTCGCGGGCTTGATTCTCGACGCCGCGTTGCAAGCCCAAACGAAGAAATATCCCGGCGTAACGATCAAAGAACGGCCTCCCACTCCGTGGTGGGACCAAGAGTGCTCCGATGTCTACACGCAAAGATCCGACGCGTTTAAGGCCTACCAGACGGGAGGTATACCTGGCGACTATTTACGGTATTCGGAGCTTGATACCAAGCTTAAAAGCTTGGCTAAAGCAAAGAAACGTGGATATTGGCGTCGGTTCGTGAACGAGACGTCGAGGGAGACATCGATGAGCACTCTTTGGAACACAGCCCGAAGAATGCGGAATCGCGTAACGGTCAACGAAAGCGAGGAGTCTTCAAGTAGGTGGATATTTGATTTTGCCAGGAAAGTATGTCCGGACTCTGTTCCTGAGCAAAATATTGTTCGCGATGCGTCTCCGGGCCACGACGCGATAGAATCACCTTTTACGATGGCAGAATTTTCAGTTGCCCTCCTGTCCTGTAACAATAACGCGCCTGGATTAGATAGAATCAAATTCAACTTGTTGAAGAATCTACCCGGCAATGCCAAGAGGCGCTTGTTGAACTTGTTCAATAAGTTCCTGGAGCAAAACATTGTACCGCAGGATTGGAGGCAAGTGAAGGTGATCGCCATCCAAAAACCAGGGAAACCAGCTTCTAATCACAACTCTTATAGGCCGATTGCAATGCTATCCTGTATCCGGAAATTGATGGAAAAAATGATACTCCGTCGTTTAGACCACTGGGTCGAATCAAATGGTCTACTATCAGAAACTCAATTTGGCTTCCGCCGTGCCAAAGGGACGAATGATTGTCTTGCGTTGCTTTCAACAGATATTCAGCTGGCGTATGCTCGTAAAGAACAAATGGCGTCTGCGTTCTTGGACATTAAGGGGGCTTTTGATTCCGTTTCTATTGACATTCTTTCGGGTAAACTTCACCGACAAGGATTTTCTCCAATTTTGAACAATTTTTTGCACAACTTGTTGTCCGAAAAGCACATGCATTTTACGCATGGCGATTTGGCAACTTTTCGCATTAGCTACATGGGTCTTCCCCAGGGCTCATGTTTAAGCCCCCTTCTTTACAACTTTTATGTAAATGACATCGACGAATGTCTGGCAAATTCATGCACGATAAGACAACTTGCAGACGACAGTGTAATCTCTGTTACAGGAGCCAAAGCTGCCGATTTGCAAGGACCATTGCAAGATACCTTGGACAATTTGTCTGCTTGGGCTTTACAGCTAGGTATCGAATTCTCTCCGGAGAAGACTGAGATAGTAGTTTTTTCTAGGAAGCATGAACCTGCTCAGCTTCAAACACAATTAATGGGTAAAACGATTTCTCAGGTTTTGGTACACAAATATCTTGGTGTCTGGTTCGACTCTAAAGGCACCTGGGGTTGTCACGTGAGGTATCTGATGAAAAAATGTCAACAAAGAGTGAATTTTCTTCGTACAATAACCGGACAATGGTGGGGAGCCCATCCAGGAGACCTTATAAGGCTTTACCAAACAACGATATTGTCTGTTATTGAATACGGGTGTTTCTGCTTCCGCTCCGCAGCAAACACACATTTGATCAAACTGGAGCGAATACAATATCGTTGTTTGCGTATCGCCTTAGGTTGCATGCAGTCGACCCATACGATGAGTTTGGAGGTTTTAGCTGGAGTACTACCATTGAAAAACCGCTTCTGGAGCCTGTCTTCTCGTATTCTAATCAAATGTGAGGTCTTGAACCGTCCCGTGATTGAAAATTTTGAAAGGTTAATCGAACTTAATTCTCAAACCCGTTTTATGACATTGTATTTCAATCACATGTCCCAAAATATTAACCCTTCTTCGAATATTCCAAATCGTGTCGACTTATCAAATACTTCTGATTCTACTGTGTTTTTCGATACATCCATGATAGAAGAAACTCGTGGAATCCCGGATCATTTACGCGTGCAGCAGATCCCTAAAATTTTTTCCAATAAATATCGAAACATCAACTGCGACAATATGTACTACACTGACGGATCACTTCTTGATGGGTCCACTGGCTTCGGTATCTTCAATAACAATTTAACCGTCTCCCATAAGCTCGATAATCCTGCTTCTGTTTACGTCGCAGAATTAGCTGCAATTCAGTACACCCTAGGGATTATCGAAAAAATGCCCACGGACCATTATTTCATCTTTACGGACAGTCTCAGTTCCATTGAGGCTCTCCGATCGATGAAAGATGTTAAGCACTCTCCGTATTTCCTGGGGAAAATACGGGAACATCTGAGTGCTTTATCCGAAAAATCTACTCAGATTACCTTAGCGTGGGTCCCTTCTCACTGCTCGATACCGGGTAATGAGAAAGCGGACTCTTTGGCTAAGGTGGGCGCAACAAACGGTGATATTTATGAAAGACCAATTGCCTTTAATGAATTTTTCGCACTTGTACGTCAGAATACGATCATCAGTTGGCAAAATGCTTGGACCAGAGGGGAATTGGGAAGGTGGTTACATTCCATAATCCCCAAAGTATCGACGAACCCGTGGTTCAAGGGGTTGGATGTAGGTCGGGATTTCATTTGCGTGATGTCCCGGCTTATGTCCAATCACTATAGATTTGACGCGCTCCTCCGTCGTGTTGGGCTCGGGGAAAGTGGTATCTGTGCCTGTGGTGAAGGTTATCACGACATAGAGCATGTGGTTTGGTCATGCCCTGTACACCGTGACGCCAGGTCTAAATTAATAGCTTCCCTGCAGGCCGAGGGTAGACAGCCGGCTGTTCCTGTTCGTGATGTCTTGGCGAGCCGTGACCTATCCTACATGTCCCTTATATACGTTTTCCTGAAATCCATCCACGCCCCAGTCTAGTCCCGTTCCCCTCCGTCTACACCCAACAAAACGACAAGAACACGTTTGAACCTTAAGCACAAAACCAGCAACCAGACCCCGCACAACAGAACCAGGACCCAAGGACTACGAGCCTCTGTCCCAACTCACGACATCGTGGCTCAGCAGAACGAATCCATACATGCCATTCGACGATTATCAGACGACCATTGAACAACAAAACACTGATTGGAAATCCCATGCTAGTTTTAAGTTAGACTTAATTTCAGCTCGTAGTCGGCAGCGAGGATAAAAAATTTGCTTTAGTTTTTAAGTCATCAGATATAATTGGCGCCGTTAAACATTAAATTGTATTTGTGCCGTGTCAAATAAATGTTATGTGAAGAAAAAAAAAAAAAAAAAAAATTGATTTATAATCAATGTTTGGAAACAAAATTTAACAAAAGTTCCCTTAACAGTGGCTAAGAAACAATGTGTCAGTCTAATTTTGGCAAAAACGATACCTAAAGAAGTGCAGTTAAATTTCACAACAAAAATTTTTTTGCATTGTTTCAATTCGATCAACCCGTTTCTACCAAGCATAGAAGACTTTATAATTTATTTTTACTAAACGCTTGCAAAAAACTGACAATTTTCGCCCTACACATTGAACAATTAAAAGCTCCACAAGCGGTTTGAAAAAAAAAACAACCAAAACGGCCGGACATTCATATTATCGTTGTGGTTCGAACTGTTTTTTTGTTTGTTTTTTTTTTTTTTTTTTTTTTTTTTTTTTTTTTTTTTTTTTTTTTTTTGCTGAAACACTGACCTGGCAAGTGCAATGGCACTTATTAAAGATGCAGAAGAGTAATCACCAACACCAAACACCAAAACAACACACTTGCTGGTTACCAACCAGCATTCGTTTTCCATCTAGCGCGGATCAATTCCGTTTTAAATTGGCTAGATTTTCCACCTCACTTAAGAATGACATCCACCGCACTTAACTTTCTTGGGCTTTACGTTTTTATTCACATGAAAATAATAAATTTCACACTGCTGCACTGCCCATTCCAGTAAACATATCACCGAAAACAAACATAAACATAAACATAAGCATAAACACTTTCGACACTTTTTAACCCGCCGCGACAGTATTTTCTTACTTTAAACAGACGAAAACAAATTTTTAACGCGACACGAAATATTTAAACTTCAATCACAACTCGATTGAAAATAAAAATATGTTTGCGCTACGTTTGCTTTCGATGAGAATAAACAAGAGTTCAATACACACACCAATACAATAAATCGTGCATCTGTTTGCGCGACGTTGCTATCGGTGAGAATAGGTTCTGCGCCAAAGCGAGAAAGACAGAAAAACCGAAAGAATATGCCCGCGGCGCCAAAAGAGAAAGACGAAAAAACAGAAATAGAGCGTCCAGCGCACACACCAATACGAGAGATCGTGTATTTCGAGCATTTCGAGCGAATTTCGTAAACCCTTATGGGTACTCAATGATGGGGATATTTTTTTCAAGAAATAGAGTTCGTGTTTTCCTACTCTCACTCAACTCAACAGGGTTTTTTTTTGGTGGTAGCTGGTAGGTGCAAGCGCAAGTGCGAATTGCTAGTTGGTTAGAAGCTTTTGTCGGTATAAGGCGTCAAGATGGACAAAGGGCTAAGAAAAAATAATGTATCCGAAAAAGTTCAGCAAATGTTTGTGGCGGAGAATGGCAATTTCCGATGCACGGCGGTGGAAAATTGTAGCTATCGGCCAAAAGTCACTAACGTTACGAACTGCCATCGTAACTTTTCTCTCTCAGTTTGCCATGATCAGACAACAAATATTTAGCTAACCGTTTATAGTGTTTTCATAACAAAAAATGAGATTTCGGAAATATTTACTTAAACAACTTTTTTAACAATTTTAAATTTTGTGTATTGATAATGTAAAGCAATGCCTTGGTGCTACATTCCGTCTTGAAATTTGAACTTCTGTTTATTATACACAGACTTCGCAGCCAACTGTTGAGTGTACAGGACAATTGCGGGGCTAGAGCTACGATCTATCTGACACTATTAGTTTTCCCCGAGCTGGAGAGAGAGAGAGAGACTTTTTTATTTCAAATAAAGTTGTTCCTTGATCATTGACAAAATTGATTTTTTTGACGTAGAATACGTCTTACGGCAACATATATAGGGGTTCAACTTCAATACAGGGATCCAATTTCGAAAACCGAAAACATGGAGAGCGTCACGAAAATTGTCCAATTTCAAACGTTCTAAACTTAGTCAACCGATTTCCGTCATTTTTGCAGCAATCGATTGGAAAATCATTTAAGCAACCGTCCAAATGCAGAAAATTGTAATCTGACTGTTCGAACTATTGTACTATTGAAAATTGTTGAACCTTGTCGAAACGTTAATGTCGACCTTTGATTGGTTGCTTGCTGCCTTTCCCTAAAAAGGACGACAGAATGGAGTACCTAGTTAGCCAGGAATGCACTCGTTGGGCTATATAAGAGACTGCTTCTCCTCAAGCAATTTCAGTTTACTAGCAGCAGGCAGCAGCGGCGGACAGTAGCAGCGATGGCAGTGGGTAAACGCGGCGTGGAGCAGCAACGGGCAACAGCGGCGGCGGTAGTGGTTAGCTGCAGAACCTAACTTTTTCAGTTCGGCTCCCTTTTGATCTGAGTTGGACCCCACCAGTGGTAATTCAATTCAGATATCGTTGGGTGAATACAGCCAGAAACTAAATGAGACTCGCACCGCCAGGTGGTTTGAGAAGCCACCATCTTCCAGGGTGTATATATATAGGGTGTCTGCACATATATAACGTGTGTGAATATTTATAGCGTGTGTCGCTAGCGTGCGTGGCTAGCTATATAGCGCGTGCATGTCTATAGCGTGCGTGGCTTGCGTGTGCATGGTTATATAGTTTCTGTGCTTGTCTATAGCGTGTCTGTGCATGTCTATAGCATGTCTGTGCATGTTTATAGCGTGCGTGGCTAGCTATATAGCGTGTGTGCATATCTACAGCGTGCGTGGCTAGCTATATAGCGTGCGTGACTAGCAGTATAGCGATAAAAATTATCATATATAGTTTCAAATAAATCATCTCATGTTGATTTTACACAGTAAATCATTCAGAACTAAATCAAAAATTTGCCATGTCAAAAAACAATATTCAGTTGTCAATAAATGGCATCGACAAACATTATTAACCTCTTTTGACTTCAGCTGAGCCTCAAAGTTTACTGAGTGTATATTAACATTTATTTGAAGAATGTTTGCCCCAGTGAACCTGAATCACATAATTTTTCGCTCAAGTCCTACTATTTGCAGCGATCAGTTTTAAAACTATCTACGCTACTGCAAACTGCAGAAAATTGTTCGTATTAAACCTAGGTTACCGGGAATGCACTATTGGCCCTCATCGTTGCCACTGCCTAAATTAAGCTTTCTCAGTGCAACTTTATACAAAAGACAGCCACAAAACAATACAATTTCATTCTTGTTTTGGATATGGCGTCAAGTGAAACTGCTTAGCTGCACATAGCTTCTGCTGTTGTTCTTTGTCGTTACCGGTGCCGTCTGTAGAGGTGAACGTCATCTGGAACAGAGAGACCATTAAATTGATTAACCCCATTGAGTGTATTCCCAAACCTATTGCAAGAAATACATTGACTTAAGACAGGCTGTCGTATTCTAGGTTAACTCTGCGGTCGTGTCTAATAAACAACCTCTTCAACTTTTTCACGATGGGTAATTCCTTACATATAATTAGTTGGTGTTAGGTCAGATTAACATTTTAATATAAACAAATTCTAGATTTACTACTCTTTGAATTTCGGAGTTTTCAAGCTTTTGTGCAATTTTGATGTTACGGGCCCGTTTGATTTATCACTAACAGCATGTTTCTCCTACTTGACCCATTATGGCCAAACAACATCTGTCGTTACAAACCCAACCAACTTTTCAGAAACAAACCCCCTGTGGTCAATGAAAGCAAATAAATATGTTACCAAAATCGAACCATCGAACCACACTGTGTCAACAGGGTGTGTTACAACTGATTCAATTGTGACGTACGGAGAACTTACAAAACAAATTTCTTCTAAATATGTATTAAGAATTTTTTCCTTACTGTTACAAGTGTATACAAATTTTAATAACAGTTCGAATATTTACAAAACAAATAAAAACAAAGGTTCAAACTGTAACTGTTTTCAGTACATAGCATATAGCTCTGAAACTAACCTTATAATCGTTGTGGCAATGCTTTTCGGTCGGAGGGCTGTGGAATGAGCGCGAAAGCTTTTAAGACCACTATTGTTGGCCCTAACTAGTGTTTCTTGAACTGGTATTCCGCGAACATTCGACTAATTGAAATCAGACCAATCAGGAAAAAAGCTTCGATGAGCTTTTTATCATACCAATTGTTTCTCCTCTATGTTTTTCGAACTGTTGTGAAAAATAAAAAAAGTTTTAATGATTTGCAAAATATTGCAGATTTTATCAGGTATTAATCAGGCATTAGACGTAAAAAACACTTGCCATATTTTGTTTGGATTTAAGTTGCATAACATTTTTTTTTTTTTTTTCTTCACATAACATTTATTTGACACGGCACAAATACAATTTAATGTTTAACGGCGCCAATTATATCTGATGACTTAAAAACTAAAGCAAATTTTTTATCCTCGCTGCCGACTACGAGCTGAAATTAAGTCTAACTTAAAACTAGCATGGGATTTCCAATCAGTGTTTTGTTGTTCAATGGTCGTCTGATAATCGTCGAATGGCATGTATGGATTCGTTCTGCTGAGCCACGATGTCGTGAGTTGGGACAGAGGCTCGTAGTCCTTGGGTCCTGGTTCTGTTGTGCGGGGTCTGGTTGCTGGTTTTGTGCTTAAGGTTCAAACGTGTTCTTGTCGTTTTGTTGGGTGTAGACGGAGGGGAACGGGACTAGACTGGGGCGTGGATGGATTTCAGGAAAACGTATATAAGGGACATGTAGGATAGGTCACGGCTCGCCAAGACATCACGAACAGGAACAGCCGGCTGTCTACCCTCGGCCTGCAGGGAAGCTATTAATTTAGACCTGGCGTCACGGTGTACAGGGCATGACCAAACCACATGCTCTATGTCGTGATAACCTTCACCACAGGCACAGATACCACTTTCCCCGAGCCCAACACGACGGAGATGTGCGTCAAATCTATAGTGATTGGACATAAGCCGGGACATCACGCAAATGAAATCCCGACCTACATCCAACCCCTTGAACCACGGGTTCGTCGATACTTTGGGGATTATGGAATGTAACCACCTTCCCAATTCCCCTCTGGTCCAAGCATTTTGCCAACTGATGATCGTATTCTGACGTACAAGTGCGAAAAATTCATTAAAGGCAATTGGTCTTTCATAAATATCACCGTTTGTTGCGCCCACCTTAGCCAAAGAGTCCGCTTTCTCATTACCCGGTATCGAGCAGTGAGAAGGGACCCACGCTAAGGTAATCTGAGTAGATTTTTCGGATAAAGCACTCAGATGTTCCCGTATTTTCCCCAGGAAATACGGAGAGTGCTTAACATCTTTCATCGATCGGAGAGCCTCAATGGAACTGAGACTGTCCGTAAAGATGAAATAATGGTCCGTGGGCATTTTTTCGATAATCCCTAGGGTGTACTGAATTGCAGCTAATTCTGCGACGTAAACAGAAGCAGGATTATCGAGCTTATGGGAGACGGTTAAATTGTTATTGAAGATACCGAAGCCAGTGGACCCATCAAGAAGTGATCCGTCAGTGTAGTACATATTGTCGCAGTTGATGTTTCGATATTTATTGGAAAAAATTTTAGGGATCTGCTGCACGCGTAAATGATCCGGGATTCCACGAGTTTCTTCTATCATGGATGTATCGAAAAACACAGTAGAATCAGAAGTATTTGATAAGTCGACACGATTTGGAATATTCGAAGAAGGGTTAATATTTTGGGACATGTGATTGAAATACAATGTCATAAAACGGGTTTGAGAATTAAGTTCGATTAACCTTTCAAAATTTTCAATCACGGGACGGTTCAAGACCTCACATTTGATTAGAATACTAGAAGACAGGCTCCAGAAGCGGTTTTTCAATGGTAGTACTCCAGCTAAAACCTCCAAACTCATCGTATGGGTCGACTGCATGCAACCTAAGGCGATACGCAAACAACGATATTGTATTCGCTCCAGTTTGATCAAATGTGTGTTTGCTGCGGAACGGAAGCAGAAACACCCGTATTCAATAACAGACAATATCGTTGTTTGGTAAAGCCTTATAAGGTCTCCTGGATGGGCTCCCCACCATTGTCCGGTTATTGTACGAAGAAAATTCACTCTTTGTTGACATTTTTTCATCAGATACCTCACGTGACAACCCCAGGTGCCTTTAGAGTCGAACCAGACACCAAGATATTTGTGTACCAAAACCTGAGAAATCGTTTTACCCATTAATTGTGTTTGAAGCTGAGCAGGTTCATGCTTCCTAGAAAAAACTACTATCTCAGTCTTCTCCGGAGAGAATTCGATACCTAGCTGTAAAGCCCAAGCAGACAAATTGTCCAAGGTATCTTGCAATGGTCCTTGCAAATCGGCAGCTTTGGCTCCTGTAACAGAGATTACACTGTCGTCTGCAAGTTGTCTTATCGTGCATGAATTTGCCAGACATTCGTCGATGTCATTTACATAAAAGTTGTAAAGAAGGGGGCTTAAACATGAGCCCTGGGGAAGACCCATGTAGCTAATGCGAAAAGTTGCCAAATCGCCATGCGTAAAATGCATGTGCTTTTCGGACAACAAATTGTGCAAAAAATTGTTCAAAATTGGAGAAAATCCTTGTCGGTGAAGTTTACCCGAAAGAATGTCAATAGAAACGGAATCAAAAGCCCCCTTAATGTCCAAGAACGCAGACGCCATTTGTTCTTTACGAGCATACGCCAGCTGAATATCTGTTGAAAGCAACGCAAGACAATCATTCGTCCCTTTGGCACGGCGGAAGCCAAATTGAGTTTCTGATAGTAGACCATTTGATTCGACCCAGTGGTCTAAACGACGGAGTATCATTTTTTCCATCAATTTCCGGATACAGGATAGCATTGCAATCGGCCTATAAGAGTTGTGATTAGAAGCTGGTTTCCCTGGTTTTTGGATGGCGATCACCTTCACTTGCCTCCAATCCTGCGGTACAATGTTTTGCTCCAGGAACTTATTGAACAAGTTCAACAAGCGCCTCTTGGCATTGCCGGGTAGATTCTTCAACAAGTTGAATTTGATTCTATCTAATCCAGGCGCGTTATTGTTACAGGACAGGAGGGCAACTGAAAGTTCTGCCATCGTAAAAGGTGATTCTATCGCGTCGTGGCCCGGAGACGCATCGCGAACAATATTTTGCTCAGGAACAGAGTCCGGACATACTTTCCTGGCAAAATCAAATATCCACCTACTTGAAGACTCCTCGCTTTCGTTGACCGTTACGCGATTCCGCATTCTTCGGGCTGTGTTCCAAAGAGTGCTCATCGATGTCTCCCTCGACGTCTCGTTCACGAACCGACGCCAATATCCACGTTTCTTTGCTTTAGCCAAGCTTTTAAGCTTGGTATCAAGCTCCGAATACCGTAAATAGTCGCCAGGTATACCTCCCGTCTGGTAGGCCTTAAACGCGTCGGATCTTTGCGTGTAGACATCGGAGCACTCTTGGTCCCACCACGGAGTGGGAGGCCGTTCTTTGATCGTTACGCCGGGATATTTCTTCGTTTGGGCTTGCAACGCGGCGTCGAGAATCAAGCCCGCGAGGAGGTTGTATTCTTCAAGTGGTGAATGATGTTGAATCGACTCGACCGCTTTTGAAATCATTTCCTCGTATAACTTCCAATCGACATTTCGTGTGAGGTCATACGGAATGTCAATTGGTCGCATGCGAGTTGACCCGTTAGTAATTGAAATAAGAATAGGCAGATGGTCGCTACCGTGAGGATCGAGGATTACCTTCCATGTGCAATCCAACCGTAGCGACGTCGAACATAAGGATAGATCCAAAGCGCTTGGGCGCGCTGGAGGTTTCGGGATACGTGTCATTTCACCGTTGTTTAAAATAGTCATGTCGAAGTCATCGCAAAGGTTATAGATTAAAGAGGAGCGGTTATCATTGTATGGGGAACCCCAAGCCACGCCATGAGAGTTGAAGTCTCCCAAAATCAAACGTGGCGAGGGAAGAAGTTCTATTAAATCAAAGAGCAGCCGTTGCCCAACCTGTGCTCTGGGAGGAATATATATTGAGGCAATACAAAGCTCTTTACCTTGTATTGTCATTTGACATGCGACAACTTCGATGCCTGGAATCGAGGGGAGGTTAATACGATAGAAAGAATAGCACTTTTTAATCCCTAAAAGTACTCCTCCATATGGGGTGTCTCGATCAAGGCGAATAATATTAAAATCATGGAAGTTGAGATCAATATTTGAAGTAAGCCAAGTTTCACAAAGGGAAAATGCATCGCATTTGTTTTTATTTATCAAAACTTTAAACGAATCAATTTTTGGTAAAATACTTCTACAATTCCACTGTAAGACAGAGATAGAATCCTTCATATACGCAGTTGAATTAGGCATCGAAGGATACAATCGCTGCAAGGAGAGGCCATTGGGCAGTCAACTGCTTCAAAAATGATCTAACTGTTGGGAGGAATGCTGTAAGAAAAATTTTAATTGGATCGGGTACATAGAAAGTTTCAAAAATCCAGTCCACAATGTCAGAAAATTTCACTAATCCAGAGTTTGTTTCATCAACTGGGAGTGTAAAAGGAGCAACTGGGGTTTTAGATGTTCCTGGCAGTGCTGGGAACTCCTTCTGGGACTTTAAATTTGCCAGCCCAGGAGGAGTTTGCTTCGGTTTTTCCGCAGCACTGTTTGGTTTGTTTGTAACTTTCATTTCACTTTGAGAAATCTTAGGACCTTTTCTGGGAAGTTTAGGAGAGGAAATATTTTTCCTCTTTCTAGACTCCCCAGGATTGGCGTAAGATGCTCCCGCTGGTGAATCGTCAGAATCGGTTTCCTCAGAGGGCAACAGATCGAAGGGGTTCGAAGTAACGGGAGAAGTGGTAACGGTCTTCTTCAGCATGTCAGCGTAGGAACGCTTTGAACGCTCTTTGAGAGACCGTTTTATTTTATCCCTGCGCTGCATGTACACCGCACATGTCGAGAGCTCATGCAGATTTTCTCCGCAGTGAATACACTTTTCAGCGTTAACACTGCAAGAATCTTCCGCATGAGACTCCCCACACTTGCCACAACGTGCCTTATTGCAGCAGTAGGCGGCCGTATGGCCTAACTGCTTGCAATTCAGGCAGTTCATGACGCGGGGCACGTAGAGCCTCACAGGGAGACGAACCCGGTGGATCGAGACGTGGCTTGGTAGTGCAGACCCGGCGAACGTAACTCGAAACGAGTCTGACGGAGTGTATACTGTTTTGCCACCGATGATCGATGCTGACCGCAATTGCTTGCAGTCGAGCACCTTTACTTCGGGACACGTTTTGTTCTTAAAGCACCCTTTGGCACTTTGCAGTATACACTCGACGGACAGACTCGAATCGGTTATGACACCGTCGATCTCCACGTCTCGTGCGGGTATGTAAACGCGATACTCGCGTGTAAAGAGCTCAGAGCAAGCTATATCGTTGGCCTCTTTCAGGTTACCGACCACGACACGGAGCTTGTTAGGCCGGACCTTGGAAATTTCGGTCACGCCCTTGTACTCCTTCGTCAGGTCTTTAGAAATCTGCAAGAGGTTCAACTGTTTCGATTTCGGTCCCGCCTTTGGCCGAAAATAGACAGTATAGCTGCCCTGGGCTCCGTCTGGGTAAAGCCTGGGGCGAGGGGGGACTGAAGAATGAACAGGGGAGGGGGTAACAGAAGGGTCAGGGTCAGAGGGGTTCGGGGATGGTGGCGCGGGAGGCGAGGGATCTACATCCATCGCGCTATGTTTAGCGCACTAGCGCTGACAAGAACACGTACCTTTTTATTTCTCCCTTCCAGTAAGGTTGGTTGTCCGATCGTTCGAAGTAGCAGCCGTTACAGCCAGCAGCACCAATACAGCAGCACCAAACAGCCACCAGCAGCGAGCCAGGTGTGAGATCACTCCACACAGCGATACGACTCGCTGACACTGATGGCTTCTTCTTTTTCCTCGTTTGTGTCTCGTCCACTGCTGTAGCACAATCCAGCCAGCAGCCAAATCGGCTTACGCACCAGCTGGCAGTCACGATGCGAAACAGTTGCACAAAGGAACGACCTTGAACCCGGATTTATTTCACTCGACCAGGCAAACAATGCCAACACTTGTTCACACGTCTTTTGTTTTATACTCTATCGGACCGATCACCAAACACGTCCAGTACTGATGCGTGTTCGGCACAGAATCCTGCATAACATTTTTACTAGGGTAAATATGTTTGTTAAATTAGCCGTTACAAATTTGATCTGTAAATACTTTATGTCATTTGTACTCAGAAATATAGAAAATTGAAAAGGAAGGGAAAAAAAGATCTGAGTTGTTATGCTTATATTCCAAGTTCCTTGTTGAATTTAGTATGAATAAACAAGTCCAGTGATAATAAAAATGTCGTTGCCAGCATATGTTTAATAAGAATGATAATTCTACAAACCTCTACAAATTTTTGCTGAAGATTTTGCTAAAGAAGCCTTATTTCACCTCTCGGTGTTATTTCTGTACTTCTGTACAAATATATTCGGTTCAACACAATTGGCATACAGCACTAAAACCTGAAAATCGCAGCACTGAAACGTGAAAATGCAGTATCAAAATCTGCAATAATGCATCCAAAACCAGTTCAAAAGCAAGTCAAGCATTATTCAAAGATTTTCAAAACTCCATCCCCTCTCACTCTTCCATAACGGTACTACCCAAATTAGTATGAGGAAAATATTCCATTCACTAATCATAACAAAAACTAGTGAGTAATGTCATTGACGAAATCGCAACGCAATACAACAAACGTATGATTTCTCGGTAACAAACATAGCACATTTTGGTATCTGTTTGGCTGCTATAGAAAACCTGCTGAAAAAAATACCTTCCGAACTACTTACTCTCCCTCCCATCATCACCGCACCGCATCATCGCTGCTGCGTCACTGCGATGCGAGATGCAATCCAACCAACATTTATGGGACTCTCAATTATTCTTTTGCTGGTTGCTATCGTTTTTTTCCTACGATGCGCCAAGTACGAAGAGAGAATTACAACGGAGCAACGCGCATCACTCTATTCTCAGAGTTGTATGTATAGTCAACTGTTGTATTTGTCATCTCCGAGTGACCAAGGCACCAACATTTTATTACGTATTGAGAGGATACAATTTTAGTCATGAACTGTGCACTTCATGATGTGCACAACTCAAGATGAAAAAACAATCAGCTCAAAATCATTTCATTTCTTTCACTGGCTGGGTACTATCGATGAGAGCAACGATGACGATGATGGAATCAACAGTATCGTATACATAAACGTGTTGTACTTCGTTTCACTAATACCAGATTCAGATGTTGTTGAATAATGTACGTCAGCAGCGAGCTAATTCACAACATTAGACTGGTTCTGTTTATAAGCAAACAGATCAAAAACTGAGTGATCTACACATTTATATATTAACATTGCTATTCTTGTTGAGCATATGGTGCAATTAGGAATCTATCCACATGTCACTAGTACGCTAGTAAAAATTAGTTAGCTATACAATACCCGAGTTCGATTTTTGATCAATTGGAAAACTGGTCTAAATATTTGTCATCAGTACGGGGGGGTGTAGTACTTAAATCCAATCATGAGCTTCCCAATTGGTCGGTGTGTGACCAGACCGAACCAAGTGGCAGAAACATTATTTCGAGCAATCGGTGTTTGAAGATAAGTTTTCTGCAAGCTGCTGTAGAAAATTTTTGTGATAATTTCATTATAAATTGTTCAAATGATTCAGTTTTTTTCATGAAAGATAAATAATTGATTTTCACATCCACAAGTGTTAATAACTCAATTTTAAAAAAAATGGCACCGACCAATTGGTTCTTTCAACAATACTAAACCCTAGGAATTTTCTCTCACACTAACAATTGGCTGTGAATCAAATAAACCGAACAACACCAGTAACTCTAATACTAGTTCTGGGTGAAAAAAAACCCCTCTAAGATAAGCTGAATTGAACAAAATTTACAAAATTTTCATTTTCTTCGCAGACCTTACTTTGTCATAACCTTGCACGTCCAATTTGTTTGGGATTTACTGTTATGTTCCAAATGAAGAACATTGATTGGTTCAAGTTTAGTCGCTTAGACTTGCTTAGACTTGCGCTTTAGACTTGTTAAGATTGAACTGAATCTCGCATTAAAATTATCTAACACGAAAACTGTGATGGAAGACAATCTGATCAATCAAAAGTTTCCAGATGGATTTTAGTTTTCAAATAAACTTCAACAAAAGAAATAGCAGACGAATTGTTCCGTATTTAATAAGGATGATATATAAAGCCTGAGAATAAACCCATGCGTAGTAGACCGCGAACGGCCTAATTCTACTAAAATTCTAACTCATGACCATTCGTTTGACAAAGCGGACCCTGTAATCTTGAGGCTGCGAGCTCCTCCCTTGGGACTTAACTTTAATATTAGCGCGAAAAAAAGTATCCTTGTTTACTGGAGCATTTTTCTTTTTAAATTTTTCCTGAAACTGAAATATTCTGCAATTTTTATCATTTATTTTTGCGGTTACGAATCGTTCTCGAAATAGCGCAGATGTTCCGTTTTGTTGCTCTTGTTTAGTTATCCTCTAAGGGAACATCCATGAATGACGCAGCCTTTTTTTATGTTTTTAGAGGTACGTAGCTTGGCTTGACCCCCCACTCTCCCCCTCGTCACATTTCGTCACAAAACTACAAACCCCCTCCCCCCTCCTCCTTCGAATGCTACGTCATTTATGGATGTTCCTTAAGCGCTTCAAATGCTAGTAATTCATACGCTATCGTATAATAAGACACCTGATATAGTTTCGGAATGACAAAGTTATTATCTAAAATCTTAAACTTATTAACCAACAACAAACCGTTCTGGGTAATCATCAATACCATTTTGGCATAACGTATGAGAAAAAAATCCGAACAACTTTAAAATTGGTCTACGATTTCGAAGTGCAGCACAAATCGAAAAATCCTTTCCCAGAAAATGGAGATCCACTTTTATATAATTGGTAACACGACCAGTCGATTCTGTCAAGCGACGCTTAGTTGGGAATAAGGCGTGGTCGGAAGAAGATCGTCGTAAATTGATATGCAATTTTTGTGAGCGAAATAAAGAAAAATCTAAAAGTGAAATGTTCCACTATTTTAAAGATCTTGGATATAAAAAAAATCACAAGAAGGTTGAATGCAAAGCCACGACCGCAAGGTTGAAGTAGAATACTTTTACAAGAAAGATAACCTGGCTGCTTGCGTGTCAGTCATTTTTTCTAGTAAATAAACGTTGACCGTTCATTGGCAGTATTGTAATTTCTTTTTGTCTGATATTTTGAATGAAGTTCATTGGATATTTTTAAATTTTGTGCAAAGTTGAGTTGAGAAGTTGAAGTGCTGCCGAATTGTAATATGCACATTTAATACGACATCATTAAACGGGAACGGAACAAAGGCTACGGTTATGCAGAACGCGAATGCCGGCGCAATGCGATTCGCCTTACCGTGGTGAAATGTATAGCTCTTTTTAAGGCGAAGTAGAGCTATACATTTCAACAGATTTCGTCTTGCCGAATCGCATCGCGCCGTTATTTGCGTTCTGCATGACCGTAGCCAAACACTAAGCGACGCAAACACGTAATAATAGTCAGAGTATGCATGTAGATGAAGATAATTAACTTTGGATTATAGCGCAAAACGAGAAAATATTAACTCTTCAAATAATCATTTGTGTTCTTCAAATTTCAGTTGTTCAATTTAATATCCGATGAAATGTTTGTTTATTATCTGATGAAGCTCTTATATAGGCCAAATGATGCATTCCCAATTTACTAGGTCCATAACTCTGCCGACCGTGCTTGGGAAAGCGCGGTATAACGACTAATCAGAGGTCGAATTTTGTGTTTTGACAAGGCTTAAGAGTTTTCAATAGTACAATAGTTCGAATGATGAAATTGCAATTTCATGCATTTGGTAGGAATCTTAGAAGATTTTCTAATCGATTGCTGCAAAAACGAAGGAAATCCATCGAAAACTAACCGATTTATTGGCATTTGAAATTTTTCTCACTTTTTTCAGTTTTAGATTTTCATTTTACATCCCTATGTAGCCGAACTTCCTGAGAGAAGTATCCTAATTCAAAATTAAATCTTCATTAATTCATTTGTTGTCCTTATAAGGACAATTGTTCAATTTATCATTGATAGTGAGGACTAAGGCGCACGGTCAACACAATGAGAAAGGTGTTATCACATTGAAAACTAGACACGGCTTTACTGGAGGAAGTGTTGGCAAATGCATCTACCGCTAATACCACCGCTATCATACGAAAGCGCGTCGTTTCATGTGGGGAATATCAACAACGAAAAATGACGCGCGTCTAAGCATAACCCGAACTGTTTCGCCGTGCTGCTCCCATTTACCTTTACATCGGCCTCAGGGAAGCACCGGCTGCATCTGCATCTACCGCTGAGGCTGTCACTATACTGCTATTGGTACTAAAAGCTACTAACTCTTCAAATAAGTGTGTTATTTGTTCTCAAAAGAACAATTGTTCAATTCAAAATCGTATTTACGCAATCGCATCTCTGTAATATTACCGACAATAATATTCTTCTGAACAAACTGATACAACTTTCTCATTAGGCCTCTGCCATAATAGATGCGAAAAGTGACGCGAACCGATTCGCTCAGCTGTAGGTTAATGTACAGCCATCAGTAGAGCTGTACATCAACCTACGGCCGAGCGAATCGGTTCGCGCCGCTTTTCGCGTCTACTATGGCAGAGGCCTTCGAGAAAGTTGCTGGCTGATGTATTCACTTCATGCAAGCCTGCTGCTGATGCTTCCCGCTACCACACTGAAACAGCATTTTAGTGAAGGGAGTGTCGTTGCATCAGCTGACCCTGCTACTATCGATGCTGATATACCCGCTGCAACAGCTACGCTATGCATAGCCATGCCATATATATGTGACTTCATATGTGTGACTTCATTCCGGCTCAGAGCGATCATTTGATAAGCTCCACCTCTTTTTTCAGTTTCTAAAGTTTTCCCTCAGTTTCGTAGCACGGATGCACAAAAATGATTTCTTGTCGAACCGGACCGATAGCACTCTCATTGAAGCAACAAAATAACATGTTTTGTGTCGTGTTGCGCAGCTTCGTTGAAGAAAATGTTCCCGTCCCCGTGTCGCATGTAAGCAGATTATTGCGTTCAGTAGACAGTAGATAGTGCATCCAGCGAATAAACACCGATGGTGCTCTCACACACGCAACGGTTTTAACCCGTATTTTATTGCGGTTTGTAACATCAAGCGATTTCGTTTGCTCGCTGTTGCGTGTTGCATCATGTGACAACTTGGCAGCTGGGAGACGACGAAATTCTGTTTACGCTGATTGATTGAATCGTCTTCATATTAGCTCTGCATAGTCGAACTAACTGCTTTTGTGAATGCGTTCTAACAGGGCAGTTTATTATTCAATGTCGGTTATGCTGATCGCAGCGTTTGCGCTGCCCCTACAGTGGGGAGTTTACTAAATAAAGTAAAAATTAGACAACTACAACAGAATTTGATTGCATCCCGCACAGAATGTCTGCTTGTGTTGATACCAGAAAACTATTAACCTTAAATTATTTTTTTATTTGCCTTAAAAAAAGCATTTTGCTGTTCAAAATCGGTTGCTAATTACAACCTTTGAGCTGCCCTAACATTGGGGGAATTAAGATACACGGACAACATGACTGTGGAAGCTATTTCACATTCAGTAAATTAGACGGGTGCGACAAATTTAAATTGCTAGGATGCAACACAGAATACTTGCTTGCGTTGACAAAAATTATTAACTTTCAATGACTTGTTTATTTGCCTTCAAAAAGGCATTTTGATTTCCAAAATTGGATTTCCTGATGGCAATCTTCATGCTGCCCCAACACGGGGGGAATAATGGCTGTCTGGCGACACACGCTGAGAAAAACCGCGCTGCTCCTGAGACGTGGTGACCAACCACAGGGCTAGTGCTGCTGCTAAGGAAGGACGACTGCTGTTGTCGCTGTCTAGAACTATTATGAGCGGCTCCGGCTGAAACAGGCTCTTATATAGGCCAAATAGCATGTTTTCAATTGCAAGGTATATGATTCTGTCGACCGTGCTTGGGAAGCAAGCATATAACGACCAATCAGAGGTCGAATTTTTCGTTTTGACAAGGCTGACTATTTTCAATAGTACAATAGTGTGAATAATAAAATTACAATTATCTTATTTTGGGAAGAATCTTAGGAGATTTTCCAATCTATTGCTGCAAGAACGAAGGAAATCCATCGAATACTAACCGATTTATTAGCATTTGAAATTAGACATATTTTTCACTTTTTTCGGTTTTAGATTTTCATTTCACATCCCTATGTAGCCGAACTTCATGAGAGAAGTATTCTTCTTCAAAAGATTTATATACATTATTGACAAACTCTTCGAGAATGGAAATGCCTTCAAAAAAAATTTGGTTCCGGACGAAAATCACTTTGCAAGAGAGCAAAGTTCGAGCGAAATTGAGGGCGGAAACGTCTGGTCGGTCGGCGAAATTGAATCGTGAGCTGCACAAAAAATATCAGATTGATCCAAAAATGGTGAAAAAGTATCTGCATGAAATGGGTTTTAAAACCTAAAATATAAGTACCAAAAAAATGACAAAGTAGTGTTTTGGCCAGACCTTCCATTGTCACTCTATGCTAATGTAGCGGATTTGCGGCAAGGCAATATCGGGTTTATTCCGAAGGAATATAATCCTCAAAATGTGCCACAGCTGCAGTCTATTTAAACTTTCTGGGCAAATTTGAAGCGAATGGTCTACCATAAAGGTGACATAGCAAAAAACCTCGATTGTTTGATAGAAAAATCAAGAATTAGCTCAAAATAATTGAAACATCCGAAATTCAGGAAGCTATAAAGCAAGTACCCCAGAGGATCAGGAAATCAGCGCAATGTGGAGCTGAGTTTTTCCTATGAGATTTGTTTATAAGTTACATTACTTGAATAAACAAACACGTATGAGAAAAACAAGTTGCGCAAGATTTTAATTTGGAATTGAAAGTTTGTTCGAATTTTTTTCCTCATACGTTAAACCCTTTTTGAAAATATGTCTGGATTAAAAAAAAAGTTTAATGAAACAAAATGACATCTTTAGCCCATGGAAAAATCTGTGCAAAATTTCAGCTAAATCAAAAATGACGATTATAAAAAAAAAAATATCAAAATCGGGGCATTTTTTTAAATTGCTCAGAAGGAAATGTTATCTTATAAAATTTTAACTGATTCTCTACATTTGTATTAGCTGCCCTGGAAAAAACTCGTTTATTGGAGGTGGTGTCTTGAAATCCTTCTTTATTATATTACTTAAAATTAATCTGTTTAGGCTGTGACAATTAATCAATGTGTTTTAATTTCTCTTCTCAGATTTCTACCAAAGAGCAAAAAAAAAATCCAGTGAGCATTGAACGCAAAAAAAAACAACGAAAATTACAATGTTCAATGTGCAATGTTCAAGTTATACTTGTACTGTGAATGAAATTTTTGCTTATATTTGATCAATACCAAATAGCCAATTAAAAGCGATGAAAACGCGCTCACCAAGACATGTGGAATGCTTACAATTAAATCGTTTAAACACGGTGAGAAATAAACAAGATTTATTTAAACAAGTTTATCATTTGATCTGGTCTACTAACGGCGACCGCTTAAAAAACAAACAATTAACCAACAATCACGTTGTCGATTTTGCCAATAAGCCTTATCATGCGAATCTACGAAGTAAACTGAACTAGTTCGATTACTGATGTTTATTAAACAATTTATGTTCAAATCGCCATTCTAATCAAATGTGCTATCAATCACTTTGCTTTCAATTTATGTAAACCTGCAGATTGACTCGTTTACTAACTAACGTGGCGCTTATTTGGATTATCAACAGATAGTTACTGTATATTATGCTTCGTTTTACATTTTCATCTGATGTTAGGTATTGCATAGTGCAGCAAGAGCAGAAGGCAATCGACAGAAATGCTCGATAACTTGGTTCGAAAAATTACACATTATTATACTAGAATATTCATACTGGAAGAAAGATATATTTCCCATAGTATAAATCTATAATGACACAGTCTATCGAGACGTTACAACGCGTCAGAAATCGAGGAGTCAGACTTTTTCCTCCTAAAAGCAAAAACTCTATTCTATTTGAAATTTCAAATGATTTTAAAATTACCTAGTTGACCTTTTCAAACTTTCAGACCAAAGAATATAACTTTAATTAATAAGCTTCTGACATATTTATTTCATCCAACTACAATGTCATAACCGTACACTCGCACCTTACGCTTAACTCCACTCAGTAGGTTTTGTACAACATCTTGCTGCAGCTTTTTCTCTACGGAAACCCACTTTTTCATCATGTTTTTCTTAGATTTGACCTCTTCGAGCTGCTCTAGTAGTGCCTGCTTCATAATAGGTCAGTATTTTTCGATAGTTTTTAGTTCCGGCACAGACAAACAGACGTACCACTCCCTACAACATTCTAAGAAAATTGTGGTTCTTACCTACTCGTGCGACACCTGCGACGGGAATATTCTGCGTAACTGAAACTCAATTAAACTGACCGTTATTTTGATCCACGAAAATAAATTTCATGGTACGTCTGTTTGTCTGTGGTTCCTGTGCGTTGGGGTGGGGTTCATGACCTTGGGTACGAAAGTGACCCTGATGACTGCGTACCACCCCAGGACATAATTTGAATAGGGACATGAAGCTAGATCCGACCTAAAGATCGCAGGTCCCTCGTGTTGCTTCAACCGATGAAGCAGACAGGAAGGCAAAAACCTGGAAAATCAGGGGATGTCATGGAATTCATTTTTCGATCAGGGAAATCAGGGAATATCGGGGAAAACTGAAGAACAATCAGGAGTAAAAATCTAACTGAGACGCGATCCGCTTAGCGCTACAGAGGATTTTTCTTCATATAAGGCTAATGCGGAACCTCTAATATTTGGTTTCATATCAGGTCAAACACTTTTTAATAGGGATTCCAGAGTTGCGTTCATCTACGTTGCACTTTTTGGTACTGAATGCTATGTAATAAATACACTCTGGCGTTAAATGACTGGGTTGCATTCCCAACACTCAACTTAGAGGATGCTCAGTGAGTTATGATTAAAACAACTATTTTCAAAAATGACATGTGTTATAAGTAATCGCAAAAGTATCTTATGTGACATAATGTGCAAAACATACTAAATTTATTTTTCTTAGATTTTTTTTCAAACTTGCCTAATACATTTGCAATTTATCCAACATTTATGTTTGAAATGAGTTTACAAGTTTACGAATGCCAACATATTTAAGAAAATATAATATCAACTCATGAATGCCGTTTTAGTTTTTTCCCTTGATTTATTCATACTTATGAATACCTAAGAACATACTTTCTTTCAATTTTCAATTTCAAAATAATATGAAAAGCGCTTTACACATCGCGCGTAATTTTTATAAAGTTCAATGTAAACATTTAACATTTTTTTCAACATTTCGAGATATTATTATATAACAGCACCCGTAAAAGAAACTAACTTTGGAATGATAGATAAAGAAATCCAAGAAATTCTCTAGGTAATCGTTCTTAAGAAACGAGCTAGACCAGGAAGTTAAAAGTCTTCTGAGCAAAATCATTTCAAATCGCCTGGAAATACGCGAAAATTTTTCTCGACCATTTTTGATTTGAATGAAACTTTGCACACGTATTTGGCTTAGCAAACTGAGCATTTTTCACAGGTGGAGAGATTTTTTACACCCATGAGTTACATTCTAAAAGGGCGTATGCCTTTTGGCATAGGTTTTATTCGAAGCATTGTAGCCCAGAAACCGTTGGTTGTTCAGAAAAACTGTCTGAGAATGAGTTGTAGCGAATCGAAAATGCATCATAAAAAAAATATCCACTGTACAAAAAAAATTTTTTTTGACCAAAAAAAATAATGAAAATACACATTAAATTTCAATTTAAAAAAAAGAGTTGATTTTTTTTTGATTTTTTTATTTTTTTAAGAAACTTGACGTTAATACGCAACTTTAAAAAAAAAGTCCAGGATGGAGAAATGAAAAATATTTTTTTTATGGTAGATTAATTTTTTCATGAAAATTCTAAATCAAACATTTTTCAAAATATTTGTATTCTGATGATTTTAAAAGATGCAGAAAGTCATTTTGAATCAAAAAGCACTTGGTAGTAAATATTCTAAAGGCATTGGTTGTCGAATTATTTCTAATTTAAGCTCGAAAAATTATAATTATTTAGGAAAATACACGTTTTTCTTCATTTGTCCATGGTTCTCCAGCAAAAACCATACGTTCATTGGAATGCTTGATCAAAAATATACAATTCATTCTTTGACAACAAAACGATTGGGCGAACGGTTCTCAAGATAATAGTTAAATGTTCTAAGTGCTATAAATATATATAAGAATCAAATATTTATTTTCGAGTTTTATTATCTTAGGAACATATTTTTTTATGACATTGATACTTAACAGAACTAGTTTCTCCTTATATTTTATATACATCATAAGTAAATGATTCGTCATCTTTTTAAAACAGCTTCGTTTGTATCTTATTTTCTGAAATCGGAACAAAAGAGTAATACTTTTGTGTGGCAGCTATTATTATCGATTTTTTTAAAATATTGCTCCATTCTGTTATTCCTTGTTCATATTCTTCATATGATACCCAACTAAATGACATTTTTGATGAATTTTTATCATTTTTCTGATTAGAACAATCATACAATTCTTTTGCGCTTGTAATGAGATGTTCAGGTTCTTTGGCTAAACTTGCATTTCCTGCCATTCGTTTTAATATGCCACCAATTGCATCGCATGGGCCTTTAACATGAGAAGTCGCAAAAAAATGCCACTCTGCATCGACATTATATTTTGTTTTGAACTTGCAAAGACTTGCAAAATTTTTTCTATTTTTATATTGTGAGGCAGCTCCATCAGACATTAATATCGCTTTTTTCAACTCTATTGTTGTTTTCAAAAAACTCATTAATTTGGCAATGAACACCTGAACCGCAACAGTATCATGATGGAGTACTTCCGATATTATGATGAAGTTGATATTCTTAAGTGTTCCAGATTCTGAATAGTAAACAACGAAGGGATGAATGGTGGCTTGACTATCATTCCAATAACTACACGAATCACAAATTGATAAAGACGTATATTAAAATAAGCTTGACTGTTCAATATTTTTAATTTTGCAATAACGTTTTCGTTTAATTTGCGTAAACTTGATGAGCACCGATGATCAGGAAAGGGTTTACAGCATTTGGGCTTGGTGTATTTCGTTTTCACTTTATTCATCTTTACAAAATGCAAACTGTTACTAACACATCTGGAGTAGTGCAATCGTATTTTTATACGAAAACAGATATTATAGGTAACCCAGTAGTTATTGGTTGCGTACTTTACAAACAGTTATTATTAGTAAACAAGTAGGTAGTGCTGCACGACAAACATATTTTTTTATAAAACATTCGGCGAGGGGGAACGTGTAGGTAGGCTAAGGTTTAGCGCTTGAGTTATTTATCCAATCGTTTTGTTGTCAAAAAATGAATTGTATATTTTTGATCAAGCTTTCCAATGAATGTATGGATTTTGCTGGAGAACCACGGACAAATCAAGAAAAACGTGTATTTTCCTAAATATCAATAATTTTTTGAGCTTAAATTTAAAATAACCCGAAAACCGATGCCTTTAGAATGTTTACTACCAAGAGCTTTTTGATTTAAAATGACTCTCTGCATCTTTTAAAATCATCAGAATTCAAATATTTTGAAAAATGTTTAAATTAGAATTTTTATAAAAAAAATATTCTACCATAAAAAAATTATTTTTCATTTCTCCATCCTGGACTTTTTTTTAAAAGTTGCGTATTAACGTCAAGTTTCTTTAAAAAAAATAAAAAAAAATTCAACTCTTTTTTTTTTAAATTGAAATTTAATGTGTATTTTTAATGTTTTTTTTGGTCAAACAAAATTTTGTTTGTACAGTGTATATTTTTTTTATGGTGCATTTTTAATTCCCTACAACTCATTCTCAGACAGTTTTTTCTCAACGGTTTCTGGGCTACAATGCTTCGAATAAAACCTATGCCAAAAGGCATACGCCCTTTTAGAGTGTAACTCATGGGTGTAAAAAATCTCTTCATCTGTGAAAAATGCTCAGTTTGCTAAGCCAAATACGTGTGCATAGTTTCATTTAAATCAAAAATGATCGATATTCGACCATAGGTCATTTGGCGCGATCTTGCTCTTCTAAATAAGAAAATCTAATTAGTTTTGCACTAATTAGATTTTCTTATTTAGAAGACTTTCAGAACCGTGTAAAAGTTTGTGGATAACCTGTAATCAATTAATGGTGCTGATCAGTGTTGAGAATATTCACTGTCATGATATTCAAAAGCGGCGATTTTCAGCTGTCTTTATATTGATAATCATACTACCCATGCGACTGTTGATATTTATGATACCAAACAACCGATGAACACCGACAAGATAAACTTTAACACTCGTGTTGATATTTTGATCGTCAAAAATAAAAATCATATCAAAATAGTGAAAATCAATATTAACCTTATTCGACCATTTATACTGTACTGGGCAGTGCACGGCTTCTGAACAGATTTGCACTTCTTGGATTGATTACCACCGAAGCTTCTTTGAATATCATTACGAGGCCTTTGATATTCATTCCACTGTTCTGTCATTGAATATGAGAAACGATATTCATGCATCGTCGCAATGAAAATAGGTTACTGAGTTGCATCAGAGAATAAATGTGCTGACACTGAGATTAATTCAATTCATCTACCTACTCCTGAATAAACATTGATATTCTAAGGCACTGGTGCTGATTCTTTCAAAAAGTCAGACTTAAATAATATATATTTTTTTGCAGATTTTTTTAGTTTGCATCGTCACTTGTAGATTATGGTTGAATATCACTGGTCGATTAAATGAAAAGAGTGCATTCCGAAGAAATGAAAGATTATAGCTATTTAACCATTCCTATGAATTTTGGTGCCCCCAGCAATTACCAAAACGCGTCAACTTACGTGAGAGTATCGTATAGAAATTGCTCGCCGGGTTCGTCGCTTTAACTCATTTAAGTCTCAGAAAAAACGGTAATGGCTAAAGACATCGAAATTCACAGGAATGGTTGAATAGCTATAATCTTTCATTTTTTCCGGTTTGAGTTTTTGGAGTGCACTTGTGTTGACCAGTGATGGAAATGAGACGAATATAATGCAATCGTCTTTCAAGCTCGATCTGCACAACTCCTGACGTGACACAGACTGCGACTACACCTGAATCCTCTCAACCCACAATGAAATGATGATCCAGTGCATAGGTTTTTGGGAGCAAACAGACATATGATTAGACTACATCAGCCCTGAAACGCGATTCGCTCGTTGTGTTTGCCTCTCCATACGCCCGTCGTTAAGGGAAAAAAGGATAGCAACAGGAAAATACCATGTCGACTGAGTAGCAGCAGAGATGTGGTGCGGTGAAGGGAAATGTGGTGGAAGCGACTACTTCGGCAGCGGTTGGGTTGAGCGAGAGGAGAGCGTACACTGTCATTTATTTTCTTTTTTCGACAAAAAATCATATTCATTAGTCAAATGAGTACGAATATAACATGAGTTATTCGCTATATGTAATTGGGACGAATAACTTCATATACATTGAGAACCACGTGTTGTGGTGTACACTAATGACAAGAAATATATCGTAAGAAGGAAAGCAAGGAGAGTGCATCAGCACCGATACTTTGTTATTCGAATACTGACGATGTAGTGTAATGACAGTGTAATTAAAAACATTAACCCAGTTTTACAAAAGTTAATGTCAGTTATATAACAGGTACGACGCAAACTAACTTAGACGCATCTAGTATGTCATCGGCCAAAGACAAATATGGTGGGGTAACGGGGGTGTTTTGGCTGTTTTGCATATTTTGGTCCACCCGTGAACCTTTTTCCGCATTTCATCTGATGAATTCAATGAATATTAGAAAATAATTCATGCATCATTGAAATAACATACCCAAGAAGCATATTACACTATAGTTTTCGGCAAAGTGTTGACTCTAGATAGCATTATTTTGGATTTAGTTCACAAATATTCAAAATCACACCTAAGTCTCCCCAAAGTCAAGAGGAAGTGGTAATATGCAACTCAACTTTTCAAAGCTATCGTAACAAACATGTATGCTTTTGGAACGATTCATCGTTGTAGTAACATCAATAAAATACCGTAGAAACAGTTCTTATACTCTAACAAGTTTAAATAGTGGTTCAAGGCATGGCCGAAATATGTTTGTCTCTGTCTAAAGCGAAAACATTTTGGCCATGCCAAGTTTTGACAGCTCTTTGTTTACCATTCGATCGTTGCGCGCTGAACCGAGAAGCAGGTTGTCATTTTCAAATACCTGAAATTACGAAAACTTCGCGGCAGAAGCATGTTTGCGCAATGTTCTTTCTTTCAATAAATGCAATCACTTCCTAAAGGGCCAAAATACCCCCGTTACCCTATGAGGAGAATAAAAGTGAAGTCTCAACGTAAACTCAACACGATTGCAACTTGAGTTGTATACAACTTAGCCAAAATCTTTTAGTGCCACATTCACGGTATTTTAAGTATAAAGAAGAAATGAATTATTTTGTGATCAAATGTAAGAGGTTTCCATGAAGTAAAAAACTGCACGTTTTTCGTGACGTTGCAACGCTGAAATACCCTTGTTTTTACACCAAAACCACTGAGGCTCCAATAATATAAACAGTAAAAAAATATTTTGTTTTATGCACTTCTGGTCTTATGAAATCATTTTGAAAACTGTATCCAAAAGCGCTAATTTTTTCTTAATTTTACTCAAATAAGCAATTAGCATTAAACATTACCACAAAAGATCAAAATAATGGTGACAGTGGTCCAAATCTTACAAAAAAAATAGCATTAAACATTTTGAATTTCTAATGTTTTCGTAGTTTGTAGTTTTGTGAATAATATCACATTAGGGAAAAACAACAATATCGCACGCTTAGCCTTGGGGCTAATAGCGGTTTCTATCAACTAGATTAGTTGAGAGAATTCGTTATCGATATTGTGGCACATTTTGTATGTGTAGGATAAGTAAACGATACACCGTGCCCCAGTGCTGAGTCGAGAAAATTTCTAGCTCGAAAAGATCCTCGACTCGATCGGGAATCGAACCCGATATCACAACCGTGTGGGAGAGCTAGCCGACCGACATCGCTAACCACAGAACACGGGGACCACTAATATCACATTAGGGACCATCCATTAAAGGTGTCACGCAAAATTTGGAAAAAACCTTCCCCCTCCCCCTTGTCACAAACTGTCACAACTTGCTTACCCTCCACTTAATTACATAGCCTGCTGTAATAGTACAAAAATTAGCCATGTTTAACTTTACAAACTAATTTAATTTTTGTCATATGACTTACATTTTAAGTTTGGTAAAGCCGGAAATGTATGTAGTTTGCGAGAATGCGAAAATGAACGGGAATAGAAGGTGTGACTTTAGACTTAGAAAAAAATTCCCTCGTCCAGACGGGACTCGAACCCGCAATCTCCGTTGTCTCCGGCAAGGTGTTTTAGCCAATTAAACTACTGGGAAAAGTATAATTCCCCCTAAGACCAAAGCTGAGATACGGGAACACAATAGTAGAGTGGGAGTTTATTTCTGTAACTGAGAGAGTGGTCGCTTTACGCACACTTGTGTATAACGACTTACATCTACAGCGACGCAAGCGATGAGACAGTGAATGGCCAAACCCCAGCAAATGCGTATCACGGAAGAGCTCCGTTGTGGTAAAGATACCATGAGTGCAAATGTGATGCCACACTCAAGCTAATCCCTCCCAAGTAACAATCCAAGTTTTATTTAAATTTTATAGAAGTTTTATCAGAACATTACTAAATCTATCGAATTTTATCATAAATTTATTTAAGTACTTGTGGTTTTTATTTAATAACAGTTCCCAAGAGTAATTAAAGAACACTTGAAGAGTCCTCTTTAAAACTCCTTCAACAATAAGTGTAATTAGCCTGAGGAGCGGTTTTGAAACGCACTCAATATCCCTTTCAAAATACCTGTGAGAAACTTCCATAAAACTTCATTAGAGTTTTACGATAGTTTTATGGTACAGGGTTGATATTTGTTGACACTCTTGAACGAAAGTGAAAAAGAGCATCCATAAACGTTTATTTTTTTACAATCCTTTCAGAGTTCTCCCTTCCCGCTTTTTGCATGGATGTGAACTGTCAAAACACCTTATTATATTTCATGCGATGGAAGCAAGACAACAAAATCAGGTCATCAGTTAACGAAGATTGTCAAGGCATCGGTCAGTGTCAATGAAAAAGTGTTTCGGTGAGGTTCATTTTGTTTGAGTTTGTTTTTCGTTTTCGCTTTGGAGTGAAGATCATTTGGTTGGATTTCTCGTCAAATTTTATTCCGTAACCATGAACGATGCGCGCGATCTATTTCATCTGAGTATAACAGCACGTTACCAGGACGAAAATCTAGTGTATCTGAAAGAGTGCTGCGATCATTGAAAGTGAAAATTGAAAATGATTGGCTGCAATTTTCGATGAATCTATCTAAAATAAAATTTAAGATGAATCTAATCTAAAATGTGCCCATAAAATTTTCTTAAACCCATTTTGTCTCCTGAAAAAGAAAACATTTGTGAAAGAAAAGGATCTGAAATAAACAAAAATTTTTAGCTCATTCAAGCAACTAACTCATACTTAATAAAGTCAACCTAAATCTTACTGAATCAAGTCATTTAAGAGTATATTACTTTTGGTGTTAAAAACAGCAAAAACTCAATACTCACTAACGGACATGAAATATAAGATAGTAGAAATTTCAATACAGGTCGGACTCGTAACCAAAATATTTTATGTTCCGGATAATCGAGTTTTCCGGTTAATCGAATCACAGAAATATATTGAAATTTGCGATTAACGAACATAAAATAAATAGGTATTTCCTTTTTTATTTTACTTGTATGATACAGTGGCGTTACCAGAAATTATTTCTGAGGCGAAAAGGGGCAAAATTTTGAGAAGCAAAAAAAAATAAATTGAACATTGATTATTTTCAGTTAAATCGAGCATGTCCCAAACATGCCGGAAATGACATAAACGATAACGGAATAAAAATTAAAACGAACACCGAAAAAATGAAATTCCGGATAATCGAATCTAAAATTCCGGATAATGCCCTAATTATAATATACACCGGATGTTTATTCTAAACCATTTATTGTTTCTTGTTTAAAAATCGCTACAAGTAACACTTTTCCAACAGCAATGATCACAAAAATGGTGCTTGATTGTAAACAAACATCTGTCAAACGCGAGAGGGAGCTATCCCAGATAAAGTTTGTTTGTTTTGAAAACTTCAAACAAGTTTTATTCAAGCGCAAGTATTCTTCTCCAAGTATGCAATAAGTAAATGCCAACTTATCGAGATACTAAAAAAATCTTATTAGTCTTGCACAAGAAGTTTTAGTTAGAAGCCGTCTTATAAGGGATTAATATAAAACCATCGACAAATATGGCGAACAGACTGTGATTGACTCCCTCAAAATAATAGCCATTCGTAATTAAACGGTAACAAAAGACCGTGATTCTCAATGCTACTAATAATTCTGGCAGTTTAGAAGTGAATGTTGACCATGATGAACACAAAGTTTAGTAAAATTTTCCATAGTCCAGCAAACCTGAACTTAACGAAAATTCAAATATTTTTCTTAATAATAAAAAATAAATTATTTATTTGGTAGTAATATCATGGCGCGTTAAAAATTATAAACTTTTTTGCCACATAAAACGTATAAACTGAACGTGGCAATTAAAAATTCTCATATATGAACTTGAAAATACGTGAAGATTTACCTACCTATTTTATTTAACGACTACGATGACATTCATTTTGGAGAAGGAGTAGATCGATCGGGTTTGTTTCATAAATGGATCTATGTTAATAAAAAATAAATTCTGTTCATAGCGAAATAAGCTAGAAAGAAGAGTTGCGAACCTGATTTATAAAACTCTCGAAATTTGTTACAGTTTTTTTATGATTGTGAGCAACTCCTGAATGTCATCATGAGTACATATCGATAAAAATATAGAGTTTTAAGCAAACTTTAAGAACTATTCTTGAGAACCTTCTCTAGCATGGGCCTCCTCGATCTTATGGGGATTTCACGGCTGATTTGTAGCAGTTTGTGAGACTAATAAGATTGATGCCTTGTTTTAAAGAACAAGCAATCAAAACTTCTTCAAGTACATCGTAAAACTGATATTGTTACTTGGGCTCCTCACCCATGTCACAACATGTCATAATATTCGAAACCATATAACCATATTTTGCAGGTCAACCAGTTAGTGTAAGGGAACCATGTTTCCCTCAGGCCCATATTAGCTATCAGTAACCCAGCTATAATCCCGTATTGGCTTCGCAGCGGTTTGGCGTATTTTGCTAATGACAGCTTGTCGTGAAATTTTTTGACATATTTTTGCTTTTGATTTGCCCGTTGATATCCACCAAACTTTGATTTACTGTTTTCAGTCCAGCAAATAGTTTTGCTGCATTTTCGTTATTTACTGCATCACTGGTTTTCAGTAAATTATTCGATTAAATGCTGATTTATAGTAAAAATGAAATTATAGAATGAAATTCAGTAAATTGTGGAACAGAATTACAGCAACATTAAAAAAAGCTGTGAATCTGCAAATAAGGGAATTGCTGAGATTCTTCAACAAAGTATTTTGCTTAATCATTAAAAGACATTTTGGTGTACACGTACATAGGGATTTTTGACGTGTGATTACTTCTTTGTTTTCTATACTGGAATGCATTTCGTGAATTCGGAAATGAAACTGGCAAATGTTGCGTCATATTTCGAACGATAATAACAGCATAACCACATGATGGATAACAATAACCAATGTGTTGTTGGATAGATAAAATGTTGAACAATGTTGTAATACGCTAGTTATCGTTACACTAGGGTCGCTTTTTACGCGGGTTGTTTTTATGCGTTTCTTTAAACGGGATATTTTTACGATAACGCGGAATATTTTTACTCGATTCGGAAGATTATTTGTACGCGATATCAAAAAAGTTTAGTATAAATATATCGAAACTAATCTTTTCAATGCGGTACAACCAACCGCGTAAAAAGCGACCCCAGTGAATTATTCTCCATTGCTAAGCGGAAAATATTGATAAAAAGTTTCGAGGATGATTTTACCCGAACAATGAACCAATCACATGCGAGTATTCCTAGCACAGTCGACGTGAATAGACACCAACCATTTCCTGTGATATTCTCTGTATCATAAACTTAGACTTATTTGATGTTTCTAAGGTAAAAGTTTTGCGAATAGTTTGAAACAACCCTTATTTTTGAACAATTTATTATTATTTATGCTGTTAGAGCGTAAAAAAACTGATGTCTTGAAAGAAAACATGCAACATGGTAAAAGTAACAGTACTGTACCGAGTAATGCACCGCAGGTCTCTTTATGATTGCAGCGGTACACTTCTATTCGTACTTCAGCGGTACTATTCGTATTGCAGCGGTACACTTCTATTCGTGTGCAATCGAGGAAAAACTGCAATTCTGCTGCTGATGGTGATTAAAAGATTATTTCATGAATATGATTACCATATATTACGCAACAAAAATTGTACATTTTTACAACGGTTATTAGTTATTTTTATTTCATTTTATCTTCGATATTGACTAAACAATCGTGATCGGTATGAAATCGAAAGAGTAAATTCTTGAATATACACACTTTTAGAAAAGAAAAGTTGAAAAAAAATCCAAAATCAAGAATAATGGACTTCCAGTTGTAGAAAGTGTATTTGAAACATAATTTTCACCTGTGCCTTGTGTCTTCGCATGTGTATACTGTTATGTGTATAGTTTTAAGCACTCAATTTATTTGATCAATTTTCTGGATAGGACAACCAAGTGGTATATCTGTTCCAATTTATTTGTGTCATAATTTCGTGAAAAATGAACCATGAAATACGTATTTCATTGAGTTTGGAGCAAAAATTACGTATTATTCTAACTGCTGGGAAAAAATCTATTAATATCTCAAATAGTCCTACAGTTTGGTGGTCATAAGACGTCGAATTCAAAATTATTAAATCTAGCGGTTCCGCAGTTTCACATGAACAAGCATCAGACTCTCTAAGACTAAGCTGAAGAATGGGCAGTATAAATCAAATTTATATTGCATGCTTTGATAAAACTCGTGAAAATGCGATGGAGATAAATATTATGAACTTTTTTTTTTGTTTGTTCGTTTGTATTTTGAACTTATATTTTTATTGAATTATGAATGCGCATCTTTTTACTCAAAATATCAAAAATTTCATTTAAGTCCAACACAAAAAATCCAATTTTCATCATTTCGCTAAATTCACGGTTAACTTTTTTTACCGTGATAAAATCTAGAAAGCACTGTACAGCGAATTCAACTTTTTTCGAATTGCTGATTGCTTCGATTTTTTGCTGGAACTTGTTGATAGTTTTGTTAACAATAATTCTTATGTTTACATAGCTTCTTATCACAGATTCTTCTGTTGTTCGGCTTCGATATTATTTTCAGTGTAAGATTCAGAGAATAAATTTAATTTAATCAGAGTTAAATAAGACAAAACCATTCATCTTGATAACGTATTATTGGATCTGGTTTTTGAGGATATAGAGTTAATTCTGATTTAGACGCATTATGAGAAATTCTTGGTACTTCTTCAACAACAACGATACGCTTGTGCTTTGTCGAATGAATGCTGTTTGCACAAAAAAAACACTAAAATATCGCCAAGTGTAATCGATATTCTTTCGAGTGTTGGTCAATATATTTCTAAAAAATTTAAAGAACGGCTGAGAAAAAAATACGTAAGGCATTGCACAAACGAATTAATTCTGTTTGCGGATTCTGTAACCTTTGTAACAAAACAAAAAAAAAACAGTGTTTAGTCCCCCACTATTTCATACAACCCTAGGGTTGTATACCTTGTAGTATTTTTCAAATATGGGATAGAAACCCCAAATTGCAATGAACCAACAAAATATAATCCCATTTTACGTCATCATTTCGTACAGCCTATATGAATGCACACCTTCAAATTTTAAATGTTCATGAATTGCCCTAAGACACGTCAATCGCTACCTGCTTTTTGTCGTCGTTACCAGGTCTCATTCCGGTCCAGACAAATTATTGTGACTGGTATTCCGGAATTCAGATAGGATGTAAATTCGAGGGTCAGTTTTTGAATATTATTTGAAATGCATATTGTCCATAGAAGACACTCAATTGAATTTCGAGCTTCTTTTTGTGAGGCGATGTGGTGGTCTTGATCTTGAAAATTGTTTTAACCCGCCAACTGACTGCAGCTTATTCTTCAAATATTTGTGATAGAGATTAATTATAATTAAACAAGTAAGCTGGAATCATCTGCAAAATATAGTGTAGCTATCAAGAAAATTCCTCAATAAAATATCGAAGACAGTGGTACAAAAACTAGAAGATACAGCAGTTATTGTATTCAAAATTTATGTCTCTATGCCAATCTATTTTCGGGCAACTGATCAGCTGAGATTGAGACGGAACAAAAAACAACTCAAGATTGATCTGCACTTTGGAAATCGAAGCTGCTGTCGTTCGCATTTGGCTATGAATTATTTTACCATAGTATTATATGGGTTTTAGAGGTCTTTCAAGGTCTTAGCCGAATCGGTAACGAATCAGCACGCTTTGAATAAGTGAGAGAGTGACTAGGAAGTGCCCGGATTTCACTAATAATTGTATGCAATGCCAGCCAAAAAAAAAAAAAAAAAAAAAAAATATATATATATATATATATATATATATATATATATATATATATATATATATATATATATATATATATATATATATATATAACAATCACGTTAGTGCAAACGTGATTGCACTCCTCCGAATTACTCGTAATCGTGAATTATGATCTGTACGAAGCCAAATATAGATCAGCTAGACGTAGGTTGTGTTTATTAATCAATGCGCGTAACAGCGATAATCCTGTTTATTTACCGCGTCTAGTTTCACTGGGAGAAAGTAGGTACCGAGGCAAGTGGAATTAGTAGCGTACAGTATTTTTCCAGACTTTTGGTGATCATGTATTTCTACAAGAAAATGTTTTGATCGACTGATGGACTTTTGGATTAATTTTGCTTATGGCAAAGTCAATATCTCTCGATTATGCTTGATTCAACTTGTTTGCTTATGTATTAAATTTTTCACAAAAATTAGTAACTGCAAAGCAAAACATTACGCAGTCGAAGTAGAACAAGGATTTCGCATCAACTCGACTGGGAGGCTAGTAGCACCTTCTCAGAATTCAATGAAACTTTGTCGCTGGGTAGGCCTTACTATTCGAAACTATTAATAAAAATAGATTTGAGATCCTACGCTAAAAAAAAAAACATTTAAAAAAAATATTTAATTTTTTTTTTTGAATTTTTGATTAAAATTCTTCTGAACAAACCATATTGGGCACTCATAAGGAAAAAAAGTTTTTTAACAAAAACTTTTTCAAACGGCTCCTAAACGACCATGTATGAAGCCACTTGGAAAAACCTAAATTAATCCACCTAGCGGTCAGACCCAGCCTTTCTCATTCAAACTTATTATATGTAAAAATAGATTTACGTAAACGCTTCAATCCAATTAATGTATATTCACTCTTAAGGTTCTAAAAAAATGATGTTGTAATCTATACATATAAAAATGCAGTCCGGTCTGTCTGTCTGATTCATATAGACTTGAAAACTACCGAACCGATCGACGTGAAAATTTGTATGTAGGGGTTTTTGGTGCCGATACAGGTTCCTATGATAGTATGAGACCCCTCCTTCTTCTGGAAGGGAGGGGTCCCATACAAATGAATCACAAATTTATGCACATCTCGAGAACTAATCAACTAAATGGAACCAAATTTGGCCGGTAAATGTTTTTAGTGGTAAAAAATATGTCCATAATGTTTTTACACCCCTCCTTCTTTTGGAAGGGAGGGGTGCCATACAAATGAAACACAGATTTCTGCACATCCTGAGAACTAACCAACTGAATGGAACCATATTTGGCAGGTGAATATTTTTAGAGGTAAAAAAAAGGAAAATGGTTTGACACCCCTCCCTTTTCTATGACGGAGGGATCCCATACAAATGAAACACAAATTTCGCACAGCTCAAGAACCAATCAAGAAAATACAATCAAATTTGGTATGAGAATGTTTTTAGAGGTAACTGATATGTCCATGATGGTTCGACGCCCCTCTCTCTCTTCTGGAAGCACATGTTTCTGTACAAATCTCTGCACATCTCGCGAACTAATCAACTAAATGAAACCATATTTGGTTGTTGAAAGTTTTTAGTGGTAACAAATATGTTCCATAATCAACCTCAGACAACATTTTGGATTGTTTCTGGAAAACAGCCAAAAATGGCCGATTTCCACCCAATATAATAATATCCGGATCTAGAATGATACACAGGAGCTCAAATCGACCACAGATACCATTTTGAATTCCAAGATGACGACTTCCGGTTTCTGAAAAACAGCTGAAAATGATCGAATAACTACCAATATGGGTGTTTCTTCAACCAGAATGACGCTCAGGGGCCAGAAGTTATCTTAAATACCATTTTGAAATCCAATACGGCGACTTCCGAGTTGTTAAGAACAGCCTAAAATAACCAATCAGGCACCATTTTGAATTGCTTAATGGCAACTTCTAGGAAACAGTCGAAAATGACCGAATATCGAATATCGAGATGATGCATAGAAACCAAACATTGGTCAATGTTGGACACCATTTTGTATTTAAAGTCGACCACTTTTACTTTCTGGAAAACAACCAAAATAACTAAATACCTCCCAAAATGGGTATTTCCGATGTCATATTGATGCCAAATCTGCTGAAAATGACCGAATACCACCCAATACGGCTATATTCAGAATTAAGGCGATGTACAGAAGCCAAAAGCCGAGGATGTTGTCATTTCGATAAAACCAATCATTTCAAACGATTTTTTATTTGACTTTGTTCATATCCTATGGCCGATTTGTCGTGTATTTGCAGACTTTAAACATATCGCAAGGAATCAATGAATTTGGAACGTTCAAATAGTACGACACCACATTTAAATTATGTTGAGGCCACATATAACGATCAAAGCGAGTATAATTTCAAATAGTCTTTGAATTTCTTTTCTTTCCGTAACTTTTGAGCCACATATCAAATTGTTATTTGTAAGTTTGAGAGATGGCTCGTTCGTATGACACTAGTTATGTTCAAATAAGTCATGTAATCTTTGCGATAATAGACTTCCGTTGTTTTATTAACAATTTAATACATAACGGTTGCTTAAGTTCGATTATAATCAAATGAAATGGGAACGTATAGGACAAACTTTGAAACCACGTGTTCAATCATAATGCTTCAGTTAACGCTTAACTAGTCCGCTCATCTGATAGTAATATTGATCAATTTGGTTGTGTAGTTTCTGAGATAATGAAGTTTCGTGATTTTCACATTTCGGTACAATACAGACGAAGTTACAGTTCGATTACAGCAAAATTCAATAGGGTGTTATGAGGCAGCTAGACTTTTCATTTGACACTAGTTTTGTGGAAATCGGGTCAGCCATCTCTGAGAAAATTGAGTGAGTCCAAGTAGTCTTCGGAATATGTTTCTTTTCATAGCTTGATTTCCCCTTTTTTAAATATAACAGTCAAAGTAATAGTCCGAGTGCAAAACAAATCAATAGGGTCCTACGGAGCAATTGGACCTTCCATTTGACACTGATTTTATCAAAATCGGTCCAGCCATCTCTGAGAAACATGAGTGAGATAAAACAGTCTTGAGAACACGTTTCTTTTCATAACTTTTGAACCACAAGTTCAATCTTAATAAAATTCAAAAGTTAAGGTTTTTTCAGGTAGCCCGTTCATTTGAAACCAATTTTGTTCAAATCGGTTGTGTGGTTTTAGAGATAATGATGTTTCATGATTTTTACATTTTGATACATAGGTGCTTATTACGGGAGACACTTCACGGTGGAATATATTTCACTCTCACGCTCACTTCACTTTTTTAGACCTATTCCCGATTCCACCTCAAGTGAGGTGACAAAAATCACCTCCGTGGAGTGAGATTGACAGTGAAGTGAAATTGAGAATAGGACAAGTGAAATGAGATTGTTTCCCAGCTCAAAAAGCTCTAAGTCCCAGAAAGTTGTTTTTTCCCGTTTTTTTTAGATAACACCAGATCTTGACGTGTTCTGCATTTCTAAGACATTCGGCATCAAAAAAAAAATGTTTTTTTCGGGATCGAAAATTTCCTGAACTAGTTTGCATTTTTTTCATCGGGCAAAAAAATGAAAAATTGACCGCTTTAAGGCACGGATCAAACTCTGATTCGCTTCGTTACTGAAGAATAAATCCAATATTTACCATTAGATCACAAATCAATCAACTTTAAGACTTATGGCAGCTTCGTGGAATCATTTCACCGTTCAAAATGGTCGTGAAATAATTCCACGCGAAACGTCGCTTTTTCCGTTCTCACTTCACTGATATGACACTCATAATAACCCAGATTCCACGGCAGATGTCACTTCGCGACGTTTTTCTCGCTTACGTGAGTCCCGTAATAGGATTTTGTTCCCTTCACTCTGATTTCACCGTGAAGTGACTCCCGTAATAAGCACCATAACCTCAAAACTAAAAATCCGATTACAATAAAATTGAATAGGGTCTTATGGGACAACAAGACCATTCATTTGCAATTAATTTCTTGAAAATCGGTCCAGCCATCTCTGAGAAAAGTGAGTGAGGATAAAAATCTGCACATACATACACACACACATACACACACACACAAAAAATGATCAGCTCGTCGAGTTGAGTCGAGTGATATATGCCATTCGGCCCTTTGGAGCACTTTTATATCTTCGGTTTTGCAAGTGTTTGCTATACCTTTCTAGGAGAAAGGCAAACATTTTTCCTCAAGAGTGCCCACTTTGGTTTGTTCAGAAGTGATTTAGGCTACAAACATACCTTCAATATCACTTTTTGTGTATTTGTAATCTGTGTAGGATCTCCAAACTTATTTTTTCAATATTTTCAAATGAAAATTCAAACAATTTCCTAAAAACCATCCTTTGACATCCTTTCTCTAACTTTTGTTATTACTGAACGTCTGAGAAGAAAAAAAAACCGGAAACCACGTCAAACAGGGAAAAGTTTTTGTTTGTTCTTAAAAGGGCGTTTGTTCATAAAAGGTCTCACTTTGGTTTGTTCAGTTGAATTTTAGGTACCCAACTGAACTGTCTATTTAAAAAAACTAATTTTGAAAAAAAAACTGAGATGACCGATATTTTAAAATCACTTTTTGTTTTTGTAATGATTTATTCCAGTGTAGGATCTTATCATTTTCATAATTTTTAATTTTAAGATTTAAAAAATAATGTTCGAATAAATTTGTATTTCATGTTTCAATAGGAGTATACCGCTTCTTCAGTGCATATTTTAACATTTGATTATTTAAAATTTTATCTTTGTCATAATTTTGATAGGGTTCGAAGTTTTCCAGTTGAGGTTTCATAATAATTATTTTATTTGAATTATATTTTGATTTGTGTACAGTTCAAATTTTATTTTGGTATTCCTGATGGTAACTAACTAGACACCCGTATTTTCTTTTTCATGTTATTAGTTGGGGAATCTGCGCGTATCACAGAGTCGAATAATGAATCATTGCCGACGATCTTATGTTTTAAACATCTATCAGTAATTATTGCTCGCACAGATCTACCTTTCAGAAATTTTTGAAGCTCGAGTGTCATCATACGTTCATATGATTGTAGTAGCTTCGGCATCCATTTTCAATGTATCCGCCTTCCCTCAATTATCCATATGATTTCGCGGGGTCCCTTTCCGAAACCCACACTGACAGCTGTTTCTGGCGTATTCGACGTTAGTGTATCAGTAGGTGTACGCCACCTCGTGCCTTTGTGATCTTTGGGAAGCGAGCCGCGATGTTTTCATCGTTGTTTCGAGCTTCCCATTCAAAAGCGCCAGACTTTTTATATTGGTACAGTGAGCATTTATTTTCTCAGTACTAGTGGATCTTAGGCAGCCAGGATTTTCGAATATACCTATTGTTCTATGGTCAACTAAACGATTCAAGGGTTTTAGTTAGAGAGCGTTTGCACATTTTATAAGCTAATAATAGTGAAGGTTCTGCTAGCATGTGCTTGTTTCAATCCAACCCGAGTTGTCTCTTCATAGAGTGTTGTAGTAGATTGGTTTGACTGTACATACATCTGGCTGTCATGATTATCGGCATCACCATCATCATCATGATCATTACCGGCGTCATTCGACGGTGTACCGGCTGAAGTTTATATTGCTAGGCCCCAAAGCGCTTCAGCCAGAAGAGTGAGAATATATGAAAAATAAAATCCGCGAATCGTATCTCTTTCAGTGCGAGACTTCATGTCGCTCGATTCGGATCTAAATGCGCCAGTTCTGGTCTTGGAACGAGTCAGAACTTTTACAGTATAATATTATGCTCAGTGCATAGAATCTAAGTTACGAAAGGTTTAGTATCGACAATTGAAGCGGTATAAACAAAAGCTTTTGTGAACTACATTTTTAGTGTCTTTTTTTGTCGAAGTGTCTGACTGAAATGAAACCAAAATTCGAATTTTAGTTTAAGGACTTTCAAACCAATCCAGAAAAACCTGATCTAGAGATCCACAGTGCCAACAAAGCCGTAAAATTTAATAACAATTTGGTGTTGTTTTCTACGTCTTGAGTATATGTGTTACTGCGGTTGAAATAGCGAGAATAAAAGTGAATTTTTGCTTTTCTTCTTCTGCTTTGCTTCCGATAGACGGTAGGAGGCAAGCGCTCCAAAGTTGAAGGAAATGAACAAAACATAAAGTGGTGGTGTTGTCGGCTGATGTGTGTTCAGTTCACCGTTGATACGCGAAGAACTAGCGAAACTTGCAAGCGAATTCGGCCAATAAAAGGAAGAAGTACACAGATTGTAATTATTACATTAGGTGTGTTGCTCGTTTTTTTTTTGTATGCTTCTGATTTCTGGGGGTATAGAAGCAAGCGCAATAATTGTGTGTCAGCTTGACTAGGTGAAGTGGAACCGGCGTCTGATTTGAAGTAGTAGTTGTATACGACTTCACAAACAAAATAAATTACAGAACCCAATTTTCTGTTCTTACTATCGTCAGTAGTTAGCGTGCGAAAGAAGTGACTAGTAGATTCAAGTGATGATGGATAGCTGGATGCAAGAAGTGGTAGGTGTTTACATCTAGAAAATGAACTAGTATTTGTTTGGTTTACGTTTGTCTACAAATTGTTATGCAATGCCAAACTTATGCTGGAATCTTCAGTTTAGAATTTTTGTTGAATAAATGCTATGTTTTGTGGTGTTCATCGTTTCAGGAACAAACCTTTGAAATCTATCTAGAAGAGGTAGCATATTGTTTTATCCAAATCGAAACAATAATAAACGTTAGTGTTATATTTTTCTCAGTTTCTTGAAACTTCTATCTGGGTAAAACAAAAGTTTTTTTATACCAAAGATCGACTTGTTACGAAAATCAAATTAGAATGAGTTGAGCTGTGAATGGTGTTCCATGCCCCGGGGTTCTAGATTTAAACTTTAGTGTGATACTAAGTCTTCGTTGTGAATGACTTGAGCTACGGCGTAACATCGACTACGAAGGATTTGAGTGGACAGTGTAAATATCAGTATCATATTTCTTTTTGGTTTATTTCCGTTGTCACAATTAGTTGTAAGTGGCCAACTGACAAAATTATATCCATCTAGAACTAGTGTTCATTAAGTATTTAGTTTAGATTTCTTTTTAAAAGCAAACGGGTAATATTCCAAAATGTGGTCAGCAGGAATTATAAGGATTAGGAGATGACAGTCACATTTTGTATATGTAAGTTGATCTTATTGAGGACAAAGTGATTCAATTGTTTGCTTTATTCAAAAAATCAAAAATAATTTGACAGTTTATTCAGTACTTAATAGTGGGCATGAATTGTACTATTGTCTTTATTTTTAATTTATCGCAACATATCGCTACACAAAGTAAACTATTTTTTAAGAGCACACCGAAAGTGAGATGTTTTTATCCTCTTATTAATAGACATTCAAAGCTTTGTTCAAAGAATAAACTTTTAATTTACAAATTTTCAAACCAACAGTACTTTATGTTGTGCTAATTTGGTCAAACTGTTGTTTAACAAATGAGAAATCAAAGGATTCAGAATAAAGTTATTTTTTCGATTTTCTAGTGTCGAAATATTAGAAGCTATTATAAGTAAAATTATTACCGACTTTCAACGAAAATCGTTGCAATCCTTAATTGCTACGACAAGCTTTCTTTATAATCAGAACGTTTGCAATTATGTTAGTTGTAAGATAATATCCCCTTTCTTGACAAGTGGGGTTAAACCCTACGATAGAGATTTTACAGGTTTAAAGAAATCGTTAGAGTCACTATCCTGTGCACTAACGAAGTCTATGTCGAAAAAAAATCCAATAATCTGGGCTCTGCTTCCATATTTATGCGTAATCCTCTTGTGTTTTAATTATATTTACTCGTGGGTACGCATGCCAAAAGAATTTAATCATTCTAACTCGAACGTGGCGTTTCTGGACCGCTTGAGGTATGAAATCTAATGCTGCTCCTCATGTGTCCTATAACGTTAATGAATAGTAAAAGCTTTAGTATGGTTTATTTAGAAGGGCGTTAAATTCCTGGATGTTTCCGTTGGCCAGAGACTTTTATCGTAGAGTTTTTGATTTTTTCTTTTCTTTTGAAATTCGAAACAATTCTAAGCTGGAAAAATGATTCGTTTGTAAAAAAGCACGAGTGATAGTGATTCCATGAGTTTGTCATGCAATCGTTCAGTGCTCATTGGCTCGAATCAGTAATTCAAATATCATCTTTACGCTGTTGCACCTACTGCTGTACGGAGCTTCCATACTGCTAGAACATTCAAATGTATTTTACAACGTTCGAATGAAATCAGCTGGTTCAACGAGTATGAATCAATAACTGGGCGACAGTATACCCTTACAATGTCTAGCGTTCGGATACTGTCGTTTCCATAACATTTCTCTCATATTTTTCTGCAACCAAGCGTGTCGCCAAGCATACAGAATTGAGGGTTACATTTATTCATTATAATCCCCGTTATATAATTAGTATTTTGATTAATTGAATCTTGAAAGTTTTTCTTCTATAGTTAAACTATACTATAATTCTCTTTCAATGCTTACTATCTGTGTTGGCAACAGCAAACAGATGAGCAAGCTCTCACTCGGAAGGCACATGCAACTTGCGCAATGTTCTTTTGTTTTGCTCATACCGCGGGGTAATGTTTTGAAACATCTTCACTGATAGCATAATTGAATCAAACTCTATCATACATCGGTAACCCGAAACAATTTCCATTATATAAACACCGTACCTACCTTCAAACCTATTTAGTAAGAAGTTGGTATCGTCGATTTTTTTTTTATTTTTTTAACTGACAGAGTTGACAAATGTGGAAACTAAAGGTTCCTAGAATTACGCGTTTTCAGCGCATCATTCGTTAAAATATTTTTTTTTTTGAAACAATTTCTCCTCCAAATTTATATATTCAAATTTGCTAGTGATATTTCAATGCCAACATTTATATATCTGTGCGTTTATTTAGTGTGAGTATATTAAATATCCTGCGTTTGCTAATATTTGTGCACACTGTGGACTAGATATAACATTCCACTGACAATTTCCACATAATTTCATCTTCATCAAAGTTGTAGGCTATTTTGCTTTCACTTGATCTCCATATCAGAAAGAAGGCGATCCAACGCATCGCACAAGCTGGGAAAACATTTCCCACACACCAAACAACAGATAACCCAAGCAACAATTGAAACATAATAAAAAAATAAATTGTGATCATTTGTTGCACTAATGAAATTCCGAGGTTTTAAGAAACATTTTTTGTTACTACGATGAAATTGTAAAGAAACAAGCAACAACTAAAGTTACATCGCTGCTTCAAAAATCTTCACACCAACAACGTAATTCGCGAGGTTAGATTTGTTGTTGAAACGTATAAACGGCATTTGAAAACCTAACCTTCACTGAATAGATCTAGTGGGTGGAGCATACAGGTTGCCAACGTGATGCTTGCGAGATACAAAAAACAAACACACAAAAATACTTCTAAAAGTTGCTGTCATGTTCTGAAGCCATGTAACAGCAACTTTTGCTCAATCGCCTTATATTTGTTTTTGAGATGAGGTTATTCACTGCGTTGTAACTCTTGGGTGCTTGGACTAGAAGTCGTCCAAAAAGTGTGGGTCTCTGAACGATATGATAAATTGCTTTGAATTTCATTATCACGCTAAGGTACTGATGGATTGAAGAAGCAAAATTAAAAACTGGTAATGACCATTGCATTGGCATGATAAGGGAAGCAATATTTAAAACTGAGCCATGAACTTGCAATGCAGCATTAACCATGTTGTTATCAAATTCCATGCATAAGTTCATACACATTGCGGTTTCATTCTTGAAACTTGTGTTGAAACAACGAAAATGTTGCAATTGGCTCCACCTCCTGCGCTTTTTTTGTCATTGTGTATGAAACTGAGATGTAACTGCAACTTAATTTCGCATAAGAATTTGTTGCTGTGATGCACAAAGCTCATTAACGAAACAAATTTTGCTGCTTGGGAACCGGGGCTTGTCATATAGCAGCAACGAAAATGATCGTATTTCATAATCCTTCGTTTGGCACTGACTAGAGTAATGACTCTGATGATGATTATACCCCGACGCTTGGCGAAAATTTTCGATAATGAGTTGGCTACACACCCCTTATTTACGCTAGTTTGCCTTGAACTTGACCGAGCAAAAATGTATATCTATGTTCCACTCATATGGTCGGGTTCTCTGCGCTCGTGTGGTCGTTAAGTGTAGTGTTAAGTGAGTGGATTAATTGGGTTGTGTAATTTGGATAGGGAGAACGGATCGAGTTTAAATTATTTTGCGGCTATCTCGTGCATTTATATACGTTATTTAATTAGCGCTAGGAATTTTTTTCAAAATATATTCAGGGTACAGACACTTTATTGTTTTTTTTTCGTATTGCTGGTAAATGCCTTAGTTAAAAATCCAAAATCGAATAAAAATCTTCTTGAAGATTACAAATGTGATTATGGGTTCGAGTCCCGTTTGGACGAGGTAAATTTTTCCTAAGTCTAAATCACACTCATTTCATTTTTGGCATCATCGAAAAAATTACGCACATTGCCTACTTTTCAAAATTTATAAGACAAAAAATGTAATTAGTTTATGAAATTTAAATTACGTCTCAAGGTGTAATGAAAATTTTCGCTTCCGCCTCATTGACAGATAAATTGGATCCCGATACTCATAAGCTGAACAGAGCTTGTTGTTTTCAAAGTACAAAAAGACGATAAACAGGATTATCTACAAATTACTTTCCCTAACATTGTATCGATGCTCATCATCATTTGCAGTTCAAAGTAGATCAGTTAGAGGGGTTATTGCTAGGTGACGTGCTTTAGTGCATACCTTTGAATATTGTGTTGAAGATTTGATCCGGAGAGCGTGTGACAGATTAAATTTTAAAGATTTTAGTTCTACAATTGGAACTGTTTCTCTATGGCGAATATTCAGAAGCGCCTTCATTGGATCTGTTGAAATGTGGACGCATAGTTATTTTCATCCCTGACGATGCCATCCTATGGAAATATGCTCGCTTTATATTTTATAAAATTTTGGATCATTTGATTGAAACCGTACTATTTTTAAATTCCCATAAATACCTTTTTTTAATACGTATTCAATTTCTCTGGTTAGGAATAATGGGCATTATTTATCAACTTAATTGTGTAGCATTTTATGGAATCTGCCTAGCATTCCTGCAAAATCGGTAAAAATTTCATTCTAGGATAGCGAAAACCTCGGAAATCAATGAATTTTAAGGAATTTATTTTTTGATCAGAGAAGTCAGGGAATATCAGGGAAAACGGAAAAACAACCAGGGGAACAAATTTAACCTAGACGTAGTTTATTTTTAAACGTCTCATCAGCGCTAAACCGCATTCTTCCATCATAAGAGCCTAATACGGAGCATCTATTGTTTGGTTTCACGTGATGGAATATTTTTCTACTGGGACTTCAGAATTGCGTTTACCTACGTTTCGCTTTTTTGTGCTGAATGCTGGAAATTATAAGGGAATTTGATTTTGTAAACTTCTACCACTCTGCGTTCAAATGTCCGTAGTCACCTGTGCACTTACCAATAAACCAGTAATGTTATATTTGGGTCAGTTTTGCCATTTAAAATTGATTTTAATCGTTTTCATGCCGCATGACCTTTGGTCCGAATTCGAGTGGTTCCGATTTGAATGAAACATTTCACACGTTCTTGGTTTAGTATACTGAAAATTATAATACTTACTTTACTTTACTTTTATGGCGACAGATCGTTGAGATACTATACTATGCCGAATTCGGAATACGTCTCTACAAAACTCGGTCTTGGGCTGCTACTCTCTAGTCTCTCTTACACCCGCAGCTCTGGCATCCTCGTCGACAGCACACATCCAGCGCGTGCGAGGTCTGCCTCGGAGTCGTCGGCCTCTATCCGGTTCTCTGATAAATATTAATCCGTGCTACGTAGCCAGCCCACTGTAACCTGCCGTGTTTCATCAGCTTGACAATATCAGCGTGTTTGTATACTTCGTACAGCTCGTGATTCACGCGCCTGCGCCACACCCCATTCTCTAGTTTGCCTCCGAATATTGATCGCAGGATTCTACGGTCGAAGACCTCAAGCCGCCTTCCACGTCCACGATTCATGTCCCTAGAGCGCCACCGGGAGGATCAGAGTCCTATAGAGCGCAAATTTCGTACGGCTCTGTAGGCTGCGGGATCTAAGCTGTCTACGCAATCCGTAATAAGCCCTATTCGCCGCCGCAATCCGTCCCTTCACCTCGCGGCTCACCTCGTTGTCACATGACCAAGATAAACAAATTCGTCGATCACTTCGAAAGTATCCCCATCCATCTTCATCGCAGCACCAACATACGCAGAACTACCACGCTCTCTGCCAGCCACCATGTACTTCGTTTTGGCAGTGTTTATGGTGCGTCCAATCCTCGCAGCTTCCCTTTTGAGAGCCGTAAAGGCCTCCTCAACTGCTCTACGGACCATTATATCAATGTCGTCGCGAAGCCCAGAAGCATGTGAGAATTAGTGATGATGGTGCCGCTCCTCTGCACACCTGCCCTTCGTATTGCACCTTCTAAAGCTATATTTTACAGCAAGTTCGTGAGCCCGTCACCTTGCTTCAGACCATCTAACGTGACAAACGCGTCTGGAAATTCACCCGCTGTCCTGACGCATGATGTGAAACCGTCAAGCGTCGCACGTAACAGTTTAATTAGTTTTGTTGAAAAACCAAGTTCTAACATTATTTGCCACAGCTCGTTGCGTTCAACTGTGTCGTACGCCGCCTTCAAGTCAATGAACAGATGATGCGCCTGCAATTTGTGTTCTCGAAACTTGTCGAAAATCTGTCTCAAGGTGAACATCTGGTCCATTGTAGATCGTCCCACTAGACAAGCGCATTGGTATTCTCCAACAAAGGCTTCCTGCAACGGCCTCAGTCGCTGGAACAGGATACGGGAGAGAATTTTGTAAGCGGAGTTGAGGAGGATTATGCCTCGATAATTACTACAGTCGAGTCTATGTCCTTTCTTGTAGATAGGGCATATGAGTCCTTCCATCCGGTCCGTAGGTTGTTGTTTCTCAGACCATACCCTTAGGATAACACAGTGCTACAATTAGGACTACAATAAAAAAAGTTCAGGAATCGTTTGGTAGGTGTCTGATCCACGTAAAATGTCAACAACATATCAATTTTGCCCTGATTCCCCTACAATTCTAAAATATGTTCTTCTCGACGTTGGATTAACTTATTTGAAATCTGTTTAATATAATTTCAAGTGTGTAAACTGTACTCAAAGATACAATAATAATTTGTCTTCACATAATCATCTCCTTTTGCGGGGAGGGGGTCGCATTTAACTTTATCGAAGTCGCGATGATCCTGTCTCATAGCTGAGGCGAGATTTTTGTGTTTTGACCGGTCCTGGCCAAAAATGAAACCCCATCCCCGCAAAAGAGGGAAGATCATGTGAAGACAAATTGTTATTGTATCTTTGAATATCGCTTACACTCTTGATATTACATTGAACAGATTTCAAATAAGTTAATCTAACGTCGAGGGACCCTATTTAGTATTGTAGGGGAATTGGGGCAAAATTGATATGTTGTTAACATTTTACGTGGATCAGACACCTACCAATCGATCCCTGAGACTTTTTTCAATATAAGACATAATTTAATACGGCGATGAAGCCTCTTTTCGGCAGCTCTTGCCTCCCGATATTTCTCCTACATGTGACGCGTCACACGGTTAGCTGCTACTAACGTGTTGGCGTAGGCTCGATTCTTCTCTACCGTCACCTCGAGACACTCAGCATCGAACAACCCACTACGTGTGGTCCCCGTTGTGATGCCTACCACTTGATGTGCTTCCACTGCGAATATCGCCTACCTTGAGATAATGATCCGAGTCGATGTTTGGCCCTCGAAAGGACCGCACATCTATGACGTCTGGAAAGCACCGGCCGTCGATCAGCATGTGGTCGATCTGGGAGCAGGCCTCTCCATTGGGAAGGTGTGCCAGGTGTGCTTCCGAATGTTCAGACGTGCAAAATGGGTACTACAGATGGCAATTCCCCTGGCCGCGGCGAAGTTCACTAACCTCAAGCCGTTGTCGTTAGTGGTAGAGAGGAAGCACAGCTCTACAAATAGCGGGACGAAAAAACTCCTCTGACTTGTGCGTTCAGCTCATAGAACTCCTTTACGTCATCGGTTTAATCGTTTGCCACTGTAGTAGATGTGGTATTTAAAAGAAGTGCCCGCGAACGGATCAACCGCCCGGAATTCACGCTCTCCGGTTTTAGGCCAACGCACCTCCTGTATGGCTGCTACCTTCACTTTTGCCTTCCGTCGCTCTCTGGCCAAGATGCCCGCGAGTACCGGTTCAAGCAGAGTCCTAAGATTCCAAGTGCCAAGTCTCCAATCGTGGTCCTTTTTCAGCATGCTGCCTAACTAGAGCTACGATGCCTAGTTTCGTGACGGGGCTGCCATCTTGGGTGCAGCTGGCGAGACACCGCATTTCATAGTTCAGCCGTCCGCTCTGGATCAGTCGCTGTTTGAGCCGCCCTTGACCTGGGGAACAGACGCTCAGGCAAGCTGCTCTCCAAGGAGAACAGCTCTCCCTTGCCTGTCAGCATACGACCAAGTTCCTCGTATCGTCTTGTTGCTCGTATCCCAGTCGGTACCTCGTGGAGGTGGGGATAGGGGTTGCTGGGCATTATGCTGTGGACCACACTGGGGTCTATTTTATGCCAACTAGTACGGGTGTACTGCATTGCCCAGCCGTTTACCAACCGAAAATTATAATACAGACAGTAAAATTCAGAAAATATGTTAAAAAAAATAAACAGGAAATGTTATTTGATCTATTTGAACCATTTTACTACTCGTGTGTACCGTTCGCTCGATCGTCTGGCTGCCAAATAGTGAATTTTGCAATATCGTAAATCATTCATACATTTTAATTAAGTTGGAGAATTTTCGAATAATTTTAGAAAAAAGTCGCATTCTTGTGAATAACTCATTTTTTCACTGCTGTTGAAATATCTCGAAAACGAATGCTCTTATAAAGTTTGTTTCTATAGCTTAATGAATTGAAATGATCGCTAGAACTATTTAATGTCATCGGATAGTTTCTGTACCATACTGCCGCGTATAGCAAGTCCGTCCCATTTGCATTTTCACCTAAATTGAGTTAGTAAGCGGAAATGGTATCTGATTATGCATAGTTTTGTAACAATAAGTGAACTTAACAGCTTTGTTCTAAAAAAAATCACGGAACACATCGAAGCATATTGTCCCGTCTTGTAAGAAGTAATAGTATGAAATCACATAAAAACGTGGTTTTGTCGCCTTTTGAAAATGCAAATGGGACTGACTCGCTATACGCGGCGGCATAGGTTTCTGAGATACATTTTTTAGACAGAGATACATTCGTAGACACTTAAACACTTAGACTCAGACCCTCCCAGCTGGTCTCGAGGTACGATGCTGGCCTAACAAGCCAGTCGTCGTAGGTTCCAGTTTCGGCTCGGGAGAGACTGTTAGCAAAAACATCATATCAAGAAGACTGGCATCTCTGGATCGATCCCATACAAATGACAAGCATCAAATCAAACAGCGCACTCCATCTATTCAAGGTGGAAGCTTGCTATGAAACTGCTGGTAATTACATCGCTGCGAAGATAAAGTGTGCGTATGTGGTGGGTCAGCCTGTCCGTTCGGCTTGCATTCGTATCGCCAGCACACACACTAGCATGCGTCAGTTCCACTTTTATTCGAAAGACTGCGCAGCCAAAACTGTCGCTCAATCTCAGGCAGAGTTCCCAGTCTTCTTGGTATGATGTTTTTGCTGTTAGTGTCAGTAGGATCGTAGCGCAAGCCCCGCAATTGTCCTGTACACTTAACAGTTGGCTGCGAAGCCCGTGTATAATTAACAGGAGGTCAAGTTCCGAATCGGAATGTAGCACCTAGGCTATGCCTTTTTTTACATTCTTACACAAACAAAGTATAGTGCTTTTTCGATTTTGTCAACATTCGTTTTCACCACTACTCCTTAAATTCACTTCAGGCTTTCTATTTCGATTTCATCTCGTTTCTTCAAAAGAATCCTTAATCAGGAATAACTGAGCTTCAGTTGCAGAAAATGCATTGAAAACATAATTCTTATGTTTAGTGAAGCGGGCAATATATGCAGTTTGCGGGGATGCGAAAATGAACGGGAATAGAAGGTGTGACTTTTAGGCTTAGAAAAAATTTTCCCTCGTCCAGACGGGACACGAACCCGCAATCTCCGTTGTCTCCGGCAAGGTGTTTTGGCCAGTTTGAAAAAATCTATTGAAAGCTTAAATTGCCGAGCAATTTGGTGTTCATAAAACGCCGATTTGTAAATAATAAAAACGAGTGGTTCCACAGTTTCACCTCTCACATAAACAAGCATAAGTCTCTTTTTACTATGCTAGAATAACTAAAATAAAATTAAATTGAAACGAACAAAAAAATGAATTTTATCACTTCGCCAAATTCATAGTTTAGTCAAAATCACGGTGATTTTTTTTTTACTGAATCGAAAAAGCACTGTACTTTTCAAACACACCAGATGAATAAATTATAACATGATAGGGGCGAAACAAGTAGGGTATCGGCTCTAGTATCGCCAGGTTTGTTCAATTATCGGGGTTATTGAAGTCATAAAGAATTAATCGTTTGCAGGCAGATGGTCTGCATTATGAAGAACAATCATGCAAAAAATTAACGCTCCAGGTCTTTATTTACCCCCTGAGGATAAGATAGCCGATACCCTATGTTAACTTTTCGATTTTTTATCCTTGGTTATTGATAACAACTTTTTGTAGACTATACAATTTAAGAACCGGTGAGTTTAGTAAATTCATCAGTCAAACCATTGTGAATTGTGCAAGTCGTATTTCTACAATAATTATTTTCTTCGTTCTTTTGCGTGATCGCTTCCTCTGGTGTATACCGATTCCGTTTCAGACTATCTCATCTGATGATTAAACCACCCGCCACACCTTCTTCGCTGCATTGCTTCTTTTCGGAAACCAGAATAATTCAGCTAATTTTATGTCTCAAGACGATTGCGGTGTGTTTGTTTCCATTCTATTTCATTGCATCACTCATACTCAGTTACTTGCTAAGAACAATTTCCAGTTGAGTGCGAATTTGCTTTTTTTTAATTGGAGGTTATTATAAATAGATTAACAACGAATTTCAGAATGAATATGCAATTTTCAATATGTACTGCTAAACATTGCATTAAGCTCTGCAATGTTGGGCATACTTACTGTGCCGTGTTTTCAATCATTACCTGCGATTTTTGATCGACGCAAATATGAAATCCCTGAGAAAATTATCTTACTGCATCATCATTAATGCAATCAATGCAGGCACTCATTCGACCCAAAGCGTCGTGGGTGGAACAGAGAGTGCAATAGGTGGTAAATTTGTGAAAGGTCAATATACACTGTCAAGGCTTCTCTGGGATTTTCTGTCCATTTTTTTCGATCACATCTACAGTCGCGTGTGCAATACTTCAATCCTTCGTTTCTGATATGCGACACGCGGCTTAAGCTCGTATTAAGCTCCATGCAAGATTACATCAATCAGTTGTATATCCAAACGACTTTAAAGAATGTTCAAAAAACAAGAATAACAATATACCGGCGTTGATTAGCAGAGTCTAGAAAAACTGCGAAACGAGTGGATCAACGATATATTTAATTGCAGCCGATTGGACTGATGGACGCAATTTATCGTATGAAGTCAATTCAGATAAATGCATTATGCACACTTCATATCAGTTTCTCAATATCTCCAAACAAAGACAGATTGATCTATGCATCAAATCGACAGTCAAATTCAGTTATATTTAGTTCACGGTACGTTTAATTTTTTTCGTCATTAATAAAATGTTTTTGAATAGTTTACTTTATTAACACTATTTGAACAAATAAATCGAAATTTTCTGACGATTGGTTTTAATTTGTTTTTATTTTTTGTAGGTCTCCATGATGGCAGGCGATGGTACGCCGGCACGTATCAAGCAGGAATTAATCGAGACCTCCTGCTGCAGTCCTTCACCATCATCGGCTGGTAGCATGTCTCAAAGTAATCTCCTTTATAGTGGAACCCAAAACACAAAGGTAAACGGATGATGTTCGAACCGCTAATGACTGTGGAATAAGTGCAATAGATTGAAGTTATAGACCGAAATTTTGGTTGTTTTATTGTGTACGTGTACTTTCGCGTAAAAAATTAGAAAAATAATCAAGCTACCTGTTTTACAACAGTTGTTTACGGGTTGGTCGTTGGTTGTGTAGTAAAATAAAATATCATCTTAGATAAACCTATACTCAAGCAAAAATCTTCATCATTTTATTCTACTGAAAGTATAATTAAGCGGCAGATGTTTTTCTAGCAGTGCCTGTCTAGCTTGTTACCACATAGTAATTAGAACTTTCTATTTTTTAGATGGAATACAAATCAAGTAGCAATAACGACATAAGCCTATTGACAGAGTTACATGGTGGCCGAAGTGCTGGGCCGCATTCTCCTGGATCTCCGGATAGACAGTTTTGCAGTTCAACTACCTCAGTTATCGGAGATTTTGGGAGTGATAGCACAAACCAGGACGCGATAAAAGAGGAAATTCCTCGTCGATTGTGTCTTGTTTGTGGCGATGTTGCCAGTGGATTTCACTATGGCGTTGCGAGTTGCGAAGCGTGCAAAGCATTTTTTAAGAGAACTATCCAAGGTATGGATTAATTAAACGCACAAAGATAATATATTACACACTTTTCCAACTCTAGGCAATATTGAATATACTTGTCCAGCTAGCAATGACTGTGAGATCAACAAGCGGCGAAGAAAGGCTTGTCAAGCATGTCGATTCCGCAAGTGTCTTCAAATGGGTATGCTAAAAGAAGGGGTGCGCCTGGATAGGGTTCGCGGAGGCCGCCAAAAGTACCGAAGAAATCCCTGCGCCAACCCATACCAGCTTCAGTTAAGTCAATCAAACCTTCAGTACACACCGCAATCTTTAGAGGATATTAAGATATTGGAAGTATTATCATCGTTCGAACCAGATCCATTAACCATCGGGCATGGATTTGATCTAATGAACAGCAATGGAAGCAATAATAGTAGTGAACACGAAGGAGAAGGTAAAGCGTCTGATTCTAGGATGACCATGGGAGCTGACGCCCAGGAGATGCTCAGTGTGTTAAGTGATATCTATGATAAGGAACTAGTTGGTGTGATCGGTTGGGCAAAGCAAATACCGGGTTTCACTGACCTTCCGCTGAACGATCAGATGCGACTGCTACAGGTGAGCTGGGCGGAATTGCTGACGCTTATGTTAGCACATCGATCAATCCCGTTCTCCGGTCGACTATATTTCGCCACTGATTTTTGGTTAGACGAGCGAACCGCAAAGGAGTGCGGTGCCTTGGATCTGTATAATCATGTGGGTCAATGAAATGTCATGTAATTAGAATAGTTTTTATTATTTATTTTCATATATTTCATTTAGTTGGCACAAATTACTCAACGATTGGAGAAGATCTCAGCAACAAAAGAAGAGTATTATTTGCTAAAAGCGTTATCGTTATCAAATTGTGATATACGACTGGATAATTACAGCGCCTTGAAAAAGATACGAGACAGCATCCTATACGCCCTGAACGACTGTGTACTACTGATACGGTAATATGAATATAACAATTTTTGAAAAAATATTGTTCATTAGGGTTTATTAGAAAACTGTACACATTAGTGAAATTGCGTTATGAATTTTGCCGTTGCAATTCCGGATATGTAATTAGAGGAAAAATCGTAAGATCGCGAATATATTTCAACAAGATTATTTCAATAAATGAAACTGTCACTTATGTTGATGTAAACAAGCAATCATAAATTTAGATTTTGGAGATCATTTCCGTTATGAGCTATTGTACCATTGTAATTTTGAAATTACAATCAAGCAGCTATCAGCTGTGTTTTTGTTTATTTTTGTGACCATTTGAGAACTTCACGCAATAGTTGAAACTGATCGTTCACCAAATCTGCAGAGTAGTTTTATACATCATTTTAAACTTGTATGTCGAATTTGTTTCTGCGGTGTAGCGGTTTTTTGCTTTTCAGACTCCACCAGAACAGTACTTTTTCTGACTCGGGCAGCACCCGAAAGAAACAGAGCGTAGTTTGAAAGCCATCAACACATTAACACGAATATGTTTTGCTTATGTTATGTTTGTATATATTTTACTCTAAAATGGTTTTGATTCTATATATAGCAGTTATTCTTTCTGTGTCACACCTAGACCATTTCTAGATAAACATTTCAGAAGGTCCTATCTGCTTTCATCGTTTTTCCGGAGGGTCTTTTTATTTTGGTAATAGTTCAGCTTTAGCGACTCTCCCAAACGTGGCTTTCGTTCAGAAGGCAAAAGTGATCCCTCCGCTATCAAATAACGTGTTTAATGAGTTGTGGTGATTAAATGAAAGTGATCGGTCAAAAAATCGATCAAAGCAGATAGGACCTTTTGAAATGTTTCTCTGGATACGTCCTGTTTTTATAAGAATGTTGAATACATATCAAAGATCATTTTCTGCCTGGGAAAATAGATATCGCCCTTTTTTAAAACCCCATTCTAATGCAATATACTTTGGTTCTATGGATAAACCCAACGAACAAGCCCATAAAATGTTTACTATAAAAATGTTGAATAAACTAGCACATTGTCTGGCCTACGACTAAATTATATGTTGTCTACAATTAAAGATAGTGTGATCACCATCATCACCAATTTCGCGTAATGGCATGGTGCCAGATCCGACCAAGTCAGAGTGTTACCTTCGTAGGGCTAAAGGAAGGGCGGCAGACGATTCTGGAGGCATTCTTCTTTACATATACTTGGCCGTTGATGGTAGCGACCGCTCGCGGAAATTGCCACATACGGCAGGGCTTGCTAACAACTCCAGACCAGGAATTTGCTTGGCGTTTGCTCTAATGTACCGTAAGGCGCCCTAATTCTGCGGACTTCGTATTAAAATGTTAAAAAAATATCAATTTGAAGCATATGCATTCAACTGCACCACCCTTTTCGGTTTACCTTTTATGGCGCGGGATTTGGCCGCTGTATTCTGTTTATCGGTTCGGTTAGGCACCTTCCATAAAAATTAACATTTTTATGTCCACGTCCCGAATCGAATGGTTCGGAATGCGCTTAGGGAGCATGCATAAATGACGTAGCTTTTTTCTGGTGGTCTGGATCCCGTGGTCTAGATTTTTCACAACCGCGCCTATCAGTTTTTTGTCGAAGCACTTCTTGCTTGGAAGCTATCTTGATAACCACTTGATAGATGGTGCCGAAATTTTACACATGTAACATTACGCTCTGAATTATTTTTACCAAAAATTCCATCAATGTTTACCTGAGCAATAAAAAGATTCACAGAAAAGAAAGTGTTGCATTTTTTCGAATACAATCCTTAAGATGAATATTCTTACTACAAAATTTTAATTTTAATTAGACGCAGGCACTGCACGCTGATTGTCAACCCAACTATTGAAAATATTCTCCGTCCAAAATACCGTATAAAAGCTAAGAATGGTCGTTAGCTTGAAACCACATCCACGCCTCGGTCCTCATATAAAGATTATAATATATTTTGACAAAATTAAAATTTGCTGTACAAGCAAATGCAAAGTAAAATTGTGCATGGAAAAAAACGGGCTGCTAGCGAAAACACCCACATGGAGAATGTGTAGCTTGAATAGAGCAAGATAGATTCTTGTGATGTACACAACATCATCTCTGTGCAACTGTGAGAGATATAATATCACATAGATATAATCTCACACGTAATAAATGAAGCATGAAATTTTTTGATTACTGTCCGCGTTCTATTACAGCTACCTTTTATAATTTCAACTTTCAACATGCGTAACAGCATTACGAGTGATCCTGGTTTCACTCAAGTTGAGTGAAAAAGATGTTATTGAGTCGATATATTAGTGTGATGTCTGCGTATGACGTGGACGTGATTATTTGATTGGTAGATTTTCGAAATGATTGATATTTATCAATAACAATAAAATTTCTTTTTATAGAAAACTAATTTCATATTTTTTTATCAAGTTTTGCACAAATTATATCAATCTGCCAAAAATTTGTTGTCTCTACTTCGTGACGGTTGCATTTTTGTATAATCTTTTTACTAACATTACAGTTTCCAGTTTCCATTTTGATTAGAAAGAATTTGGTCAGAATTACTATTTTAAATTGCTCCGATCGAAATGTGTTTTACCATACAGTTTTATTCTGATTTAAGCACTTAATTTGCTCCTGAACGTAATAGAGAATAAGAATATAGACTCGTGACAATCACTTCACTATTCAGACAAAATTTTAATCTTTCAGTCAAATGGAAGTTGTTATTATATTTTCAAAAAACACTAAAATACAAATTTCTTTTTCTAGGCACAACCAAGCTGTATCACACCAACAGCAACTACTGCTATTGTTGCCTTCCCTACGCCAAGCCGATTACATCATCCGTAAGTTTTGGACAAATGTTCACATCGAGGGCAATGTAACAATGAATAAATTGTTTGTGGAGATGCTGGAATCTGTGTCACGATAAATAGTCGGTTTTCCCAGCTAAATTTGTGCACTCGGTGGTTGTTCGGTGATCTCTGATAACACAATCATATACAAAATTACTCGTACATACAACCCCACATTATATATCAGGTGGGACTGAATTAGTAGGACATACTTCTTTCTTACACCCCAGTGCTTTTCGTGTCCACCGTGCGACATTTTGGAACCCCCTCTAGTTTTATGTTGAACCAGTGGTTTGGAACAATTAGAATTACGTAACCAGGTCGTTATGTTTTATTAACATATTAGCATTGTTAAGAGACATTAGGTGATTAGAGTTTTCTTGTCTTTCTTTATTTTATTTTTTTATTGAAAAATATTCAGTTTTCAAAATTTATGCTGTGGTTCACAAAATGCATTATGAATTGCTTAATTAAATCTCATTTTATCTGCTGAACAGTAAAATAAAGTTATATTTATGTTATAAATTCTTTTTAAATCTCTCAACTATTCACTCAAGCTTAATCCATGAGACTTTAAGATTTAGTTTTCATGCCAACTGCTTCGAAACATGGAGTTGCTCTAAATGATTTTTAAATTTGTTAAGCATGTTCCGTGACTTGAGTTCCCGTTTAAAACTTCAACGGAATATCTGTTTTTATAGAATATGTCATTCGCTATGCATATTGCTATATTTTCAATCTGTAGGTAAGCTTTTATTATGGATAAATGTTTAGAAATCTAAAGTCACCCCATCGTTCGATGGAGCATGTTTTATTTGTTATAATATAGAATGTTACTTAAAATAAGAAGAAAATGCAATAATACTACTTTTACATTTCGCTGGACAACGGAAATCTCCGTATCAATAATATTATAAAATATGATTTTTATGTTAATTAATCAATTCGGGAGCAGATACTAAACTGTAGAAAAGCGCATGCTGGAATTTCAAAAATATAAAAAATAGTCTTCTAAAACTCAATTCAAAAATAGTACAAGATAAAAAACAACCGTTTACATACTGCAACCTCATTACCATAACACAACATAAGGGCTAAAGTTTTGAACAAAAACTTTAATTAATGCAAAAGTTGCTACAAACGACAAGATTTTAGGAGTTCTTTAGTAAACTCATCAGTTTGTTATTAACACTTCTATTTCGGTTTAGTAACCGACACGTGAGATGTGTATTTATAGATTAGCAGCGGAAAAAATACTGAAGATTAAAATAGTGTCGAGAACAGAGCAAATTTGTGGAGGTAGAAAACAAAATAATTGCAGACAGTTTACTATTTGGGAAAAGTGCGGTCCAGTCAGTCAACTGAAAAGGTGAAAGAAAATGTTATTGTTGTAGAGCATGAGCACGGATAGATAGCTTGTGACAGTGTATAAATAAAATGATGACCACGAAAGAGAGGTAAATGCATACCAACTGAACGGAACAGTTCAAGTAGAAATGAATAATGTATGTTTTTATGAGTAAATGTGAAATATCACTGTCTATGAACTTTTTTTTTCAAGAATGTTTATCTGGCACGCTACTGTAACATAAACAGGAAACGGAGCCAAATACATTTTTCATAAATGTTCGGAAGGGTAGGAATCTAATAATACTTTGAGGCGGAAAGGTGGAAAGTTACAAAACTTTCAAAATAAAAATTAACTCGAACCAAAAAAGTAGTTTGTGGTAGTAAGTGTAGGCCATATTGAATTATATGCTCACCGGGTTTTCTTTGGGAATGGTTGCGCTCTTCGAGTTGCGGTCTCTATGATTCTTTAATTTTTCGCATGGATATTAGTCACTTTTGTGACTTTGTTCATGTTTTGTATTTTTTTTCTCTTTCTTAAGGAGATTTTCAGCCTTCGGCTGGTTCATCTCCGGAAGCCCCGGAAGGGAGTTTCCCTGATTGTTATACATAATTGTTACAGATAGTACATTCGAAAAAAAAGAGAGGTTTTCCTTTTTCGTGTTCACTGTCGGAGTTTGTTCTGGTCGGTGTTATTTCGTTTTCGGTTGCCTGTCTAGGTACTGTCAATGAAATGCTTGACGTCTTGTTTGTCATCATGTCAGATTTGATTATATATACCGGTATCCTTCATGAAATTTAATAGTGTAGCTCCCGTTGATGGATCGTTCGCCAGGGCATCTCTAATACTGTCCGGGATTCCATGGAAAGCCCGGATGCTTTGAAAACAGGGACAGTTTATAACCATGTGTTCCACCGTCATTGTAGTATTACAAGTGTCGCATCTTTTTTTAAAGGTTGTTGCTCTACCCATATTATGGGTAAAACGCGTATGTCCTGATCGTAGGCGGTTGGTCGCGCCAGTTCGAAACATCCACCCATTTGGTGGTTTCGCCTTTTACTTTACGGGTGAAAAGTGTCGTGTTACTTGACCATTCTGCAGACCAGGAAGAACGAAGAGCACATTTCACAAATTTTTTAGCGTCGTGTCCTGGGACATATTTGGTTGCCAGCGTGCCGGAACGGCCAATAGCCGCAAGATGGTCGGCCTAAGTGTTGCCTTGGATTCCGCAGTGTCCCGGGATCCAAACAAAAACTGTATTCTGGGGGGCCCACTTTTGTACTGCTTGTATCCATGGGTGTTTTGATGTCGGTGATTCCAATGCAGCGAGGGCACTAAAGGAGTCGGACAGAATACATAAAGGTTGGTCAGCTGGTGTGGTGGCCGCTTAAAATATTGCTGCTGTTTCGGCCGAGAAGATCGAACATTGATCTGGTAGACGAGAGAAAACGCTGCAAGTCTGATCGGCAGTTCCGAAACCTACCCTGTTTGCAGTCTTGGAACCGTCAGTGAACCGATGGTGAAAATCTTGATATTGCTTACCCAGCAATTCCGCAACGTGTGCGTGCATGGCACGAGAATTATCTCCTGCTCGAAATTTGTTACTAATGGAACGATCGATTTTAAGAGCTGGCGCATTCCATCTCCTAGTTCCAGTCCAGTGGATGCATGCCACCGGAGGGAGCTCTAGATGGGTGAGGGAGCTGAGAACTCTATTCCCCTCTTTGAGGAGAAAGACCTCAGAGTTTCCATAGGTTTTCTCTAAATAACTGATGGTTCTGCAGTTTAATATTTCCGAGAATTGGTACTGGAAGGGCAAGATGCCGAGTTCAGCGCAGGCGGATTCGGCTGGGGTAGATGGGAGAAGTCCTGCGATGATTCGTGTTGCATGATTGTATATGGGAGAAAGTTTTGTTTTAAACGAGTCGCCGGCCATGCAATATAACTCGATACCGTAAAATAATTAACTGTTTACTGTGGCTTTGGAGACTCGGAGAAGAATGTCTCTGTTGCTGCTCTTGTGTGGTTTAGAGAGCGTTTTGAGTATGTTCAAACAAGTCCTACATTTTTCTCTAGTATCGTTGAAATGATCTATAAATTTAAGGCAACGGTCCAGTCGTACACCGAAGATTTGAATAGTCTTTTAAAAAGGGATTGGGGTTCCGTTCGAAGTAACGGCCTTTGGTAGTGGACGATGGCGAGATCTGCATGTGTGAGACCTCACACTCTTGTCCGCTGATAGAACGAAGCCGGCCTTGGATGCCCATTTAGTAGCAGCTGATACGGCGGCTTGAATTTTCGTGTGTAGTCTTTTCAGAGTGCGACCCACTGCTAGCAGGACAATATCGTCTGCGTATACGAAGATGTACACATCCTTCACGAGGGATTTGAAAATACCGTTCATGGCGATTAAAAAGATGGTGACTGCAAGGACGGACCCTTGTGGAACACCAGTTTCCTCCGTTCGGGTTGAAGAGAGGTGATTGCCGATGGCTACTTGAAAAGTTCGACCACGCAGGAAATTCTTTATGAAGTGCAATAGATGTCCGCCTAGTCTCCATTCGATAAGCTGTTGAATAACGCGTGGGGTCCACGCGCGGTTGTATGCTTTTGCCAAATCCAGAGATACGATGTCCACGTGCATATCTTCTTCCATTGCGTCTTGTAGTACGTCTGCGAGCCCTGCGAAGTACGTACTCGTCCCGTGACCAGGGCGGAAAGCGTGTTGGCGGTGGTCTAGGAGAGCGTTGTCCTCGAGGTGTTTAATCAGGCGACGGTTGACCATCCTGTCTAATATTTTGCTGACACAGCACGTCAACGATATAGGACGATAGTGGCTTGGAGTAGAAGCTGCTTGACCTTGTTTAGGGATAGGGACTACTAGGCTGTGGTTCCAGGCTGCAGGTAGGGTGTTGTTTGTCCAATGACTGTTTAGAAGGTTCAGGAACGCTAGTTTAGTTTCGACTGGGAGGTATTTAAACATAGGGTACAACATAGGGTAGGTAAGTTCCTCCACGCGGAAAGGAGCGTTGATAGCTAGGGGAGGGTTGTCTTCCGGGATGACCATGTCATTCAACGATAGTGTGGTTACGTTGTTTCGCCGTATAAAATCATTGTCGTATCTGTCGATGGCAGATAAGGAGGCGAAATAATCGGCAAGAGTGTCAGCGACAATTATGGGATCACGTGTGATACCATCTGGCGAACGGATAGCTATCCCTTTCGCTTTTCGTTTTCCGTTTAAGGCATTAATTTTGCTCCATATATCGGATGCCGATTGACCAGCGTTAATGCTTTCTAAGAACTCGTTCCAACTGTTTGTTTTCGCTGATCTAATGATCTGGCGGCATTCGTTTCGCCTCATTTGATATAGCTCGATAGCCTTATCTTTATCTGGGTGGCCGAAAGGGAGTCGTTTAGCGGCTCGAAGTGCCTTCCTTCTGGCTTTAACTGCAACTTTAGTTTCGGGAGACCACCAATGAAGCGATTTCCGACCGGGGTTTGAACTTGACTTAGGGATAGCCGCGTTGGCCGCTATGAGAATGCACTCCTCCAATTCCTCCATGTTTACCAATGGACTTTTCTTTGTTAGCTGAACCATAGTTTGTGTGTACATTTCCCAATTGGCCTGACCGTATAACCATCTAGGACGACGAGATGTTTCTGGGGTAATGTTTCCCATAGAGACGATGATTGGGACATGATCGCTGCCTGCCGGGTCTTCCAAAGTTTTCCACATGAACCTGTTAACAATGGAGGAGCTGACGGCGGATACGTCGATCGCTGTTTCGGTTTGTCCACGGATAAATGTCATGGAACCGTCGTTAAGAACAACGAGGTCCAAATTTTCCAATATTTTGGCGAAAGTAGAGCCGCGGTGGTTGGCTTTTAGACTTCCCCACGAAGGATGGTGTCCGTTAGAGTCACTGAGAACTAAAAGTGGACCTGAAATATTCTCTAGTGTATGCTGAAGTTTGGGGTGAAGGTCGGCAAGTTTACCGTTGGGCAAGTAAATGCTTACAACCGTTATCGGAAAAGGGTAATCTAACTTTATACCGACGATTGGGAGATTAATGTCGAAGTGCATCGGGGAGAATTGAATGTCTTCTGATATGCCAATCGCTACGGAATGGTAGATGTTAGATTGGCTGCAATTATAGATCCAGCGATACTTTCCGCCGAGTGTACGATTCATATGTGATGGATCGGCTCTATGTACCTCCTGTAAAGCAATTATAACGGGGGAGTAGTTTCTTACCAAGAGTTCTAGGTCGCCAAGGTTTTTATAGTAGCCATTGATATTCCACTGTATGGAAAAAATTGGTTGCTGCGATCTTCCCGGTTCAAAGGATCGGGTGGTTAGATTGGCCGATGTGGGGGTAGTGAAGGGTCCCGAGGCCCTATTGGGTTGAAAAACTCTGGCCGTGGGATTAAGTGATGGGGCATTTCCTTTCCAGTGATCTTGCGGGGGGAAAGTGAGGTTATCACGCGACCCCGAAAGATGTTGAAAATCGGAAGGTAACATTTGTGGTATTGCGGGGCATGATCTGATGGGAGCAGTGTTTGAATGAGTCACACCGGTGGAGAATGATCGACTGTGAGGCATTAATGACGATCCTGCTACGGGTAAGGCAGTGCCTTCTGTTTCCGCATACCAACGATCGTAAACTTCTGAATCGGTACGGGCGAGTATCGGTATGGTTTTTCTGTTGGGGGGTCTAATGGATCTCAGGTGGTTGGTGACATCCTGTAGGGGGGTCGTGAAGTTATCACTCGATTCAGCTTCCAGGCCTCCCTCGGTGTCCTGTTGGGGGATTGTGATGTTATCACTCGACCCGGTGACGCCCAAAAAGAGTCCCGACCGAGTTTCCAAATAGGCCATCTCATCTTCAGTGTTCGAACAGCTTTTGAGTCCGTTGTTGTCCTTAGGGGGATACAGGATAACCTGCTTTTCCGTCCCTTTCGCGACCCAAACAGAAGACCTAGGGTTGTCCGCCTCTTCGTTGCTATGCGTACCGATAGGGCCTCGGTGCTCCTGTGATCCGGTCACGTTTGTTGTTTTTGTGGTGGTGGTGGAAAAGGTGTTCGCGGTAGCGGATCCCGAGGGAGTAGATACAGGTTTTGGTTGGTTGGGGTTGTGGTGTATGATGTGGTTATAATTCTGTTAGAGTGATTTTTGTCCTCAGCGGCTGGTTTTTTGCAGTTACGATTTTGAATAGGTTTTGGAGCCATGGGTGTTGTAGGAAGTGTTGTTTGTCGGTTAGGTGTTAGGCCAAGCTGAGGACGAGGATGAGTTGCTGAACTTGGGAGACCAGGTCAGAGATTGTTTCGTATTTTTTCGTTAATGTCATCCTATCTTGTCCTGTAAGGGCGTTTTCCAAGCTTTTGATTCTCTCGTCTTTACGTTGCAGTTCTTCGCGGAGCTCGGTGATAGCCAGCCTGAATTCGACTAATGTTTGTACATTAGAGTCATTAGCCACTGGGCTGGTCTTTAGTGTTTCTTCAAGAGCGTTAATTTTCCTGTCCTTATCAACTAGTTCCTTGATTGCTTGTTCCAGCCTCAATTCCAGAGTTTCAATCGTCTTATCTTTACTATCTTTGGTCACACCGGCAAAGGATTTGTTGCCAGTGGCCGTTTCAAAGATCCTTCTCGCTGCGGGGTACAAGATTCCCTTGTCCACCCGAATCCGCTGAATGGCGTCTTCTTGTTGATATACCGGGCAATTGCGACTAGAGATTAAGTGAAGGTTTGTTAAGCATCTGGGGCAGAAAGCGGTTGCAGTACAAGGGGAGTTTTCCACAATAGCGTGTTTCTGGGCACAGTGACCACAAGTAGAAGTTAGTTGCTGGCATCGCAGTTTAGTATGTCCGAAAGTGTAGCACTTGAAACACAACATTGGGGCAGGGTAGTAAGGACGAGTTTTGCATCGGAGGTATCCGATATCAATGTGCTCAGGGATCCGTGTCCCTTCGATTGTGAGAATGATTGTTGCGGTGGGTTCCCTTTCGTTTCCGGGGCCGGTTCGTCTCGTGATCCGGCGAATACTTTCGACTTTTTGTTGTTTTAGATTTGATAAGATAACTTCATCTTTTACCTGTGCGATTTCCTGGCAACTGATCACGCAGCGAACTGTGTTGAGATTTGCATGTTTGGTAATTTGAATCTTAGTTCCATCATCACACTATAGACAATTGTGAGAGTGAATTGTGTTGTTGATTTTGGCTCTACTTCTCGAGCTGTTTTTGTTATGTTTTTGGGCAATAAAAGTCATTTACGCTTGCTATAAGTTTCGTCGATAAGTGCCTGTGCATAGTCCAACGACTGTTAACTATTTGTGAAGTACTCAGTGCCGTAGAAGCAACTTTTCAGTTTCGCGTACCAGCGCTTTGTTTACTGCTGCTGCCTACCTATACCTACGCACGATTTTTTTTCACTCGAAACGCTATCTATCAGCAACCATCGGAAGCAGTGTCAACTTTCTACCAAGTTTCGTGCTGGATTATAGCATATTACATAAACTCAGGCGTAATATCTCTCGTATCTGAGAACCTACCGTTCGAAATGTGTCATATTTGCCATTCGTGCAACAGTGAAATCACGGAGGGGCAAGTTATTTGTCAAGGATTTTGCAACGCTATTTTCCATCCAAGATGCACTGGTATTTCGGCTGAAGCGTTTGGAGAGGTGATGAAAAATTGCCAAATATTTTGGCTGTGTCGAGATTGCACTACCTTGATGAAAGACATCCGTTACCGCAACTCTGTTCGTGCTGCTCAAGAGCTCGGGCAAGAGCATGCTTTGAACTCGCATAGTGACATAATGCGTGGTCTAAAATCTGAAATCCTGAGTGAGCTGAAAAATGAAATAAGAACCAATTTTGCCACACTTATAAATTCAAGCTCTCTTACACCGAAGAACACTCAACTTAGTGGTATAGAACCACGGCTCATAAGAAGCCGGCGGCTTTTTAGTGTGACCAATGATATTAAAACTAATCGCAACCGTCCGATTCTACATGGCACCGGAAGTACTCCCTCGCCGTCTTTGGAAATAGCAACCGTACCAGCAGTTCAACAAAAATTTTGGCTGTACGTATCGCGGGTTGCACGTGATGTTTCTGCTGATCAAATGTGTGCTTACGTTAAAAAACGCCTAGGAACAAACGACATCCAGGTTACTCGGCTAGTCGCCAAAGGAAGAGATAAGAGCAGTCTATCTTTCATCTCTTTCAAAATTGGTATGGACACGAACTTGAAATCAAAAGCACTCTCTACCTCGACCTGGCCGAAAGGCATCGTTTATCGTGAATTCTCAGACAATAGAGTGTCCGAAAATTTTTGGCGGCCGGTGATGCAACCAGCAGCGAACGACCCCCTGTGCACCCCAACGGACGCGGACATGATAGCGACGGATTAATCGATGACTGGACACTGGGACGCATATTTATTGCAAGCAATTTGGAAACCCCTTATCCCCCCGTCACAGTCGAGCCATGCCAGCCAGCGTTCAGCAGTCGTCCCGGTCCTGTGTTTGGAGTGGGAGAGGGGGTTCTCCGAAATGTAAACCCAGGCAAGTATGCAGACTTTCTGAGCGCTTCGTACCCTGAAACGTTTACTGTTTCTAGACCTCCTCGCCTACAACAACCGAGCCTTTTTTCCTCCTGTCTGACACCCGGACATGATTTTGCCGCCAGCACTGTCGAAGCCGTTGCCGTCCCCAACGCAGCTGAGGAACTCCAGCCAGCGACCCGCAGTCGCTCCTGTCCTACCGTTACGCTCACCGCCGATGCTTCATCCGAACTAAAAATATACTACCAGAATACCAACGGCCTCAGGACAAAAATTGATCAACTGTTTCTATCATCCACTGAGTTAGACTACGACGTGTACGTGTTCACGGAGACTAATTTGAACGATCGCATTCAATCTTGTCAGCTCTTCAACAACGATTTTTGCGTTTATCGTGTTGATCGTTGTGCCTCTAACAGTCAGCGTCAATCGGGCGGAGGCGTGCTCATAGCCGTAAAGCGGTTATATGCGTCATCTGTTGTCCAGCTCACGGCTGCCGATAACATTGAGCATCTATGGGTAAAAATCGCCATAGAGCCACTGCCACTTTTCATTGGTGTTCTGTATTTGCCACCAGATAAAAGCCGAGACATTAACTTTGTGATGCTTCATATTGATGCTGTCTCTGAAATCAGCAGAAAGTTTAGCGATATAGGAAAACTCGTCTTGCTGGGTGACTTTTACCAACCGCGCCTAGCTTGGAAGAGTTCTGGTAGCGGGTATGCCTTTGTTGATCCTGTACAGTCACAGCTTTCCTTGGCCAGCCAATCCCTTCTCGATAATATGGCGTTCCTCAGACTACGGCAGCATAATTTAATACGAAACAACTTAGACCGTGTTTTAGATCTCGTATTCTCCAGCGACTCCGTTATAAAGGATGGCGCCGTCTCTTTAGCTGTTGAGGAAGTTGTACCAATTGATCCTTATCACCCACCTCTTTGCTTCACTGTTCTTTGTGAGCCTACTGTTTCTTTCCACCAAGATATCGATCTAACTGAACGTGACTTTCGTCGTGGCGACTACGACACTCTAAACGAATTGCTGTCCGAGGTTGATTGGTCTGAGGTGATTCAAAATTCTGACGTTGACTGTGCAGTTAGCTGTTTCAATCGTACTATTCAGAATTGCATCGTTCAAGCTGTACCGCTAAAAAGGCCGCCGAAAAACCCTGTATGATCCAACAAGCACCTTCGCATCCTGCGTCGACGGCGCTCCAACTTGCTGAAACAGTATTGCCAGCATAGAAGCTTGTATGCGAAGCGACAATTTGACGAGGCGAGTCGAACCTACCGGTACGTGAGGCGAAGAGAGGAGGATCTCCGGCGAAACCCTAAACGTTTTTGGAGCTTTGTAAACTCGAAGCGTAAAGAGAATGGTCTTCCTATTCTGATCCACCTAGGGCATGTTAATGCCGCTTCTACGGAAACCAAATGTGCTCTTTTTTCTCAACAATTTGCTAGCTTGTTTGAAAACCGGGTGCCCACTGCGGAGGAAATAGACATCGCTGTCAGTCTAGTTCCAAGAGACGTGATAGATTTCGACGTATTTAATATTAACGCTACGATGGTTGGAGCTGCATTACAGAAACTGAAGCAGTCCTATAAGCCAGGCCCCGATGGTATTCCCTCTTGCATCTTCAAAAAGTGCAGCGCTTCTCTGACTGCTCCCCTCCAGGCGATTTTCAATAGATCACTTCAACATCAAGTATTCCCATCGGAATGGAAGATTTCCCATATGCTGCCGGTGCACAAGAAAGGCGAAAAGTCCGACATCGCTAATTATCGTGGCATAACCTCTTTATCAGCTGGATCAAAATGCTTCGAGATCATCATGAAAGATATGCTATTCAGCTCTTGTAGGAGTTATATCAGCATTGCTCAACATGGATTCTACCCTAAACGCTCCGTGGACACTAACCTGTGCGAGTTCACATCATTTTGTATCGGTGCAACGGATGGTGGAGCTCAGGTTGATGCAGTATACACCGACATCAAAGCCGCATTTGACACCGTTAATCACGATATCCTCCTTGCTAAGCTGCATCGTCTTGGAATGTCCGACAATATTTGCAGCTGGCTTCGCTCATACCTGAGCAACAGACAGCTCTTCTTAAAAATTGGATCAACAGTATCTGAAAGCTTGACCCCCTCCTCTGGCGTGCCTCAAGGAAGCAATCTGGGTCCACTGCTGTTTGTGATATTTTTTAACGACGTGACGATACTTCTTGCGAACGGTGGAGTACTAATCTACGCTGACGATTTGAAAATCTACCTGATCATACGAAATGAAGCTGATTGCAGAGAACTCCAGAAGCTACTGGATAAATTCGTTCATTGGTGCAAGTCAAACTTCCTGGTAGTGAGTGTGGCAAAGTGTTACGTGATTTCATATCGACGACTTAAAGGACCTATCCTATACAACTATGTCATCGGTGATCAGATACTCGAACGGGTTGACGAAGTCAGGGATCTTGGAGTATTGCTTGACTACCAACTCACATTCAAGCTGCATTATTCCGCGATAATCCAAAAAGCCAATCGTCAACTAGGTTTTGTTCTGAAAATGGCAAACGACTTTATTGACCCCATCTGCTTACGTGCCCTCTATTGTTCCCTAGTTCGTTCGATACTCGAGTTCGCATCGGTCGTCTGGTCACCTTATGAAGCTGTGTGGAAATCCAGAATCGAATCTGTTCAGCATAAATTTGTCCGTCGTGCGCTAAGAAGACTTCCATGGCGGAATCCCAACGACCTGCCCCCTTACGAACATCGATGTGCCCTATTGGGTATAGAGCCACTGGAGTCCCGTCGAAATATAAACCGAGCTGTGTTTGGCGCTAAAATACTGCGCGGAGAAATCGATAGTGCCTGCTTGCTGGAGCGCATGAGAATTTATGCTCCCGCACGTGTACTGCGTCCACGGCAACTTATTTTGCCAGAACCGAGGAACACCGTATACGGTGATAACGATCCAGTCAACACAATACGGAGACGTTTTCAAGAAGGCTATCACGTTTTCGACTTTAATGTTTCTTGTGTCAGTTTTAGACAACGCTTGCGAACTGTATTTTTAACTTTAGACTAGTTTTAAAACCATTCATTAAGACCACGATGTCAGATGAAATTTAAATAAATAAATAAATAAATAAATAAATCTAATTGGTTCATAGAGAGCAAGCGTTCCACTTGCCATTTAGATCTAACCTTGAGAGCATAGGTTTTACCTCTAGCCTCGGGAATAGCACCGTCAATTTTACCCTTAATCCACCCTTCGATCGATGAGCGGATCATGAATGGGTTTGATGGTAGTTTTCCATCTTCGAGAGCTGATTGAAGTTTTAATACCACCAGTTCGCCATGGAGTCCATTAGGATCCATGTAGGACGGTAACGTTGCGCCGGTGTACGAACTGTCCAAATATTGAGATATTCCTCCCCCACCTGAATCAGGCAGAGGTGGAAACATCCCGTCCAGCGGCATCGCTGGCACGGGGTCAAGTAGTGATATAGGTTGCCAGCAGTTTTTTTTTCGATAGCCGCTCAGATAAATTACAACCGATACAGGGGAGCGAAAGGATTTGCTCTACGAGAGAGCACTCACGGTAGAGAGACGAAGACTTGTATGCAACGACGCGCACTGCAATGGCTTCCGAAAAGATAGCGTCTTTGTGATCTGCCTGATTAGAACAAACGAATCTTTCCAAAAATATCACTCCGTTTAAATCACTGGTTATAAACACTTTCGCTTTTAGGAGGTCAGCAGTCGACCCCTAAAATGAAATTAGTGAACCGATCAGATATATATGCCCGATTTCACTCGCAGCGACGTAAGAATAAAACGATATATTGAGATGACGTCCGACCGCGACGAAAACGAACTGACGACTCATGTTTTGTATTTCAATAGCATAGTACCGAGCTATTACAACATTTGGAAAGAATATTCAGAATGCGCAATAGCTATTGATATGTAATCTACGAGATATATCATGCTAATGCTATGCTAAAACTATTAGGGTAGTTATTTTATCTGTTGACATATAAATAAATAATAAAACTAGAGCTTACTATTTTTACGCACTAAACAGACTTAGTAGCTATTTATGTTATATCCGGGTTCGTTAATTAAAAACGTGTACGGTGTGGTGAAAACGCCGTTCCAAAACATGTCGTACCGAAGGGTTGTTTATTGCAGGGCTCTGGGGCCAAAGAATTCTGCGTGCATTCATAACATGTTTTGGAGTCAGAACCAGATGTGCAGATTTTTCTGCAAACAGTAAAAATTTCAGAGTCTCTGGGCTTGGTGGTTGAGCTCCAATCTTGGGTTCTTAAAGCTTTACAGAGCCCTTCAAGATAGAGCCACAAAGTTGATTCAACTTTGACAGCCCAGGTGCGCGTGCTTCCGGGTGGCGGATGGGAGCTAAGGGAGATCATGAGAGTCAGATACCTATGTTGTAGCTCTTCCTACTCTGATCGCGGCAGTCTCCTATGTGGGGAGGATTAATGACAATATTAATTGTTGATAATTTTGGCGAATCCTCTTCACACGTGGACCAGACCACATTGTGCAAGCTCTGCTCTCATCTAGAAAGTGATAATTACCTACTTCTCAATTCTGTGTAGTTGTAGTAGCCGTAGTAGTAGAAACAAGAGTTTGTGTTGTAAGGCGAGGTGCGCAAAGAGAAAAGCAGTAAGCCCGGCAACCTTCTGCTAATGTTTTATTTTGTTTGAACAGTTCTAGTAAATCAGGTTTAACTTCGCATGACTTCAAGTACGCACTGGAAGGTGTCATGAACTTCGTAAAAACAAATAAATTTTGAGGTTTGTTCCACTGAATACTCGCAAAGTTTGAGTTCAAATGCATCACTCACAATATTGAGCACGACTTAAAGACATTTTGTTGAACTACAATTGTGTGTGATTAAAAAAAGTATAATTTTTACAACACCTATTCTATGCGAAATACCAAGCTCGAGTTTGTTTACTATGCATAAAAGAAGCCTCAATTCAATGGTCTTGCAAGAGTTTTTGATCTCACTCTTTGCGCATCACGCGTTGGTCTATAATTTATGTGTCAGTTCTATTCTCGTACAGGGTCTGGGGTGCGAGGCGGGATCTGACCTTGACTTCCGACAGGTTTGGGATTGTTTAGTGCCCAGGATGGAGCGGGGAGAGCTTGGTTCTGGCTTTCTGCTATCTAGTTTAGCTTTTTTTTCACGTAACAACGCCCTACTTTGATGGATTTGTGTATGTATATGTTCTGAGGCATACGGTCTATCAAGCGACGACTCTTCAATCTTTGAAGGATTTTTGGACAAACTATAAAAAAAGTAGTAAATTACCTGACCAAACGACTATAAAACATTACCAGTGGAAGCGTAGTAAATGTATTAAGCATGACATGTCTATATATCCCCTTTGACTTGTCCTATATCCCTCTCTCTTTGTATCCCGCCTTAGTTCATCCATCTTTATACTTTTGAGTAGTCGAAATCATATAAAACCACGCCCTAACATTTTTTTTATTGACAACCACACTACTAAATATATTTTCTCAACAACGCCCTACTTTTTACACGATGATATGAGTTTGATATCGTTGAGAGGTTTTATCATTCACAGATTAACACCAAGATTATACAGTATGAAATTTCTTCGATAGTTCACAAATCAGGACAGGCAAATGAGAGAAGAGACAAAACAACCAACAATAACTAATCCAAGCAATCACCAGATTCAAGCCAGACAAAAAGAGGGAAGAATCATCTAAATCAAGTACATATGTAGAATTTTTTTTCTTTTATTGGTGTTATTATTTTATATTTTTTTGTTTGTTTTATTATTATTATTTTTTATTTATTTTGTCGAGATGGCGTCCTAATGAAACACGCGGTTTTATTTTTCAAAATTCCACTCGGTTTTATTACGTGCGATCGCGTTGGTGGTTAGTAAATAAGTGAAAATGGCTTCTTCGATTCGCATCCTCTAACGCATTCTCCTTGTAACGCATTCATTCCTTTTCCCGCTCAAACTTTGACAGCTCTAGGAAAGTACTGCCAGCCAGTAAAATATAATACACACAGAAACATTTACACGCAGAAACATTTACACACAGAACACTACAACTCGGCCATTCCTGACTAATGATCGCCTCGATCACAGAATATGGGAGACGATTACCCGCGTCTCACTCGGGGTTAGTAATACATATAAACATAACCATAAGGGTCTAAATTCACCTAGTAAGTGTTGCTTTGTCCATCAGTGCATGTCGTCTTTTCAACGAGTCCTCCAATCTGCCCAACTTTTGATACGAGATGCTTCAATTATACCGTCATAAGGAAGTTGGGATATTTGACAATTTTCGATGTCCCGAATAACATAGCGATCATTTGGCAATACTTTGTGTATACGATATGGTCCCCGATACTCCGGAATGAATTTCTTATTGGTCGCAATTGTAGTATCGACATTACGTATGACAAGATATTCACCTTAGGTAAACGTATTGGGTATCGAGTGCCTTTTCTCGAAGGAGACGGAATTCTTACTTTGAGAGTCTTCAATATGATGAGAAGCAGTTCGACGTAATTCAGTTAGATCTCGAACTATCTCTGCGTTTGACCTATCTTCCAGATATTCTGACAAACCATCTATATCCCGTCCTCTTTGACCAACTCCAAACAATAGGATAGAGGGAGTTTGATGCGTACTCGAGTGAACAGAATTATTCATGGCGTATTCTGCTTTAGTTAGCATTCTAGTCCAATTAGCATGTTGAACTGGTTCCGTAAGTTTCCCTAACATAGCCTTGAGGACACGATTGACACGCTCTACCTGCCCATTAGCCTGAGCAGATGCTGTAGCTATTTTCACGTGTTCGACGTTGTTTTCTAACAAATAAGCTTCAAATTCCAACGAAGTGAAGCAGGATCCACGATCGCTAATTATTCTCCGTGGACGGCTATAACATTCAAAATACTTTTCCAGACAGGCACACACTTCTTTCGTACTCGTAGAATTGACAGCGTTAAATTTAACATGCTTCGTAAAAGCATCGATAACGACCAAAATGTGTTTTCTCATAGACGTAATTGACGAAAGGGGTCCAAAATGGTCAACGTGAATAGTATCGAACGTAATAGGTTTCTTCGGAATGCTATGCAAAACACGACCTGCATCGGAATTTGAATCTGAATACATGATACAACGGACGCAATTCTTAATATAACTTTCAACCTTATCTTTCATATTTGGGAACCAATAATGCATCCGTAATTGATTCAGAGTCTTCGTAACACCCATATGACATAACTTCTCGTGAACGCTGCGTATAATGTGACTTTCCATTTCACTGGGGACATAAAACAGAAGTTTTACTTCCGATGAGCAACGATAAACCAATCCGTCGTCCAAAGTATAGTTTTTAACCGACTCTTTTTCCAACCGTTCTCTCAAGTTTAGAATTGTAACGTCGCGCCCTTGAGCCACTTGCAATTGGAAGTCAATATCATCTGGGCTGATACCGTGAACGACCTTCAGAATTCAAAGGAATGCGGCTCAATGCATCAACATGATTCATAAGCTTTCCACTACGGTGCTGAATAGAGTAGTGATAATTCTCTAGCTCCAATGCCCATCGAGCAATTCTGGCATTGACACTCTTCCGATTGAGTGTCATGGCGAGGGAGTTACAATCTGTTACAATACGGAACGGAATGCACTCCAGATAGATTCGGAACTTTCTCAAGGAGTAAATGATGGCGAGCGTCTCCAACTCGAAACTATGATAACGAGACTCAGCAGAAGTAGTTCGTTTCGAAAAATAGGCTATGGGATGCAGTTTACTGTCATCCTGTTTCTGTAACAATATTCCACCAAAACCATCGGAACTAGCATCGCAGTGCAACTCGGTTTCACGTAATGGGTTGTAAAGAGCCAGGACTGGGGCGGAAACTAACTTGTCACGTAAGGTAACAAACGCACTTCTGCAATTTTCATCAAGCTCAAACTTAGCACCAGGTTTTACGGAATTACGTAGCGGCATTGATATAGAAGAAAAGCACGGAGCAAAGCGACGGAAGTACGAGAATAATCCAAGGCATTTACTCATTTGCTTGGCATCTGACGGAAATGGCATACTTCTAATGGCTTCTAGGTGCGAATCATTCGGTCTGATACCTTTGCTACTCACTGTAAATCCCAATAATTCGATTTCCGTAAAACAGAACTGGCATTTCTTCATTTTAATCTCTAGCCGGTATTCTGCCAACCTTCGGAGAACGCGCCCTAAAAGATCAAAATGTTCTTCCAACGTATTTGTGGCTAACGTAACATCATCCATGTACACTACGATCGATCCATCCTTGATGAAAGGTTCTAGCACCATATTAATGAACCGCTGGAATACTGCTGGAGCATTGCGTAACCCAAAAGGCATCTTGACGTACTCGTATTGTCCCCCTGGTGTCACGAAAGCGGTAAACGGAATTGAGTCTGGGGCCATATTCACTTGGTGGAATCCATTTTTTAAATCCAAAACGGTAAAATATTTCTTCCCTTCTACTCTCTCTAAACAATCGTCAATTAAAGGGATTGGATAACTGTCACGAACAGTAATTTTATTCAATGGTCGATAATCAATACACATGCGCCGCTCACCAGATTTCTTTGTTCTCAGCACGATCGGAAAAGAATACGGAGAACTGCTAGGTCGTATCACCCCTGCAGATAATGAACCTTCAATAATGGTGTCAACTTCAACTCGGTCTGCATATGAAAAACGACGCGGACCATAACTGATAGGGATATTTGATGTTAAATTTAACTTCATTTCGTAAGTATGTTGTCTTTCCGGAATGTTTTCAGTTTTTAAATAGTTTTCTCCAATGATTGACATAATTTCGGATCGGACATGACTCCAATTTCGGGTTGATATAAACCTCTTCATAAAGTTCGATTCCGTAGATGTCTGGAGCTGGTAAATGGTCAGTATCGATACTACAGAAATTGTTTGAACAACGGGAATAACTTTCTTTATTGTCTACCTGCCTCACCTGGGACAAATCATATACACAATGTAACAAGATATCAGAAATTTGTATTTGATCGTTATTTTTTACTTTGATTTTTAATATTGATTTGATCGCATATTGAACAAAATAATTCCAAAAGATTTCAAAAAATCGCGTCCCAACAAAAAAGGATGAGTCATAAAATGATCTGGGACAACGTGTAATTTCAGTTTCTCGGAATGACCATCAAATGTAATGCAGGCCGGAATAACAGCATAGGTACAAAGCGGAAACCCTCCTATGCTTCGGAACCCGCAAAACTTCTTATCAGGGAAAATTAGTTCGCTAGGAACAATGGATCGTTTAACCAGATTGATCGGACTGCCCGTATCGAAAAGAGAGAGAAGTCGGCTTAATGGATGCACTTTTGTATCAGACCGAAAACAACACTTACCAGATTGAGTTCACCAAGAGCTGCGTTTAATTGGTTGTTGGGCTTATCAGTCGACTTGTTCCGACGAAAATCATCTACCAATGCCACTTCGTCCTTGTTGCGCGGCGCTGGTTTAGGGCAATCCTTAATAATGTGTTCACCGGAACCGCAACGGAAACATGATCCTGGCTCTCGGCGAGGCTCAGAACAGCGAGCAGAAATGTGTCCTTTTCCGGAACAATTATAACACCGTAATTCGGAATCGGAACTTCCTCTAACCTTCAATTTATTGCTTCCGGAAGCTGAAGCAAGTGGCAATGAACGGACGGAACTGGAACGGATTTCTCGGAGCTGCGCAAAACGTCGTGCTAGTTGCTTAAGTTGCAGAATGTCCTTGGCCGGATAGAGAACGGAAATATCAGCAGATCGGTCACGGAATCCATCTACAATCATTTGCACAGTGTGTGCTTCGTCAATATCAGCACGCGAAGCAATTTCTTGCATCTTCAGAATGTAGCCCATCACCGATGTCTTACATGTGGCAAACGTGGTTTTCTTGAGCTTGTCAACGATTTCTGCCACTGTAAATGAGTGACCGAAGTTTTGCAAAAAATTTCCACGAAACTCTGCGTACGTGGTAGAACGATCTACTCGCAGAAACCACTCAGCTTCTGTGCCCGGTTCCATCAATCTGCGAGCACATTTTAGCCGAAAGTCTTCGCCTCCACCCACGGAGTCACAAGCACGTTCAAAATCAGCCAGCCATCTTTCAGCGACATATAAATCGCTTCCAGCAAATGATGCAACAAGGCACTTCACATCTTGGAAGTCCGGGGCTCGGGCTACCAACTGATCGTTGTCGGCCAATTCCCGTCGCAAATCAGCAATTTGCTTTTTCTTTTGAAGAATCCGGATCTCTTCATCCAGCGCAGACTCCCGTTCGTTGTCTAATTCTTCTTGTGAACCCTCTTCGCTATTGTTAAGTTCGCCATTGTTCGCAGCACAATTTTCTGGATGGCTATCGAAAATAGCCCGCAAGTGTCGAACCGTTGCTGTAGCCGGGATGTCGATTTCATGCGCCTGCATCCACTCGAGGAGTTCACCCTTTGTCATTCGAGCCGTCATTGCCAGCTGCACTAAAATTAGGCTTCAATCCGAAACGAATCCCACTTCTGAAGTTGTCGAGATGGCGTCCTAATGAAACACGCGATTTTATTTTTCAAAATTCCACTCGGTTTTATTACGTGCGATCGCGTTGGTGGTTAGTAGATAAGTGAAAATGGCTTCTTCGATTCGCATCCTCTCAACATTGGCCGTCACACGCATACAACGCTATCATACCTTGTAACGCATTCATTCCTTTTCCCGCTCAAACTTTGACAGCTCTAGGAAAGTGCTGCCAGCCAGTAAAATATAATACACACAGAAACATTTACACGCAGAAACATTTACACACAGAACACTACAATTTATTTTTTTTTTAATTTTTTTTTATTTATTTGTTTATTTAATCATTTTTTTCGAACGCTCAAATACCTTCCCAATCTTTTCCAAATCCCTTCCAATGGCATTCATACAGTCCCGCAAATGGCAGTCAGCCATTATCCTTCCTTAAATATCGGGGTTGGACAGACTTGGCTCCAACTGCCCCATCATCTAACGCAAAATGAAATCGTAAAATTTCAGAGTCGTTGTACAGATTTTTTCCATTTAATTTGCAGATATTTGCAGTTTTCCATAGTTTTAGCGGATTTTTGTCAGAATCTCCTTATATTTGCGCAGACTTTCACAAAGTGTTCACAAAGTGTACTATATTTTCAGACTTCTGTTTGCGCGAGCGCTTTTTTAATCTCAGATAGATTTTTTTCAGATTTGAAGTAGATTTATCCGTTTTTTTTGAACAGTTGCAGACATTGTTCAAAAACATCGGTCATCTCTGGTCAGAATGGTTTGTTTGATTGGAGTGATGTAGTGGCAAAATTATAGATAGTAGATTTGTTCTTTTAAAAAATTATACACGGTAAATAAATTGGTTATTAAAAAGTAAAAAAATACAAACCAAAAAAAACATTGAAAAATTATTCTTTGTCGTTTAGAGGTCGAACCCAATGGTTTTTTCAGATCCCAGTTTGGTTTTCGCGGACTCAAAAAACGAATGATTGTCTTACGAATGTTGTTGGGCATTAAGAGGCCTTTTGATTCCGTTTATATTAACATTCAGCTTTCCGTCTCAGTTACATGAATTTCCTATAAAGACACAAAAAATTAATGAACATTTTAGGAAGGTTTGTAATCGATTTTACGACGAAACTTTTTCATGATTCCGGAACAAGAGTGGTGTACGGCTTTCACATCTTGATTGCATCAATCAACTGTTTACAGTACGCTGCTATCCAGTTTTTTTTTTGTGTGGACTCCACTGCGACCAGTAGTTGTTTGATCTATTGTGGCATTGTCCGGACGGTTTTTGCTTTTGCACATTTCTGTTTTTTTCACCATTTTGCAGTGCTACTTATTGAGAAGTAACCTGCTCCGTGTTATAGTGCTTTTTGTCTTCTCCTTCAGACTTAGTAACCTACTACCTTCCTTATCGACCTTATCATATCCTCCTGAAGGCTATCACTCTAAAAGCATATAACGTGCTATAGTCTATGATACTATCGAAGCTTTAGATTAGTGGTTATTAAGTCTGGAGGGAAGTTATAGTACTTTTTGTCTTCTCATTCAGATTTTTGCTTCTCGGCCTAAAGGCTAAGATCAAAGTGTAGTATCTGTTCTTATCAGCTCTCCATTTACTTTCATACACCAAGGAACTCAAAATCCGAAATAAACTTTCGATTGGAGGACACTGAGGGGGGAGGAGGGTGTATTTCTGGTAAAAATGAACTTTTTACCGAGATTTTTGTGCAGTTCAGTTGCGCTTGCGCAATACATCTTGTTTCAACGCCATTTTGAACAGTACTGAGCCCGTATAAACATACCAACAACAAAAAATGACAAAGAGAAAAGAGAGCTTACTTATACTTCAGGGGCGACAACTGGCTTCTTACTCTTTTTCATCTTCTTCTTCCTTCATATGTGTCTCAACAGGTATGTTCCAATCTTAATCCAGAATGGGATCAAAAGTGGAAACAAGCTCACACTACACAATTTACTTCCAACATTGAGCAGCGGTATGTTGTTCTTATGCTTCTCGCAAAACCGTATTCACTCCTTGCGCATTTTTGGATCCTTTTGCAGTTGATAAAAGTGATTATCCAAATAGGATCTCTTACTACACCTGTATTTGTATGCTTTCCCAACAAACAATTTTGTTGATTTACAGCTCACTAAGCTATTATTCAGTGGATTTTGACTATACTATAGCTTAAAAAGCGGTTATACAACAAAATTGTTTGTTGGGTTGTGTTTTATTTCGAAGAATTAAAGATTTTGTAGGATCCGCGCACGGTTGTCGAACGTGTTGAAATCTCGCACATAGAGGACGACACGTTTCAACATTCAGCGATTGAATGCTGATGGCGTGGCAGCAGAATACGCCAGAGAGCAGGATCAGCGGATCGCAGAACAGCAGAAGGAAGGAGTGGAAGACATAAATGGGCTGTGGAACAGTATCCACGGTGCCATCGAAACGACTGCGAGAGAGGTGGTAGGTACGACGCGTAACGGCTGGTTTGATGCCGAGTACCAGAGCCGCATACTCACTGCGGCTGCACGTCAGAATAGGGAGAGGTAAAGGGGGGCAAGAACTGCCGAAAATATAAACCACCGTCGGAAGAAGCGCGAGTACGAGGAGCAGGTGCCCGCCAGCGCAGATGACAGCTATACCCAAAACGACGTGCGGAGCTTTTATAGAACCGTCAACAGAGTCAGAAGCAGGAATTTCCCTGTGCCGGTCATGTGAAATGACAAGGACGGCAACCTGCTTACTGATCAACCGACGGTTACAGCCAAGCGGAAGGAGCATTTTCAGGCGCTATTGAACGGTGAGGAGCCAAATGAGCAGAACAGGAACAGAATGACGATTATGAGTGACGAACAAACTGTGGAGCCACCAACACAGGAGGAGGTGAAAAAGGCGATTAGTGAGCTAAGAAACGGCAAGGCCGCTGGGAAGGACGGTATCCCGGCCGACCTTTTAAAAGCGGGAAGCGAGCGGCTGTACTATGCGATCCACCAGATAATACTAAGGATCTAGGCGGATGAACAAATGTCGAACGACTGGTTGGAAAGCGTCATATGCCCTATCTATAAGAAGGGCCATCGATTGGATTGTTGCAACTATCGAGGCATTACATTACACAACTCCGCATATAAAGTGCTCTCCCGTATCCTGTTCATCAGATTAAGACCGTTAACGGAATCTTTTGTTGGCGAATACCAGGCTGGTTTTCGACAGAGACGTTCAACGACGGATCAAATCGTCACCCGGCGACAGATCCTCGATAAGTTCCGGGAGTATAACCTGCAGACGCACCATCTGTTTGTGGATTTCAAGGCGGCATACGACTCAGTTAAAAGAAACGAGCTGTGGCAGATCATGTTGGAACATGGTTTCCCGACGAAACTTATTAACCTAAGTCGTATGACGCTGGAGGGATCGAAATCATGCGTGCGGATCAGAGTTGTCAATACAATTTTTGATTGAAGTGGAAGAATGCTGAAGAAAAAACTGGATTTCAATAAATTGAAAAAAAAAAGCAAAAATTAAATTGTGAAAGAGCATTTCTGTGATTAAATCCAGATTCTGTTTTGTTTTGTTTCGAGCATACATTTTATAAAAATTATGAACTGAAAAATTTTCATTACAGCAGCAAAATTCAAAATTACGCAATCAATCTAGGGGAACTGCTCCATTATTCATTTTAGCCCATATATTCATCTCATACAACTCGCAAACGGGAAAAAACGCATGTTTTCTTCTTAAACCAATCTGCTAATCCATGGAATGGATTCTTCTTGGTTCACTTTAGATTCCTCATAAGGTATAATCCTCAAAAACTCAATCAAAAGCACTAAATTTGATATTATAGTCGGGCATCTGCACTCGAAAACTCATTTGATTCAATCACCTACCTCAGAAAACAAAATCCGCGCATTGTTCTATGCGGCTACAACAGGACTCGTTCAGCAGCCAACCAAAGTTTTTTTCAAAATCACTCACTACACTAAAAATACTTTAATCTTTGAAATGTTCACCTCAAATTTCCTGAAACAAGCCTGATTTAGCAGAAATATATGAGATGAATTTCGACAATCCCTAAATTTCAACTGTATGTATTTTCATCTGTTTTCACTGAGTTGAAGAAAATCAAAAGTTGTTAAATCAGTTTCTGTTAATACGAAAAAATCATACTGAAAATGTTGAATCATTTCAACATAATTGAATTAAATCTACAGCACTGTAGTGGTTACATAAGTTACCAATTTTGCACGTAAACAACTACAGCGGATATCTAGGCAACCTACTACGACGGGCTGCGGCTACGTTCATTCATGATAGTGTGATTCATTCATGATTAATAGTGTGATGAATATGGGGGCGTCGTGAGATGAATAATTGAGCAGTGATTCAAGTTTTAAGATGGATATGAAAGCGTTGTGAAAAATGGTTTGTTTTACAAAATTCTGGATAAATCTAGCTAATTTTACTAAATACAGAATGCTGAACGATTCCTTAAGAGCACGTAAGCATATTTAGTTTATTTGTTCAATGATTTCGTGAAAATTTGGTGTTTAATCCGTGCATTCTCCGTGAATATCGGCTTAATGAGATGAATAATGGAGCAGTTCCCCTATCTCAAAATAAAGAATAAAAAACTTTTTTCAATTACTTTCACTTTTAACAAAAGAGCTGTTGCAACAATTTTAAAACCAACTGGAGTTTAAGTGAATAAAAAATCTGGATGAAACTGGCAAATATATAAAAAACTGGAAGATTTTGGGATTAAGCTGTTTGACTGGATCACTTAAAAAAAGCTGGAAGAATCCAGTTTAAACTGGAACCTTGGCAACTCTGGTGCGGATAGCTAGCGAGACATCAGCCGCGTTCGTAATGTTGGTTGGGCTGAAGTAGGGGGATGCGCTCTCTAACTTACTGGTGCTTATTACGGGAGTCACTTCACGGTGAAATATATTTCACTCTCACGCTCACTTCACTTTTTTAGACCTATTCCCGATTCCACCTCAAGTGAGGTGACAAAAATCACCTGCGTGGAGTGAGATTGACAGTGAAGTGAAATTGAGAATACGACAAGTGAAATGAGATTGTTTCCCAGCTCAAAAATCTCTAAGTCCCAGAAAGTCGTTTTTTTCGTTCTTTTAGATAACACCAGATCTTGAAGTGTTCTGCATTTCGAAGACATTCGGCATCAAAAATCGAAAATTTCCCGAACTAGTTTGCATTTGCAAAAAAATGAAAATTTGACCGCTTTAAGGCACGGGCCGAATTCTGATTCGTTTCGTTACCATCGTAAATCCAATATTTACCATTATGTCACAAATCAATCAACTTTAAGACTTATGGCATCTTCGTGGAATCATTTCACCGTTAAAAATGGCCGTGAAATAATTCCACGCGAAACGTCGCTTTTTCCGTTCTCACTTCACTGATATGACACTCATAATAACCCCGATTCCGCGGCAGATGTCACTTTGCGACGTTTTTCTCACTTACGTGAGTCCCGTAATAGGATTTTGTTCACTTCACTCTGATTTCACCGTGAAGTGACTCCCGTAATAAGCACCACTGTTCAACATCGCCCTTGAAGGTGCAGTACGAAGAGCAAACGTGTAAAGAAACGATCATGACGAAATCTCACATGCTTCTTGATTTTGCGGACGACATCGATAGCATCGGTATCGATCGTAGGACCGTGGAGGAGACCTTCCTACCTTTTAAGAGGGAAGCAGCGAGATCGGGACATGTCATAAACTTTGTCAAAACGAGGTACATGGTAGCTGGCGGGGAGCGTGGGAGTTCCCGTGATGTTGGTGCTGAGGTGGAGATAGATGGGGAACGATTTGAAGTGGTTGACGAATTAGTTTATCTTGGATATGAGCCGTGAGGTAAAACGACGAGTTGCAACTGCGAACAGGGCTTTTTCCGGACTACGTAACCAGCTAAGGTCCCGTAGTTTGCAAACTCGCACAAAACTAGGGCTGTATAGGACGCTGATACTCCCGGTGGCCCTTTACGGACATGAAGCATGGACGCTGAAGGAAGCTGATCGACGAGTGCTCGGAGTTTTTGAGCGTAAGATTTTGCGGTCGATACTTGGCGGTAAATTGGAAGATGGAGTGTTGTGCAGACGCATGAATCACGAGTTATACCAGGTATACAAAAACGCTAATATAGTGAAGGTAATACAGCGGGGCTAAAAACTATCTTCAATAGAACATCAGGAAGAGGCCGACGACTCCATGGCAGGCCTCGCACGCGGTGGATGTACGCGGTGGAAGAAGATGCACGATCTGCTGATGTACGAGGAGACTGGAGACAGAAAAAGCTGGACATCTCTAATTCGTTCGGCCCTAGACCGATGAACGGTCCGTTAGCCCAAAAATTAAAGTAAAGTAAGTAAGTACTTCATTTCGAATGTTCACTTGAAAATATTTTAGATTATAATAGGTAAAATCATAAAAAAAACATAAATCATAACAACAAACATGTTGTTCAGCAACATTGCCAGTAAACCTGATGATGAATTTTAACGCACTCGAGGTTTTCAATTTTAATCAGCTCCCAAAGTGGATGCAAATCTATACCCAGTTGTCTCCCGTTAGACTTATACATACTCTCTTTTCTTTCTGATTTTTTTTTAACATGAATAGTATTTATTTCTGCATTTCTTGGTTACTTTACATTACAGATCTAGTCAAAATTACAATATTTACCAAAATGTCTTCTAAATACATGTCTGTTGTTCCATCGTATTTCTCTCACCTGTTGTTGAGTAACAAAACCTCGAAAAAATTTCTATATTTAAGTTGTGATCATGGCGGTTTTGCTTTCGCTCCACTATCCATAATACAAATTTAAATAAGCTGGAATAATTGCAATATCGTTGTTTGCATATTCCTTAGGTTGCATCAAAGATAACTAGAACAAGATACCTAACTTCCATATTTTTCATACATTTTGAATACGACTGATTTTCGACGGTTAGTGCTGCCATCTGATGACTTAAATTCTCATAAAATTGTCACTATGAGCAAAACCGATTTATCGTGCATAGTCCGTCATCGATCGTTGAGCTGCTCAAGATTGTATATGAAAAATGTGTAGCAGTTTGGTCAGCTCGACGCTTAACCCGTAAAGACCCGGGACGGAACTTGTTTTTTGAAAATGCTCGTTCTCAGCACTGGAACGGCCGATTTGGGAAAACTTGAACTTTTATTCAAAGGGAATAGGTGCTCTAAGTTTTGGTAAAGGTGCCACCCCTCTGGACCCCTCCCCGTTTTTGTGAGACGCAAATATATAATATATATGTTTTTTTTTTTCTAATTTTCAAACAGATTGAGCAAACACTGGGAATTTTCATACGTATCAATTGCTCCAAGTATCAAATCATGTCAGGTGGATGAAATATGGTATGTAAGAGTGAATTTTGGAGTTTCCAAATTATTTCAGTACAAAATCACAAAACTACGTATTTTTATAAAAATTCAAACAACAAAACCGTTCTTCAAATTTTAAGCTCTACATTTTTGCGGTAAGGTCTCCTGAATCCATACGCGATGAAATATTTATTTTAGCATGCAAATATTTTGAGAAAAACCAGTTTAAATTCACCAAAGTACGTATTTTCATGGAAACGTAATTTTCTCAGTCTCCCACGGTAGGTTTCAACTTAGCTCTTCAATTTTCAAGCTCTAGCATGCACAGATTTAGAGAAAATCAAGTTTTCATAAGAACTCGTACTTTAGTGAATTCAAACTCGTTTTTATCTAAATCTGTGCATTCTAGAATAAATCTTTCAGCATCTTTGAATTCAGCAGACGTTACTCTACAAATATAGAGCTTGAAAATTGAAGAGCCAAGTTGAAACCAACTGTGGGAGACTGAGAAAATCTGGTTTCCATAAAAATACCTACTTTAGTGAATTTAAACTCGATTTGCTCAAAATATTTGCATGCTGAAATAAAGACTTCATCGCGTATTGATTCAGGAGACCTTACTTCAAAAATGTAGAGCTTAAAATTTGAAGAACGATTTGCTCATTTGATTTTTTATGAAAATACGTAGTTTTGTGATTTTGTACTGAAATAATTTAAAAACTTCAAAATTCACTCTTACATACCATATTTCATCCCCCTGACATGATTTGATACATGGAGCAATTGATACGTATGAAAATTCCCAGTATTTGCTCAATCTGTTTGAAAAATTAGAAAAAAAACACAGACATATTTACGTCTCACAAAAACGGGGAGGGGTCCAGAGGGGTGGCACCTTTACCAAAACTTAGAGCAACTATTCCCCTTGAATAAAAGTTCAAGTTTTTCAAAATCGGCCGTTCCAGTGCTGAGAACGAGCATTTTCAAAAAACAAGTTCCGTCCCGGGTCTTTACGGGTTAAGATAACATGAAGATTATTGATATTGTCATTTTAATGCTGTTGCCACATTTTTTGAACTTCAAAGTACGAAAGGTACGCTAAATTTAGAATAATGCGTCGATTATTCTTGATTCTTCCGGGCAGTTTCATGTTTGAGAACTAAACATTCGTACACGTTATTATCATTTTTCGGATGGCAGCACCGTACAGTTGTCCACATGGATACTGAAAAAATTCTTTCACCTTTCAGCAGTCATGTCTTGGCCTTGTCGTCAGTTGATTTTGACGTTAAGTATACATCATTTTAACAGTGTATAAATTAGTTTGACTTTTGCGCACGCGCAGCGACAATCATGTCCGATGAATTCTGCAAGAGTCAGGTATCTTGTTCTAGTCATCTTTGGTTGCATGCTAGGGCGCCAATCATCGTATGGAAAAAGTGACCAGAAAATTTAAAAAAAAAACCCTATACAAAATGTTCACCTGCTCGAAAAAACACTCTGTGCAAAATTTCAGCTCAATCGGACTTAATATGGGGTGGCGCAAAGCGATTGAAGTTTGGCTTTTTTGAAAACCGAAAAATCACCCACGTACGTGAAATTTCGGTTTTCGAATTTTTTTTTTTTGATGCCAAATGACTTAAAAACGCATGAAACGTTGAGAATTGGTGTCATCTTTAATTTTTTTTTTGCAAAAATTTACTCTCTGGGACTTAGCCGTTTTTCTAATTGTGTAAGGCGGAGTTCAAAATGTTTAGAATTTATCTTTGAAATTGATCACTAGTCTCTCGAAATAGCTTGTATAATGATATACACTATAACTAGCATCGAATACATTATGTTTCATTAGGGTGGTTCATTTATTCGACACAGGGTGGTTCATAATATTGTGTAAAAATGAGTATAAAATGAAAAAAATCACTTTTCACTGAATACCAGTAGAAAAATTCCTAAAAATATAATATTTTTTATATCATTGTCGTTAGGGTGGCAATGTTGAATTGGAAAAATTTTAAGTAAAATGGCAAAATATTACAAAACAAATTTACAAAATGTATCAAACTACTCTGTGCAAAAAAAAAAAATTATCGCAACCAAAATAAGGATTGTGTCTCGTGGAAAATGTTGAATGCTTTCATGTCATTTGCAAAATCACACACGGGACGTTTTCGATTCCAAGTGTCTTAAACTTTTAAATGAAACGGTGGAAACTGATGGAATATGTTATATTACTTTGTTTGAAAAATCTACTCTCTAAGGCACTTGCACTCGTCTTTCGAATGTTGTACCAGACAATTTATTCGTTTTATTTACCACAATAATGTCCTTTGCCAACACCTGATTGAACACACAGTTCTCTGGCTTATATATTCGGACAAAAGACTGTATCGATGTTATTCAGTGATAATGAGAGTATAGGGATCTCAATCAGACACGCAACAAAATTGACTCGTTGTTTCTGGGTTTGCGTCGTTTTGACAGTTCGACCATACATTTTCTGTCAAGTTTACATCATCAGAACGTGAACGTGCCCATTGGCTGAAACTTTGCATAGACGTTTTTATAGGCAAAAGATGCCATTTTGTGCTATTGGTTTTTGGATCATTACAAAAATATTTAGAGCCAACACGGTTCGTTCGAGCGGTGTGACATCTTCGGAAAAGTTGTAGATAATAGTTTTGTATTTTTTTTAAATATACACTCTAAAAACAAATTACTAATTTAAAAAAAAATAAAAGAAAGTTATAAATTAATAATTATCGAAAACAGCCCATTTAAAAAAACTGATTTTTTTTATAAAAACTACGAAAGTTTTCCTGAACAACGAAACCGGCCATGGAGAAATCAGAAAAAAGTTATATTTTTTAAATTAATTTTTTTTTTTTTCACAGGGTACATTTTTTTGGAGGAACGAAGTTATTATTTACAACTCTGCCAGATACACTATGCCAATCAAATAAATCGTTTTGATTGTAGAAATATTCTTGATCCTCAGAGTGCTTTATTGGAAATTAAAAATATGTCTACAGTCGAAACGGCATAGTGTCTTCGGCAAAGTTGTAGATAATATTTTGTCCTTCCAAAAAAAATATTCCCTCTAAAAAAATAATCGAAAATAAATTTTTTTTTTCAAAAAAAATTTTTTTTTAAATGATAACTTATTTTTCTTGATTTCTATATGAACGGACTGGATTCATTGTTTTGGTAATATTTCGTAGGTTTTATTAAAAAAATCAAGTTTTTAAAAAATGACCCCCTTTGAATAGTTAATTTTTAATCTTTCTTCTAACTTTTGAGTGAACAATTTTTAGAGTGTATTTTTTGGAAAGACAGAATTATTATCTACAACTTTGTCGAAGACGTCACACCAATCAAACGAACCGAAGTGCTTTTTTTATTTTATGCTCATTTTTCACAATATTATGAACCACCCTATGCCGAATAAATGAACCACCCTAATGAAACATAATGTATTCGATGCTAGTTATAGTGTATATCATTATACAAACTATTTCGAGAGACTAGTGATCAATTTCAAAAGATAAATTCTAAACATTTTGAACTCCGCCTTACACAATTAGAATAACGACTAAGTCCCAGAGAGTAAATTTTTGCAAAAAAAAATTTTACAGATGACACCAATTCTCGACGTTTCATGCGTTTTTAAGTCATTTGGCATCAAAAAAAAAAAATTTCGAAACCCGAAATTTCACGTAATGCAACGGGTGCAACTGAGCCGGTGGTTTTCGATGTAAATATCACATCATCTTTACTCATATCCCCAAGCTGCGGTAAAAATGGGCTTTTCCAGCAATGATGACTTCTGGGCCTACTTCTAAGTTCTTCTAAGTTACGCAGAAACATTGTTCCTCCTACAATCTGAGTGGAAGCTATAGTCATCCGTCGGTCTACGAAATATACCCTGCTTACGCTACGCTTTTTCGGGGGCCCCATTCCTACAGTCAGGTAATCTAATGAGAAGCAAATTTTCGTTTTCCACAGTCACATAATGACTGTAGTGGTAACCAATAGCTAGTTCCAAGAGTAAGGCTAAACTATAAAGTGCAATGATGGAGTATTAATTTATCAACACGTTCGTTGTTTTTGTTTGACTGTGAACACATGCGGTTTCCACTGCGCTTTAAGCTTCTGTTATTCTGTTCAGTAAGAAATTTTAATACTCTCCCTTTGCAGATTTTTCGTCGCAGTGAAAGTTTCGTTGGTTAGAGTCAAGTGGGAGCTAGCTGAGACTCATGCGGAACTCTCCTTTTTAGCTGATCATGATGGAACTGCACCCTCTGACTTTACGCGCCCATGAGTTACAGCAGAGCCGTTACACGACATAGGACAGTACGGATATAAACAGATGTGAGTACCGATCAGTATCATACCTTCAACAATGTCAATGTATGCAACGTAGAGAACGAACCAACTCTTTGAAACTCTATTCGCGTTGATGGTGTTAAAAGAGATTTTGAAGGCTGCTCGCGCATACGCGAACTCTCATATGTAATTGTCAAAATGTGCGTGATGACATAAGTAAAAAATATTTCCTTCCTTCTTTTCACATGCTAAATAAAAAAAATCAGCAACACTGTCAATGCGAAAAGCGAATAGTCTTACTTGCAAAGAGTCCAGGCCGATAAGCTGGGCGCAATTTTCGTAACTGGGCAGCTGGATGACGAAGAGCAAATCAAACATGAATTGCCTCGAATCTTTTTACACCATTTAGGTAATGAGCGTTCCACACTGCCGAACAGTGTTTTAACGTCGAACAGACTAATGACAAAGATGACTAGAACAAGATTTCTGACTCTTGCAGTATCCAGCGGACACGATTGTAATTTGATGATGACGGCAAGGTGGCGAAAAGTCAAGCAATTTTATCAATATCCTTGTATAGTTCTACCATCTGATTTTTAACATCCTTGCACGGTGCAGTCATCTAATTTTCGATATTCTTATATGGTGCTGCCATTTTTTTTATTTTCATTTGGCACGATAACACACGATTTTCATTTGGCACGATTATACACGATAAATCGATTTTACTTTTAACGAGTTTTAAGTCATCAGATGGCAGCTCTAACCATTGTAAAGATGTCGTGGGCAAAATGTATGGAAAAACTGGAAGTCAGGTATCTTGTTCTAGATATGACTGAAGCCAACGTAAAATATTGCCTCCAAACCAGTTCGGTCAAGTTTTGCAATAGAGACAAATCGCGCGAAATGACCGATGGTCGAATATCGACCATTTTTGATTTGAATGAAACTTTGCACACGTATTTGGCTTAGCAAACTGAGTATTTTTCACAGGTGGAGAGATTTTTTACACCCATGAGTTACATTCTAAAAGGGCATATGCCTTTTGGCCCAGGTTTTATTCGAAGCATTGTAGCCCAGAAACCGTTGGTTGTATAGAAAAACTGTCTGAGAATGAGTTGTAGGGAATTAAAAATGTACCATAAAAAAAATATACACTGTACAAAAAAAAATTTTTTTTGACCAAAAAAAATTAAAAATAAACATTAAATTTCAATTAAAAAAAAAAGGGTTGAATTTTTTTTTTTTTTAAAGAAACTTGACGTTAATACGCAACTTTAAAAAAAGGTCCAGGATGGAGAAATGAAAAATATTTTTTTATGGTAGATTAATTTTTTTATAAAAATTCTAATTTAAACATTTTTCAAAATATTTGTATTCTGATGATTTTAAAAGATGCAGGAAGTCATTTTGAATCAAAAAGCTCTTGGTAGTAAACATTTTAAAGGCATCGGTTTTCGAGTTATTTTGAATTTAAGCTTAATAAATTATTAATATTTCGGAAAATACACGTTTTTCTTAATTTGTCCATGGTTCTCCAGCAAAAACCATACGTTCATTGGAATTTGCAACAATCATTTGCTGGAGAACCATGGACAAATTAAGAAAAACGTGTATTTTCCTAAATAATTATAATTTTTCGAGCTTAAATTAGAAATAACTCGAAAACCAATGCCTTTAGAATGTTTACTACCAAGCAGTGCTGATAATGGTCATTTTCCCCAGCAAAATTCTTCGAAAATTATAGTCAACCATTTTCAATTTTCACTTCCAATGATCGCAGCACTCTTTCAGATACACTAGATTTTCGTCCTAGTAACGTGCTGTTATACTCAGATGAAATAGGTCGCGCGCATCGTTCACGGTTACGGAATAACAATTGACGACAAATCCAACCAAATGATCTTCACTTCAAAGCGAAAAAGAAAAACAAACAGTCCACTCAACCAAAATGAACCTCACCGAAACATTTTTTCACTGGCACTGACCGATGCCTTGACAATCTTTGTTAACTGATAAACTGATTTTGTTGTCTTGCTTTCATCGCATGAAATATAATGAGGTGTTTTGACAGTTCACTTCCATGCAAAAAGCGGGAAGGGAGAACTCTGAAAGGATTGTAAAAAAATAACGTTTATGGATGCTTTTTTTCACTTTCACTCAAGAGTGTCAACAAATATCAACCCTGCTACCTTTCTGCATCTTTTGAAATCATCAGATAAGAAATACACTAAAGTCGCTTTTTACGCGGGGGATACGTGCCGCGTAAAAAGAAACCGCGTAAAAAAACCGCGTAAATTCCGGAATCCGCGTAAAAAAACCGCGTAAATTCCGGAATCCGCGTAAAAAAAAAAACGCGTAAATTCCGGAATCCGCGTAAAAAAAACCATCGTTAATTTTGCATTCCGAGTGAAGGGGAACCGAAATCCGGGCAAAAAAAAAAAATACCGCGTAAATTCCGGAATCCGCGTAAAAAAAACCGCGTAAATTCCGGAATCCGCGTAAAAAAACCTCGTAAATTCCGGAATCCGCGTAAAAAAAGCCGCGTAAAAAAACCGCGTAAAAAGCGACCTTAGTGTATTTTGAAAAATGTTTGAATTAGAATTTTCATAAAGAAATTTATCTACCATAAAAAAATTATTTTTCATTTCTCCATCCTGGACTTTTTGTTTTAATAGTTGCGTATTAATGTCAAGTTTCTTTAAAAAAAAAATAAAACAAAAATGCAATTTTTTTTTTGTTAAATTGAAATTTAATGTTTATTTTTGATATTTTTTGGTAAAAAAACATTTTTTTTTTCGTACAGTTATATATTTTTTATGGTGCATTTTTAATTCCCTACAATTCATTCTCAGACAGTTTTTCTATACAACCAACGGTTTCTGGGCTACAATGCTTCGAATAAAACCTGTGCCAAAAGGCATACGCCCTTTTAGAATGTAACTCATGGGTGTAAAAAATCTCTTCACCTGTGAAAAATGCTCAGTTTGCTAAGCCAAATACGTGTGCAAAGTTTCATTCAAATCAAAAATGGTCGATTAAATTTTCGCGTATTTCCAGGCGATTTGAAATGATTTTGCTCAATAGCGATGTCGTGGTTGATTTTTTCTGAGGCTGCTGACAAAACATTGTATATAGCGTCTTTGGAACTCTTTGGACATAACATCCATTGCATATAAGATGAACGTTTAAAGATTTGTTGTCGTTGAGCGCTTCGGCATAAATCTATGTTGCGTGTTATAGATGAGAGGCTTACAGTAGCTCGGTTTCATCACGACTAACTCGGATAGTTCCGAGGCTGCCCCCAGAGCGGAGATTTCCCGGTAATTTTCGATTTTCCTCTTGTCCCCTTTCTTGTGAACCGGAAACACGAACGCGAACTTCCATAAAGATGGAAAGTTAGCAGTCAGAGTGAAAGGCGGAATAAATGATGAAGCGGAGTTCATACGGTAGTAGCACTTCGCTTTAGCAGAATGGCTGGTATACCTTCAGGGCCGGCCGAGAAAGAAGGCTTCAGTTTGGATAGTGCCGACTGGATCATCGAAACGTTGATGTCGAAATCACTCAAAGATTGTCCATACAGCGATATGTGGCTTGCGGCAGAAAATATTGAACTAAGCGACAGTGATTCATTGCAGAAAATACTGGAAAACACACACATATGTTGCGTCACATATGTTGTGCAAGTCCGACTCCGTGTTTACGCTGCTCGACTCCAAAACCCTTTTGGATCCGATTTTAACTTACTCTGTACGCTGCGTAGATGGTTGGAATTCTAAGGAAGGCCCCAGGTACCGGCTGCAAAATTACGGGCATAAGGGTAACGCAACTGAACCTAAACCACTGCTACGCGGCGCAGCTTAACGCTGTTGGTGGTGGCAAGTGACTTCAACTCTTGGGCTGTTGAGTGGGGAAAGCGCTCTCCGAGCCAGAGGGATCAGGTCCTGTTGGAGGCTTTGGCAAAGCTCGGCTTAGATCTGGCAAACGTTGTGACCAAATGTACATACAGCAGAAATGGTGCGAAGTCGATCATCAATGTGACGTTCTCCAGCCCAGGACTGATCACGATCTTGAGGGTAGACGATGGATACACCAATAGCGACCACCAGTCGGTCTGCTATAGTGGAGACAACAACGCGAGGCGGCAAGTGACGGGTAGAGCCAACACTCAGACCGTCCGTGGCTGGAAGACATCGTATTTGGATGTTAAGGTATTCGAAGAGGCGACGAGAAGAGAGCGCGATGGAGGCAGTTGGCTCCGCCCGATTGCTGACCTACTAGTTGCCACACTATCGCGGACGTGCGACACCACCATGCCTGGCACTCGCCAACCTAGGAATGGGAAGTCACCTGTTTACTGGTGGACTGACGCGATAGCGGACCTCCGCAGTGCATGCCTTCATGCAATACGGAGGATGCATCGTGCGCGAACTTAGGGCGATTCAAACAACAATATCGCACGCTTAGCCTTGGGGCTAATAGCGGTCTCGATCAACTAGATTAGTTGAGAGAATTCGTTATCGATATTGCTTTTGGCACATTTTGCATGTGTAGGATAAGTACAACGATACACCGTGTCCCAGTGCTGAATCGAGAAAATTTCCAGCTCGAAAAGATCCTCGACTCGATCGGGAATCGAACCCGATATCGCAACCGTGTGGGAGAGCTAGCCGACCGACATCGCTAATCACAGAACCACGGGGGCGATTCATCGATATTAATTTCCGGGCAGTCAAGCAAGTTATTTATCCCGTCGTGAAAGGACGACACCTAGGATCAGCAAATGAGAAACCATCTGAATTAGAGCGCCACTTCACACTGGAAAAAAAGCATCCAACAAAACTACCATTACCAACTAACATTAGGAAGAACTAGTCACGTGTCCTGTCAGGTGGGATGTAGATGAAGCAAGGGAAAAGCGAGTAACCAGAAAGCTTAAGCCGAATTCAAACTTGTTGAATATATTTTTCAAGAAACATGTTGAAGGTTGTGAGCCTGTTGACGAAAATTCGTGCATTTGTCCTAGATAACACTGTATATAAGAGAAATGAGAAGGCGCTAACCGTTACAGTGAATGTCACATCAGAATGGGTGCGCTTAGGGAACCTGTATGTTAGAGAAATGACAAGACACTCACCGTTAAGGCAACTGTCAACATCAAAACAGATAACGGCAATGCAAAATTATGCAGCTCGCCCGTTTTGATGTTGACAGTTGCCTTAACGGTAAGTGTCTCGGCGTCTCTTTGGTATATAGGCTGAATAGGTGCGCTGTATGATTTTGTATGGCCGTTATTCGTTTTGGTGTGATGGTTTCCATAACGCTGAGCGTCTTGTTATCTTATATACAGTGTTCTCTAATTTGTTCTACCTCAATAAAAACTTGTATGTATGAATCTGTAAGGTTACAAAACCCGCTTAGATAAGCGGGTGGTCGTGGGTTCGAATGTCAGTTGAATTAGGCCATTTGGTAGTCAAGGGACTCTAACATGGGTTTATTCTCAGGCTCTCCTCTACATACCCCTCCTTCAAGCTAAATTTTGTAGTACTCCTGCTGACTTTCATCCTAACAAAAATAAGTCCCTCTTATGATAAAACTGGTCTCAGTAACGCAAAATTGTTCTCTTCGGGGAATTGTAATTATGGCGCGGTCTTGGCTGGAGGAACGAGGTTTCGACAAGATTCCTTCCTCTTGACAAAATATAAGTCCTACTTTCAATAAAACAGACCAGAGATAAAGCATTAAGTGCCCCTTCAGGGAACTGTGATTGTGACGCGGTGTTGGTAGGAAGAACGAGGTTTCGATAAGACTCCTTCTTTTTGACAAAATAAGTCCTTCCTATAATAAAACTGATCTCAGGAATATTTATCCTCTCCAGGGAATTGTTATGGGCGATACTGGCACGAGAAACGAGGTTTCGATAAGACTGCTTCCTCTTGACATGATAGAACCTCTTAGAAATAACCTTGCCAGAAGGGAACGTTAGTTGTAGTCTCACTCCAGGGAATTGTAATTTGGCGATATTGGTGCGATAGAAAGAGGCTCGGTATAGTAGAGCAGTAAGTTTGAAACGGAAGGGTAAAATCTCACACACACAAGCACGTATATAAAACAGTGACGAAATGTGATGTTTGCTCTGGGGACATCTCTTGAAAATCGGGAGGATGCTCGAATTGTTCAGCGTTACATAATTTCAGGGGAGAGGAGAGTCGTATCGAATTGTTATTGTTATAAAGGGGAGGGGGGGGGTTGGTTCTGAATCCTAGATTTTGAGGGTCACATACTTTGTGTACTACGCCCAATCTCAAAATCGTTTTTTCAATAAATGACTTTGTCACGATAACGATTGCCGAAAAACAACAATTTTTTTTTTTCTGTTTTCAAAATGTTGACTATTACCGTTGTAAGTGCTTGAACAATAACTTTTTTTAAGGGTAAATTTTCATTTCACAAAAAATAACTCAATTTTTAACAGTAAAAAAACTGAGTTATAGTGAAAACCATTCTTCGCAGAAAAAAAAACAAAATATTTATAAAAATGTTTGTTCACGGACATAGAATGTTTTGGGTTTTATGCTTTCAGTTAACCATCGTAATTACTGCCAGCCTTTCCAAAAAAAGACCGCCAATAATTTATTTTTTATATTTCTTTTTTTTAAATTGTATCGGAAATTCAAAATAATATGGGCTAAGTAAATGAAACAACTGTCGAATATTATTATATAGAATATATATTTATAGTAAACTTTAATTTATAAAATATAACAAAAAAAATCTCGTCTAAACATTGTTTTCCGTTGTATGTTCTGTATTTCTGCAATTCCAACATAACGTACTGTTGTAAACTACAAAAAATCGTATATGTTTGTTATCTTCACTTTTCTATGTACGTGTCTGTTTGTAGTTAATTATTCACAGTCTGCGACAGTATATTTCTAATCTGTATGCTGCGTCTTAGCTTGGCTGCTCGGATTGTTGGGCTTCAAAAAATTATAACAGTTTTTCCCTTTATGCTCTCGTTGCTGCAGTACCTACACGGCTGTAGAGTGTTGTCTGTTTTATATTATATACTCTACTTTAAAAAAAAAATAGAGCACAAACTGGGTGCTGCAGAGCACCGTTCTCGTTCTGGGACCCTTGCTAAAAGACAACGAGGTCACTTGTTATACTGTTATACTGCCCGCCCGATTAGGCCTATAGATTCATGTTTGCGTGCTGTTTCAACAACTGCGTTCTGAACGCTACACAATACAAATATAGAAATATATTTTTGAAAATTCCCATTTTATTTGTCTGTTGCTTGCATACAATAATAGCATTTATATAATATTTAGCTTTTTCTGTTGCACTTATTTATTACACATGGACATAAATAGTTATGTTAGTTGTTATATATACCCTTAAATACTCAGCAGCGTCAACATATATGAGTTTGATCGTTTTCTCTCTATTTCAAACTGATGCCACTTGTTTGATGTAGTCTGTTCTTTAGATGTGTTTTTCTTCTCTAAAATTATTGTATTTTTTCGCCATAGCATGCCTTACGGTGTATACTTAGTATATTTTAGTTGTCCTCTCATCGTCTTACTAATTTCAGGTAAGGTATGTAAAGTTTTTGCGTTTCTCTTGTGAGTAAACTGTTCACTCCACTCGGACGTGAAACTGCATTATTGTTTTCCACATTACTATTTTCCTCATTGTTGTAAATATCAATATTTTTATAAAAATCTAACACTCATATAAGTAAATTTTTCATGTTATTTTACTTGTGATTTTGTTTTTTTTTTTTCAATTCTCTATATCTCTCTTAGTCTAAGCGACGATTGAATTACACTCATTTGCTATGTATATGTATATGAATTTTTTGTTTCATTTTCCGCTATTGTTTTGTAATGAAAACGAAAATTTGACTTAATCATATGTTAACGCTATGAAGACTTGAAACACACAGCAAGAAGGGAAACCATCTGGACACCGGTGGAAGGACGATAGTGGAAGGTACAATAAATAAACCCGAAATAAAAAAGGAAAGCTTGATATACGCCAGCGAAAATGAATACAAGACAACAGCAAATAAACTCATCAGCACACTTGCAAACAAACAGGTTAATTATCAGAGAGAGTCGAAGTTATCACGCGGTTCCAATTCTAGATTATTTCAGAACTTTAACATCAATCTCTCTGTTTTTTTTCTGCACGTATATCACTAGGCTAGGATTAAGTTATTTTCATGTTATTTTCTCACAACAACGCGTATTGGGTTGATTGCACAATAGATGCCACTGTTCACTTAAGTTGGCAGTTGGTATTCAGATTGTTGTTTGCCATTCTTTCTGGTTACTACTTGTTTTACGAAAGGTTAATGTTTTTATACTGGCAGGATCATCATCTAGAACTATTTAAAGATTTACAGCGACTCTGTGGTCGTCTAGAAACCTGGACCCAAATCAAACTTGGATGGCTTTTAATTTGATAATTTCTCCTAAGACTGCACAGAATCACTGCTGTGTTTTGAAGCTGCGATAAAAAAAAAAAAACAATTAAACTAAATAGAATTTTTAAATAGCCAACAAAACAAAAACTGATGTCAACGGAAGCATTTCTGTTCCGGCAACGAACCCTAATACATCTTTTCTCAAACAATCAAGAACTAGATAAATACAACCTGAGTTTTGCACACCTTATTTTTGCCTCATTAAAATGTGTTTAGCTTTGATACAACCTATATGAACTTGCATGTTCAAATTTACGTTCTGCGTGGCACCTTTACCACGCCGTATGGTTTTGATTTCGCAACGATTGAAGATCACAAATTATCAGGTGAGGAAAAAAAATGATATTTGAAGATCAATTTTCATTTTTGCCTTTTCTATGATTATTCCTATTCTTGTAAGCGCACAATTACACACAAAGCATACACATGCTTTCACTTATGTCATATATCATATCAATAAAGACAAGAGGAGGTTTTACCCAATGATTTATCCCACTTACAATAATAATCAACAACATGTAGGAGTATGAAGCAAACAGAAATATATGAATAAATAAACCTTGTCAGTACCTCGCGTTAGTGTTATTGAATGTTTTATCTGTGAAGTTTCGATTGTGCCAATAGACGAAACAGTATATACGATCACTTCTTACAACTTACGTGCTAAGCAATTAATAAATTAAATGACAAAGATACACTAGAAAAAAATGAGAGAAAAAATGGATGAAACTGTATCTACAAATCCGCTTGTTATCTGTACGGAAAACTTTAACAACAATAATAAAAATAAATAAATAATTAATATTACACGCCCGAAAAAACGGTTTTTATGGGCCTTCCATACAAACTGACGTGGGCACACATTCCAGCCTACCAGTCATTCCCATTCACGCCACATTGCCGTCCGTTGCCAGCATCTGTTTTTCTAGCTGACGTTCTTGCACAAATTAAGACTACCCGTCTGGCTGTTTGTATTGAGACACTCTTCGCTCTGCTTTAATACTATATTTGGCTCGAGTATGGAATGTTTGATCGATTTACCGATAACCGAGTCGCGCTGACTGTAGTAGTCCTCATCGTGATTGTTGTTATTGATGCTGTTGTTGTTGTTGTTATTGTTGTTGTTGTTATTGTTATTGGCTGCTGAATGGTGTTCCTGATCCACTTCCATGCCTTCGTCCTCATCGTAATTGGGTTCGGATTTGATGTTTTGTATTAACGCTGGTTGCTCTTCGTCAGTTCCACTAGCACTGCCATTTGTTGGTGTTTCCGGAGGATTTGGCGTTGGCGTCCCAGGACCTACAGGACTTGCCATTCCACCGTTGTTTAACCGCAGATTCAGTGCTTTTGCTGCAGCTGCCGCTTGTATAACGTCCTCAATGCCCAGTTTTCGCTTTTCCGCTCGCATTTCCTGTTCGTACTGTTGGACCAGCTTTCGTTTCGAGTAATACTTCTGGTATTTCTGATTGTCGAGCATTTTCTTTGACGGATTTACCTGGTGGACGCCGAATTGGGAGAGGTTGTTGTTGTTTATCGAGCTGAGGTTGTTGTTGAGGTTTGCGTTGCTCGTGGTTGTATTATTATTATTGTTGATAGTGTTCGCATTGTTGTTCAAGTAATCTTCGTTCAGTACGGCAACAGCGGCTGCGTGCTTGGCCTTCATCAGCTCTTTGAAGCTATTGCGACTGACCAGCTGTTGCTGTTGGGCAGCGGCAGCGGCGGCTTGCTGAGCTTGTTGAACGGCCTGCTGCTGCTGGGCATGAGCAACAGCTTGTGCTTGCTGCTGAGCTGCTTGAATTAGTTGCTGTCGCTGATGGGCCAAATTTTGTTGATGATGAACCATATTTTGCTGTTGCTGCTGTTGTTGCTGATACAGACGTTGTTGCTCTTGAAGGCGGAGGGCATGTTGCTGCTGCTGTTGTTGATAATCACGTTCTTCATTATCGTTGGTACTCTACGGTAGAGGATATTAAAACAGTAATGTCGTATTCGAATGACATCAACGCTATTTCAGAAACGAACTTACCTCTCCATGTAATCCCTTCACTTGCAGAGCTTCCGCTACCTTCAAAAAGTTTGGCAAATCCTCATATTTGACGTTTACCTAGAACCAAAAATATTGTTATTTATTGTTCTAATTGCAATGGATTTATCCGCACTCACCTGTCCACTGTACATAAAATCGAGCAAACCGGCCATGTGGTGTGCATTTACGTCAGTCATGAACAGGATTGGGTGCTGTGATGGGTGTTCGAGGAAAATCTTCTGGAAATATGGACTGCATACGGACAGAACCAGTTTGTGGGCTTTGAAGATTTTTCCACCGGCAGCAATCGTCACATCTACCATCTGGCCGTCGCGTTGCAGGCTGTGAAAGCCCTTGCACATGTTTCCGTGGAAGCCACGCCAGGATAGAAGGTACTAGAATCGAGAAAGAGAATGAAAGCAAAGTGATAATTTTTTTAGTGTTAACAGTTTAAGTATATGCCAACCTAATACTACAGTAAGTTACGACCGAATAACCAGACAATCGCAGAAAAGAAAGAAATGAAACCCGTTCTGCAAATTTCCAACTCTCGTAGTAAAAAACAAGCCAAGTAAACATTTTCGTGTTCCGTGTCGCAACCGCTTAGTCGAAGCAAACAAAAAAAAATCTTAATTTATTTATGAATTTCTCAATACATCGAGCGTGTGCTTATTGCTCGAGCTTAGCGGTTGGAATCGTCGTGTCTTTTACGCTCGTCTGACACGCGAAGCCGTCCTTCTTGAAAAATGACCGTCTTTCGTAACTCTACTAAATCTTTTGTTACCTATTTCTCGCTCACTTGCATGGACCGGCGGTTCAAAGTTTGATTCTGCTCAAGCATTCACACTTCAAGTCACAAGGATGCCTCGAGGGCAGAAATGTCACCTGATGCGCGGTGGCAATCATTGCGGTTATACCAGGCTTATACACATCGCACTGGCTGGCTGCATCAGTGAAAGTTTTTACCCGCACTGCCATGTTAGTGAAAGTTTATTTTCATGCCTGCTGGTGGTACCATCAGCGGTCAACGACCTTCAACTGCTAGCAGCGGTGGATTCCCTTCGGTGACCTTGCCTAGGTGTCTTAACACTACAGTTACGCTGATCAGAATCGGTAGGTACTGATTAGAGGATCCAAAATTCTAAACTGTTGATCCTTCAGCAACAATGGGATTCATGACATGCATTGTTTGAAAATTTTCAAGTTTTCGCGCGCCATATTCAACCCCAACTAACATGTGACAAAGTGAAAGTTGCAAAGCGGTAGAGGCAAATGGATAGAAGCGAAATGAAGAAAAGATTCCGAGTCATCGTGTGCGGGGAGTCAGATTGAGGGCAGCTTGCGGCATCTCTAAAGAACATCCGGCAGAGGCAAAGTTGCGAAAAGTGAAAGTGCGGTTGTTTGGTGACGACCGCCGATGAATGGCACACGGATGGCACACAGAGTATGCGGCCAAGGCAAAACACAACAAACAAACATTAACGGGTGTCGTTATCAATTCGGGAGGTGTGCTGTTTGTGAGTGTTTGTGAGCGCGGTTGCGGCCAGGAGTCGATATAGATATATGGCATGCATTTGGAAACGCTCGGTGTGTTCAACTATGTGCCGCTGGTGAAATTGCAATAATGAACAATTTTACTGTTTTTTTTATCGAGATGCACTTTGCAGAGAGAATAGATATGATTTCAATTATGCTTTTTCGGGCATGATCAGCTTGAGACATTATTTTTTTTGTTACGTAAAATGTGTGAACCCTCCCACACAAACAATCGAACAAACGATAGAACTATAATCACGGCAGGGAAAATGTAAAATTTTCACAGAGAAAAGGCTACAATTCCAGTCACGAATACTGATGGACATAGAGGAAGTTGATTATCGTATTTTACCATAGATTACCGATTTATAAGTCCTAAATTCTTTTAGTAAAAATGACTATACCGCATATTAGTCTTGCTTCATCGCAATAAAAAATCATTATTCTACATCTCCACTCGTATATCAGTAGTAGCTCCATTTGGGGCCCTGTTACGCAATCTTATATTTTTTTACGGGTTTCCAATCTGATTCATTCCCAAACGCAGGTGCTGCTCACGAGTAGACACGGCTCGAAGACTACACTAGGAAGTGCTAGTGTTACTTACGTGACTGTTTTTGTAATTCGAATTTTAAGTAATTTTGAATGCGTCTCTAAGTAGATAATCTAAAAACATTGATATTATTACCAAAATATACAATATGCTCTGATATTTTTGAATGTACATATTTGTAAAACTGGCATTTTATTCAGTTGATTAGGTCGAAGCAAACCCAGGTCAACACAGGTTACGCCCCAGAGCTTAAATTGAAAAAAAAAAGAATGATTATAGCTTTTAAACCATTTCTGTGAATTTTGGCGTCCCTAGAACAAATAAAAGCCGCAAAGTAATTACTCGCCAGGTTCGTCGCTTCTCTCTTTGCTTACAGGAAAACTCTCAAGACTTTATGCACTTCCGGGCTGGTCGAGGGCACCACAACCAGGAGCGGTTAAAAACTATAATCTTTCATTTTTTCCAGTTTGAGCTCTCTCCCGTGTTGACAACTGATCGATTAAAGCGAAAAAACAGTTGTCTTTGAGCTCGAATTCGAAAAACATGAAAGAGTTTCTTTTCAACCATTCCTGTGAAATTTGGTGCTCCTCGCCAAGTCGGAAGTGCTTAAAATCTTCGGAGACTTTAATGAAGTTTTCTCGTAAGCAAACGTAGGAGCAATGTACCTGGTGAGCCATTATATACTCTGCGGTCTTTCGGCACACTTCTATCATTGTTAGGGGCACCAAAATTCTCAGGTATTGTTTCAAAGCTATAATCTTTCATTTTGTTAGGTTTGGGTTTCTGTCGACCAGTGTTATCTTTTTTTTTTCAAACTTCAATTGGCACTAACCGTACGCGAATTAATAGGGTCATTTCCATTTACAGGCATTAGGTTGCCATTGACCTCTAATAATAATTTTTCATTTATAATTTTATAGATTGTTTCGGTAATTATAAATACACTTACGATCAACCGTCATTTCAAATAACGTGCAGTATTCAACCAAACGTTGGCTGCGTCCTGTTGTTTACATCCAAAAGAAACAGATGCTGTCATTTTTTCTAACATTTAGTGCGAAATTTTGAAAATGCGTGGCCTTTCTCCCGAGCAAAGAAAGCGAATTGTGCACAAACGGGGCACCGTGAGTGGTCTTTCTATAAGAAAATCAGCCAGAGAAGAAGGTATAAGTGTCGGAGCAGTTCAAACCGCATTGCGGAAGAATTGTGAAGAGTGCACATTTACTGATGCCCCAAGACGTGGTAGAAAACCCGGGCCTGTTGATCCCACAATGGACAAAAAGGTTAAGGAATACAAGCGGCATCTTTCAGTATCAGTACGAGATGGGCGAGAAAGCTTGGAACCTCGGCGAGTAACGTTATGCGTGCCAAGGGAAGAATGGGTCTGCAGACCTGTCGGAAGCAGAGGCAGCCAAAACGAAATCCAAAACAAGCTGAATCTGTGAAAATGAGAGCTCGGAAGTTTTATGACAAACTTTTGACCAAAAAAATGGGGTGTGTTATCATGGATGACGAAACCTACATAAAACTGGACTATAAGACTCTGCCAGGACCGCAATTGTATACATCACCGAAGGAAAAGGATGTCCCTGGACCAGTGAAGGCCATTTACACCGAAAAATTCGGCAAGAAGATAATGGTTTGGCAGGCCATTTGTGAATGTGGGAAAATATCTCGTCCATTCATTACGAATGACACAATGAATGGTAAAATTTACGTGAAAGAGTGTTTGCAGAAAAGGTTGTTACCCATGGTTAAGCAGCATAACGATCCTCCAATCTTTTGGCCCGTTCTTGCTTCCTGCCATTACTCTAAGGATGCACTAGGATGGTATTAAACAAATAATGTCACATGTGTCCCAAAGGAGATGAATCCTCCAAACTGCCCTGAAATTCGCCCTATTAAAACATTTTGGGCTTTGACCAAGGCAAAGCTGAGGAAATATGTCAAACCAGCGGACAATGTTGAAAAATTTAAAAAAGATTGGCTTAATGTGGTAAAAATGGTCGGAGAACACACTGTGCAAAAGCTTATGAGTAGTGTTAAGAGAAAAGTTAGAGAACTCGCGTATCCTACGAAAAATAATCCCAACTTGAATTGAAACTGGAAAGAAAACACTTATTATCTATATTTCAGAATAAAACTACCCGAAAAATCCTGTATTATTTGTTTTATTCAAGAAAGAAGATGTATTTATAATTTTCGGAACAGTCTATAAATTCTCCTTAAATTTTATTCAATATGTGAAACTTTCGTAGTTATTACAATACAACCTCGTATGTGATGTAAACGTATGTTCAGGTCGATGCTTCAAGTGTCGCCTGTCGTGTAATCCCAAAGCATTTAACGTCAGGAACGCATGTTTTACTTTATTTTGATAAGTACTATTTTCTCTAAATACCCAAACACATATACGTGCATCCATTGATTCACGCTGATGAAATAACAGTTGCTAAAATTTTGCTTTTTAGTTCTATTGGCTTCGATCAGAGTGGCGCAAATAGGAAACGTGAGCAGATCTAATTAGCGTCCCATCGTATCGCGTTTACTTACTCGAAGGAAAAGGGAAAGTGCCAGAGTCAATCTTGTGGATCGCATGACTTGCTTTTGGTCTAGTTGCGCATCGTAAGGAGCATTTGTTACTTAATACTCGGGGGGTTTCCCCACAATCGTTTAGAGCGCGCAGAGGTGTGAAGAATTTCCGAAAAGGCGATTCTTTTACGCAATCTGATGTCAGTCGCGACCTCAGTGGCTCGGTTGTTGACGGCAACAAACTCCACGGCGAGAGTTCGTTATCTTTTCTGTGATTCGCGCTAGTTACGCCGCCAAAACACCAATGCAACACGGCCCTCCATGCCAAAAGACCGACTCTTGATTATGTGGTATTGTGGCAATATCAAAACAACAAAAGCAAAACACAGGCAAGATCGGCCTTTAGCTCATAGAGAGGGAACGAAGCGCAAAAAAAACGACCGCAACCTAGCGATCTGTACACACATTTCGTAATCGGATCTCCAAAAAAATGCCACAACATTTTGGCTATATGCCTCACGGCACTGCGCAGTAGCTCTTGCGTGCGATCAGATCCGAGAAGTCCAGCTCAAAATGCCGTAAACCCCTGCCTTGCTAACTTTGATTGAAATTGAGTTCATCAACCGGTGGTGCTGCGTCGTTATTTTGCTCTCGCTGTTTAACCGCTGTATATGGTAGACACTGTCAGGTTGGTTAGCTTGTTGTTATTGTTTTTATTTCTGTTCGGTTCGATGCAACCAACTGAAGGTGCTACTTACTACGCTACCAAAGCATGATGGTGTGCGCAGAGGAAGCGACCTGCACCAAATCGAAATTAGAAACTGAACAAAAGTTTCCCTACCCCTGCCCTGGTTGGCGAACCTGAGAAATAGAAAACAACAATTATATCCTACTAGTTTTGCGTGTTTTGTAGATTCTCATTTTTTTGTTTTTTACGTTTCTTTCGGGCTATACAATTGGCTTATTTTGTATTCGTGGTGCTGCACTAGCTCTTCAAACCGTTTTTAAACGGTGATTAACTTCTAGAAAACGACATCCTACTCGCGATACTGTCATTGTTAAAACGACGATATGTGTGATCATTCACAACCAGATGATCTCATGTGAAATTTCTTAAACTATAAATATAAAAATACATTTTTCATAAAAAAAACTTTCGCTTTCGTTTCAAGCGTCTCTGCGATGGAATCACATTAGACTTCTAAATATCCCCTCACGATGAGCGTCATTTTGTGCTGCGGCAATCCATGATTTTTCGCAGCTGGAAGGGGTGCGCTTCGCATTCAAATAATGCGCGCGGCGAAACTGCGGTAAGGTACCTACGCGTGGCGACGCTGCAGGTTTCGAACGCCGACGTTCGCCGTAGAAAGAGAACTGGGCAACACAATCAACCAAAGCCAGCCAGCATATATGAGACACGCCTAGATGGAATCTATTGACAAAATACTTCTAATTATGTAAACAGTGAAAGTTGCCGAAAACGGTTTCACCACTGCGACGCGTTTCGTGTCTACAGTAGGAATAACGGCTTTTAGAAATCTCCTGCAATTGGAAGGTTTTTTGTGTTGTTTTTTTTTTTAATTATGAATTCTGAACGTTTTCTTTTGATGCGATTGAGACAAATGATTGTTATTTAGATTGAAGTTACTGAAATTAGAATATCATTCATAGCTACTTTGGAAACGAAAATAACGATATGTCAGGTTAAAATTTGTTTATTTTGGTTCACGAGCTGCTTGTTGCTAAATTTGCTCTTATTTGATTGTCGTTAGACCAATTTCAATTCGGTTTGTTGCAAAAGCTCAAAAACTAGCTCTGAAATTAAAATTTTTGTGGTTTCCTGCGAATTCATCAGTATTTCTCTCATTGTATGGAATGATCATTGTTGAATATTACATTTTTTTAACTTTATTCAAAACTTACTCACTTCTCCAAATTTAACGTAATTAACTCTCAACTTAGATTACTTCAAGTAAATTCAATACTTTTTTGTTATTTGGAAACTTGTTTGATCAAATTTGATTGAGTTTTGATTTTCCTATACAACTCCATTGACTCAATAAAGTTGTATAAAATCTAGTATTTTGATAAAAATAGATTGCATATAGTAAAAGTAAGTACTAGAAAGTTAGAATATTTTGAAAACAGGGTAACTCATAGCAGTTTTTCCGGTCATTAAGCAAAATGCTCGTGGAAATTTCGATTTTACTACCACTACCACTACAGCGCCATTTTTTAGCATTAAACATGTTTTCGGGCGTCCCATTGCATTGGAAAAAGACTTATTTTTTTCATCGAAACGCTTGAAATCACACAGAAGAATGACTTTGGGGCCATCAACATACCACGTAGACAGATTTTTAACGATATTGACCCCCCCCCTTCACCCTCCGTGGACAACTGCCCATATAAATTCTAGAAAAATTGTATGGACCGTGGACATTAACCAACCCCCCCAAAGCTGTCCACGTGGTATGTGGATAGCCCCTTTGCGCATCTTGCTTTTTTCCCAGAAACAGAAATATATGAAACAAATTCGTTTTCAGAGAGTTCTGAAGCTGCAAAAACGTGATCGAAATTGTTTTGACCCAAAAAACTTGATTTTAGAGACATCGTGCCTTCAGCAATCCATCCACAGCTGAGCGAAAGAAGAGTGGTGAATCAGTCTAGCGAGAATACACAGAAGAACGCCGCGGAGTATACTGCTGAATTCAATCCGATAGAATTTGAAGAGCAAACATGCATGACAACACAACAATACACTTTCCTACTTTATTTTTCCCTCGTTTGATATTTACTCAGGAGACACACAGTAAAAGCACTGCAGTTATCTCTACTGTGTAAGGGGCCATCCACATACCACGTGGACAGCTTTTGGGGGGGGGTCTGTGTGATGTCCACGGTTCATACAAATTTTTTTGAATTTATATGGGCAGTTGTCCACTTGGGGGGGGGGGGGGGGTAAGGTTAAAATCGTTAAAAAACGTGGTATGTGGATTGTAGCCGTAGCATTTATTAGTAACTTCGAAATCAACATAACTGCCGGCGCCAAGATGTAGGCTAGCTATTTCGGTACACTCGTCGCAATCCCATCGCATAATTTCTCTCTAAGTGTCAGCCGCTCACAATCCCGTTCAGACTCACTTAGCGCGGTAGTCTCTAAAGAAACCTCGAAGAAAGGTTGGAAAGGGACAGATAGAGCCAATTTAAGATTCCAAAATGAAACAGCCAAAAGAATCGTAGATTTCCGAAGTAACCCGAAGAAGTTGGCGGGACATTACGTATTTCCTGTAAGTCGTACGGAATCACCTTCCCTTATCTGAGGACTTACATTGCTCGTTCATTTCGTCCTATTCCGCCAAGCATTTCGGAAGTGTCGCGCGTGTGTCTGTTGTCCGCGTTTTTCCTTTAAGTTTCTAATAGTAAGTCATATAATGTGAACGTAGTAGAGTTGTATTAAATTTCTTTATTTTAAAATTAGATAGAGTCGAATAACGTGTGCAAATAGTTTCGCCAATTCAATAAAGTGTGCGAGAAAATTCAGATAGGTAAATGTGCTCTTTCCATAATGTCAATGACCCGCTCACGTGCTAATGACCCTTTGTACAATAGCCAGCCGGCTACTCACAATTTATTCGACAGCCAAGACGAACGAGAGGAAAGGGGCAGCGAAAGGCGCACCGCGCACAGGTTTTTTTCCCCATCGGACGAAATTCCCGACAGCGCTACATCGTCGGAAGACACGCGGTATTCCCAAAATCCGCATCATCGTGTAACATCCTGTAGACCGGGGCCCTCCGGTGAGCTAGTGTCCGTTTCAGGTCTAGATATCTCCCTGTAAGCGGCACTAAGGAAGCGAGTTATCCCCGCCGCAGTTCATCCCCCGTCGGCGTTTGCCGAACGATCGCACGCCCGTTGCCACATGTGATCGTCATCACCAGCAGCCAGCCGTAGCCAGCAAAGCAACTAACATCATCATCAGCAGCCAGCCGTAGCAGTATCCAGTAAAGCAACCAATAGCAGCAACAACAGCGACCGTCGCAGCAGTCTCGGTGAGTCGTATCGTTCTTTCTATTGAAGAGGCCTCCTTACAGGACGCCCTGTAGATCCTGTATTAATTTTTCCGACTTAAGTCGGCCGCGACCGGCATGCTACCGCCGTGTCTCTAAATATAAGGTGAGCAAATTTTGACGTGCACGCAATTATTTTTTTTTCTTCACATAACATTTATTTGACACGGCACAAATACAATTTAATGTTTAACGGCGCCAATTATATCTGATGACTTAAAAACTAAAGCAAATTTTTTATCCTCGCTGCCGACTACGAGCTGAAATTAAGTCTAACTTAAAACTAGCATGGGATTTCCAATCAGTGTTTTGTTGTTCAATGGTCGTCTGATAATCGTCGAATGGCATGTATGGATTCGTTCTGCTGAGCCACGATGTCTTGAGTTGGGACAGAGGCTCGTAGTCCTTGGGTCCTGGTTCTGTTGTGCGGGGTCTGGTTGCTGGTTTTGTGCTTAAGGTTCAAACGTGTTCTTGTCGTTTTGTTGGGTGTAGACGGAGGGGAACGGGACTAGACTGGGGCGTGGATGGATTTCAGGAAAACGTATATAAGGGACATGTAGGATAGGTCACGGCTCGCCAAGACATCACGAACAGGAACAGCCGGCTGTCTACCCTCGGCCTGCAGGGAAGCTATTAATTTAGACCTGGCGTCACGGTGTACAGGGCATGACCAAACCACATGCTCTATGTCGTGATAACCTTCACCACAGGCACAGATACCACTTTCCCCGAGCCCAACACGACGGAGGAGCGCGTCAAATCTATAGTGATTGGACATAAGCCGGGACATCACGCAAATGAAATCCCGACCTACATCCAACCCCTTGAACCACGGGTTCGTCGATACTTTGGGGATTATGGAATGTAACCACCTTCCCAATTCCCCTCTGGTCCAAGCATTTTGCCAACTGATGATCGTATTCTGACGTACAAGTGCGAAAAATTCATTAAAGGCAATTGGTCTTTCATAAATATCACCGTTTGTTGCGCCCACCTTAGCCAAAGAGTCCGCTTTCTCATTACCCGGTATCGAGCAGTGAGAAGGGACCCACGCTAAGGTAATCTGAGTAGATTTTTCGGATAAAGCACTCAGATGTTCCCGTATTTTCCCCAGGAAATACGGAGAGTGCTTAACATCTTTCATCGATCGGAGAGCCTCAATGGAACTGAGGCTGTCCGTAAAGATGAAATAATGGTCCGTGGGCATTTTTTCGATAATCCCTAGGGTGTACTGAATTGCAGCTAATTCTGCGACGTAAACAGAAGCAGGATTATCGAGCTTATGGGAGACGGTTAAATTGTTATTGAAGATACCGAAGCCAGTGGACCCATCAAGAAGTGATCCGTCAGTGTAGTACATATTGTCGCAGTTGATGTTTCGATATTTATTGGAAAAAATTTTAGGGATCTGCTGCACGCGTAAATGATCCGGGATTCCACGAGTTTCTTCTATCATGGATGTATCGAAAAACACAGTAGAATCAGAAGTATTTGATAAGTCGACACGATTTGGAATATTCGAAGAAGGGTTAATATTTTGGGACATGTGATTGAAATACAATGTCATAAAACGGGTTTGAGAATTAAGTTCGATTAACCTTTCAAAATTTTCAATCACGGGACGGTTCAAGACCTCACATTTGATTAGAATACGAGAAGACAGGCTCCAGAAGCGGTTTTTCAATGGTAGTACTCCAGCTAAAACCTCCAAACTCATCGTATGGGTCGACTGCATGCAACCTAAGGCGATACGCAAACAACGATATTGTATTCGCTCCAGTTTGATCAAATGTGTGTTTGCTGCGGAGCGGAAGCAGAAACACCCGTATTCAATAACAGACAATATCGTTGTTTGGTAAAGCCTTATAAGGTCTCCTGGATGGGCTCCCCACCATTGTCCGGTTATTGTACGAAGAAAATTCACTCTTTGTTGACATTTTTTCATCAGATACCTCACGTGACAACCCCAGGTGCCTTTAGAGTCGAACCAGACACCAAGATATTTGTGTACCAAAACCTGAGAAATCGTTTTACCCATTAATTGTGTTTGAAGCTGAGCAGGTTCATGCTTCCTAGAAAAAACTACTATCTCAGTCTTCTCCGGAGAGAATTCGATACCTAGCTGTAAAGCCCAAGCAGACAAATTGTCCAAGGTATCTTGCAATGGTCCTTGCAAATCGGCAGCTTTGGCTCCTGTAACAGAGATTACACTGTCGTCTGCAAGTTGTCTTATCGTGCATGAATTTGCCAGACATTCGTCGATGTCATTTACATAAAAGTTGTAAAGAAGGGGGCTTAAACATGAGCCCTGGGGAAGACCCATGTAGCTAATGCGAAAAGTTGCCAAATCGCCATGCGTAAAATGCATGTGCTTTTCGGACAACAAGTTGTGCAAAAAATTGTTCAAAATTGGAGAAAATCCTTGTCGGTGAAGTTTACCCGAAAGAATGTCAATAGAAACGGAATCAAAAGCCCCCTTAATGTCCAAGAACGCAGACGCCATTTGTTCTTTACGAGCATACGCCAGCTGAATATCTGTTGAAAGCAACGCAAGACAATCATTCGTCCCTTTGGCACGGCGGAAGCCAAATTGAGTTTCTGATAGTAGACCATTTGATTCGACCCAGTGGTCTAAACGACGGAGTATCATTTTTTCCATCAATTTCCGGATACAGGATAGCATTGCAATCGGCCTATAAGAGTTGTGATTAGAAGCTGGTTTCCCTGGTTTTTGGATGGCGATCACCTTCACTTGCCTCCAATCCTGCGGTACAATGTTTTGCTCCAGGAACTTATTGAACAAGTTCAACAAGCGCCTCTTGGCATTGCCGGGTAGATTCTTCAACAAGTTGAATTTGATTCTATCTAATCCAGGCGCGTTATTGTTACAGGACAGGAGGGCAACTGAAAATTCTGCCATCGTAAAAGGTGATTCTATCGCGTCGTGGCCCGGAGACGCATCGCGAACAATATTTTGCTCAGGAACAGAGTCCGGACATACTTTCCTGGCAAAATCAAATATCCACCTACTTGAAGACTCCTCGCTTTCGTTGACCGTTACGCGATTCCGCATTCTTCGGGCTGTGTTCCAAAGAGTGCTCATCGATGTCTCCCTCGACGTCTCGTTCACGAACCGACGCCAATATCCACGTTTCTTTGCTTTAGCCAAGCTTTTAAGCTTGGTATCAAGCTCCGAATACCGTAAATAGTCGCCAGGTATACCTCCCGTCTGGTAGGCCTTAAACGCGTCGGATCTTTGCGTGTAGACATCGGAGCACTCTTGGTCCCACCACGGAGTGGGAGGCCGTTCTTTGATCGTTACGCCGGGATATTTCTTCGTTTGGGCTTGCAACGCGGCGTCGAGAATCAAGCCCGCGAGGAGGTTGTATTCTTCAAGTGGTGAATGATGTTGAATCGACTCGACCGCTTTTGAAATCATTTCCTCGTATAACTTCCAATCGACATTTCGTGTGAGGTCATACGGAATGTCAATTGGTCGCATGCGAGTTGACCCGTTAGTAATTGAAATAAGAATAGGCAGATGGTCGCTACCGTGAGGATCGAGGATTACCTTCCATGTGCAATCCAACCGTAGCGACGTCGAACATAAGGATAGATCCAAAGCGCTTGGGCGCGCTGGAGGTTTCGGGATACGTGTCATTTCACCGTTGTTTAAAATAGTCATGTCGAAGTCATCGCAAAGGTTATAGATTAAAGAGGAGCGGTTATCATTGTATGGGGAACCCCAAGCCACGCCATGAGAGTTGAAGTCTCCCAAAATCAAACGTGGCGAGGGAAGAAGTTCTATTAAATCAAAGAGCAGCCGTTGCCCAAGCTGTGCTCTGGGAGGAATATATATTGAGGCAATACAAAGCTCTTTACCTTGTATTGTCATTTGACATGCGACAACTTCGATGCCTGGAATCGAGGGGAGGTTAATACGATAGAAAGAATAGCACTTTTTAATCCCTAAAAGTACTCCTCCATATGGGGTGTCTCGATCAAGGCGAATAATATTAAAATCATGGAAGTTGAGATCAATATTTGAAGTAAGCCAAGTTTCACAAAGGGAAAATGCATCGCATTTGTTTTTATTTATCAAAACTTTAAACGAATCAATTTTTGGTAAAATACTTCTACAATTCCACTGTAAGACAGAGATAGAATCCTTCATATACGCAGTTGAATTAGGCATCGAAGGATACAATCGCTGCAAGGAGAGGCCATTGGGCAGTCAACTGCTTCAAAAATGATCTAACTGTTGGGAGGAATGCTGTAAGAAAAATTTTAATTGGATCGGGTACATTGAAAGTTTCAAAAATCCAGTCCACAATGTCAGAAAATTTCACTAATCCAGAGTTTGTTTCATCAACTGGGAGTGTAAAAGGAGCAACTGGGGTTTTAGATGTTCCTGGCAGTGCTGGGAACTCCTTCTGGGACTTTAAATTTGCCAGCCCAGGAGGAGTTTGCTTCGGTTTTTCCGCAGCACTGTTTGGTTTGTTTGTAACCTTCATTTCACTTTGAGAAATCTTAGGACCTTTTCTGGGAAGTTTAGGAGAGGAAACACTTTTCCTCTTTCTAGACTCCCCAGGATTGGCGTAAGATGCTCCCGCTGGTGAATCGTCAGAATCGGTTTCCTCAGAGGGCAACAGATCGAAGGGGTTCGAAGTAACGGGAGAAGTGGTAACGGTCTTCTTCAGCATGTCAGCGTAGGAACTTGCACGCAATTATGATAGATAATATTTTATGGACGCCACCTTACCGAATTAGACACCCGGGTGCAAGCACTTGCTTAAGCCGGTGACGTCACTGTAGATTTTTGATAAAGCAGCTGATTGAAATCTAAAGCACATGAGTTCACGAGCACAGTAGGGAATAAAAAGCACACGAACAATAGAAGATAGGCCTAGATTTAAAAATACCAATACCAATACAATACACATTCAAGCATGCTATTAATATAAAATACAAACCTGTTTCTTTGTAGTCTCCAATAAATGGTTTTATTGGTTAAACAAATCATGTAATGTGTTTACTGGAAGGATTTAGTACGTTCTAATATGTTCACGTCATTCGTATTCGTTTAGTTTGGTTCGTTGTGTCTTCCGCGTGGCGGTATTTGAATGTCGAGCAAAGCTCACTGTTCGAGATGTTTGCGCCGTCTAGCGGCAAATAGCGACTTTGCCCGTGATGATAACATCAAGGTATGGGTGATCCCTTACCGTAAGCTTTTATTGAGTTCACTTTGGTATTGAAGATTTCTGCTGGCTGATAAAAGGGTTTTCTACCCGCTTTTGGAGCCTTAAATTTATTAGCCTATCTGGTCCGATCCTGATTCCTTTTCTTCATGGCAACTTTGACTGACCCTTAGGGGAGTCTCACCGGGCAAACATAGCGTGGCGTGCAGTCTCCTAACGGAGTGGCGCTTAATCTGCACGCTGATTAGGGATCGACCAGGGCCGGCTACATATTGGCGCCCAACGTGGGCTACATATTGGCGCCCAACAACGGCTACAGGATGGCCCCTAATTATATCTCCCTGGAGAAATATTTCAGATTCCACAGCGGTGTTTTTTGTGAGCACTTAGATACACACGATTCACTGCTCTCTTCAAGCAGGTGCGTCGTTTTGCTCAGCAGTGTGAAAGTGGTTGTTTGCGCAGTGAAAGATAATCTCCTACATGGTAATGTTTCTCCAAAGGGCATCATCAACGTGCACTGCACACGTGAAGGGAGACCCGACAACGGAGGGAAAGTGTTCTACCCGCAGCTAGAGCAAGTTCACGATAGCAATCAACGTTCGCACCTATCGCAAGGCGAATATAGATTCGAACCACTACCAATAGATGTATGCAAGCACTCTAAAATCTCGACGGTGTATAAGACACGGCGAAGTCGGACGTCGCGACCAAATATTGAGCACCTGCGGAATGCCGGGAATACGCGCAGCAGCTGGAGGTAGCACCTACGGACGAGCAGCTTGGCGCAACTATTCATGAAGATGACTAGAATTGCATTCGATCCACCACAGGGTAGCACCCTAAGCAGCACGTATTGTTGCAATGAAGCAAATGCAACTTTCAATGCAGCATTCAAAGATTGTAATAATTCGCATGCGTTACTTTTATTAAACTTGTAAACAACCGAAAAAGCGCAAGAGGTGGAGCCTATATGTAACTAACAACATACATTATAGAAAATCTGAATCAATCAAATGCATTGAAATTTTTCTATAATTGCTATTCTGATAGGTATGTAACTCCCCGAGCAGGAGAAAATATCATTATAATATCACAACCAGATATTAGAAATACACCTCATTGTGATCTTAATGTGGTTTACATAGTTGGCAAAATAACAAAAAATAATACCAAAATATTGTTCCCCCAAGACTATATGAAAAGCAAGTGGTCCAAATCTTACAAAAAAAATATGAAAAGCAAAGGTTGATATTTCAATAACAAACCAATAATTTGCATTAAAAATCACAAAAATGACCGATTCAGGTATTTTCAAGTTATTGAATACTAAATGCAAACTGAACATATTATAAAAAATCAATAATGAACAATTTTCACTTAAAACCCTACTTTCAATGAGATATTTTAAAAGCAACTCAAATATCTTATTAAAGGCATAGCGAGATATGATATCAAAGTTTTATGATATTTTCATATCCATGTATAAAACGTGAATATCTTCCGAATAACACGATAAGTTCTCATAGCTAAATATGTTATTGATGAGTTATGATTTTGTTATGCTCTCCTGCCCGGGTCTTCTTGCGATTAAAAATTTATCTTGTAAAAAATGTTTTTACTTCGTAATTATTCACGCGCGGCGATAAGGCGATTTAAAATAAATTTTATGATTCAAACTCGCCAAATTATGAACAATTTTTTTGGAAAAAGATAGTTCAGAAAACCATGCTAAGTAGATATGCAGTGTTAATAATGCGTGTGTGTTAATAAAGATGGTTGTTCACTGTTTGGTATTTTTAGCAAATATATGGTTCAACACGATGTGCGACACATAAGGCGTCGTACACAAATTACGTAACACATGAAGAGGGGGAGGGGGGTTGAGTTTGCGTTATTTATTGTGACATATAGGGGAGGGGGGGTGTGGTAGTTGTAACAGTTACGTAACTGTGATTTTCTCTCGAAACCGCAATTTTTTGTGGGTTAAGCGTTACGTAATTCTAGGGGGGAGTCATGTTGAACGTTACTTATCGTTACATAGGGGGGAGCGGGTATATAATCCGGGTTTTTAGCGTTACGTAATTTGTGTACGACACCTAACCTACACATCATCTCGATCGAAACCAGCTATAGCAGATTATGCACGACTACGGATTTCCGGACAAACCATGGATCGAGTGATATAACTCAAAATCAAAAGTGATATAACTCAAAGAGATTTAAGGCGAGAGAATTGTCTGTCGTGCCTCATGTTAATATGGCTCTGGAAGGTGTGATTAGAATCTGAACGAGTACGATATTCTAAAAGTCGACCCAACTGTTTCCACTGATATCGACATCCATTGTGCGGATGAAGGATACGTACATATATCGGACTGAAAGCCGAAGCTAAAAGAATTGGACTGGTCATTAATGCGTCGAACACGAAGTACATGGAAGGAAAACGTTCAAGGGATGATAGTGCTAAGCTCCCACCTCGAGTTCAAATTCGAGTCGACGATTTCGTGTTCCTGGGCTCACTGGTAACCGCCTACAACGATATCAACAGAGAAATTCATCGGCGCATTTTCGCTTATTTTCCGTCGGTCTAATTCAGCCACTGTTGTGTGCCAATCACCGACGCCTGGCGACCCCACCCTGGATCTTAACTTACGACCCGGTGCCAACGGCTTAACTTCCTCATGAAGGCATGATCCCAGATATTTTTCGCCTTAGAAACTATCCCGGTCTCGGCTAGGATTGAATCTAGACCAGTTAGGTTAGTTGTGAGTGAATCACGCCACCCCACAACCGTCGACACCTATGTCGGCGTTAGGATTTGAACCCAGGCGTCGAGCGTGGTTGGCGGAGTCGTTACCAACTACGCTAGGCCCCCTATGCTTAAGGAGGGCCAATGCGCCTTTGCGGTCTTCGAGTGGCCGGTGTTGCGTACCATATTCGGTGGATATGGTACGATGGAGACCGAAACGTGTAGAAAGTACATGAACCACGAACTGCAGCAGCTACTTAGGGAGCCATCTACCGTCTTCCCTGCCAAGATTGTGGTGGGCTGGTGTAGGGATGTCGGACGACAACCCGGTAAAATGGTGTTTAAAACTAATCCGTCCGAAACTAGACGAAAATGTGCACAGCGGGCGAGATAGGAAGACGAACTACAGACCCTACGCAGACTGCGGAGTTGGTGAACTGCAGCTAGGTGTAGAGACGACGGAGCAAAGGCCACACCACGACTTGGGACTGTGTTTCAAGGTAAGTTGATGCGGAGTAGCGGTATGCTCATGCCAGAATCATGACTCTTCAACTGCAAAAATAGAATTTTCGTTAGCGCGTGACATCCCTATCATCAAAATAATTTCTCACTTTGTTTATTTGTAAAATATCATCCAATTTTTCTAATAATCAATCGATCAATGAATTTAGTGTAATTCAGCTTCAAATCTCAAGTAAAAAACTATTTTAATGGTGTTAAACCTAATTTTCAACTGCACTCACAAAATTGAAATTAAAATCCCTTTAAACTATTGATCAAGTTTGTGAGCTTATATTCATTTTTAAAAAGATTTTGTACCATCTTTCTCTTCAATTTCCGCTTTTTTATTTTCTGACGACCGTTGGCCAACCTTTAAAAGGTCTTCGAATGATTTTTGAACGATTTCATGGTTCAAACTTGTTCGAAACATTTTTATTTCACACAAAAGTATTTAATTCTATTATTTATAGAAAAGATGGACTGGATGGATGGAAAAGATGGAGATGGAGGGTTTTTGTTCATATTTTTTCGCAAAATGCGGGATCGCAGCAGGCCAAGAGCGCGAATAGTCTTTAATTTTTGACGTGGTTTTAATTTTACTATAAAAAGTCGTAAATTGTGTTCTACGTGGTACATTTTCTTAATTACCAGTAACGCAATGGTGTTTTATGTTTTATTGACGTGCTTGAGGTGTTGTCATTGAAGTGATTAAGGAATAGAAAAAATGCCATCTCAGATCGATCCAGCATAATGTTAGGTGGAAAAAATAATAGGTGTAAAGTAAACTTTACATCATGACGTGACTGTTAGCGCAAATTTTTTATTGAAAAATATTCTGCCGTTCCAATCATAGTAGTCCCATGTTCTACACAAACCTTATGCACGCTGGGAAAACTATGCTTGGAACGGTAGTGTTGGTTTCCGATTTTCTGGGAGTGGAAACAGTAAGTCTACACTGATGAACTATTTTTTTCATAAGTTGGCATTATAAGTTTGCTTTTTGTTTACCAGTAAAGGATCGCGGTAAACATTACAGCCCCGATAAAATACGGCTAAATGAAAAGCAACAGTGAAGGTCGAACCTTCAAAGAAATAGCAGAAACCATCGGTTGCTGACAATATACAACATATAACATATACAATATTTTGAAAAAAGAATTGTTTTCAAAATTCGCCAAATTAATTCAACTTGACTTATGAACAAAACCGTTTTTTATCGTATGAGTTAAAAACATTTATTTGTTATTGAAAAGTTACCAAAAACTTGTTAAAATGTTTTCTTGCGAGTTTTTTTTTACAGAGAACTTATTAATTAAATAATCAACATCCAACTCCAACTTCAGTATATCGTACTCGCAACTTAACAATGCGAAAAAATAACACTGAAGGAAAGTTTCAGATTGAAATGGTCTGTTCAAATTTTCTTGCAAATTTATGATTGAATCTCATTTTTGTTAGAGAAAAAAACTTTTTCTCGATTTGTGGGGGCTCCAAAAATGTGGTGGCCCGGAGCCCGGCCCTTCATCCACTTATCATATCTAGTTCCAGTAACATAACAAAATCCAGAATTCCAGTATATCATCTAAATTCCAAACGAAGTACAGAACTGTTTGGAAATTTAAGTATTTTGGAAAATTTCAAATTTCGTTTTCTTTTCGTTTGTTAACCAAATCTACAACTGCACGAATCGTTTACAAAGTATCCTAGCCTAAGCGATCAATGGAAACGCCAACGTGGGGAGCTAGCAGAAGAAAGTTTCGCTCGTTGTAACAATCATTCCGATGCGAACACGTCGCACTGCTGCTTCCCCGTCCCTGCAACCTATTAAGCTTCACCAAAGTGACGTGAGGCTTGTATCTTTCATAAATGGCTGACTGATTGACAACAATGTGACTGCATATGGGCATCGAAGGTCTTTGCACTCGTTTCTTAAATGTTTCAAAGGCTTTAGGCAAACGATTTTTTTCTCCAGCAGCACCGCTGCATAGATCTGTAAGTTTAGAGAAGTATTTACCTGATCAATGTTGTGATGTTCATTCATTTGGTGCAGGAGTTTCTGGTTGAGATTTTTCAAATTTGTACTTCCCCCGTCATACATGCCATCTCTATCATTCGGATAGTCGTCGTAGTCAGTATCACGATCTGTGCTGCTAATCGCACTACTACTGTTACTGTGCAGGGTGCTCCCATTGTGAGTACTGCTAGCGGCTGCCAACAGGGCATTGAAATTCGCATTTGTCGAAGGACCGTTAGTCATTTTGGACCCGTTGGTACTACTGACATGGCTGGCTGGACTACTGTTCAAACTATTACTCTCGGGACTGCCATTGTTGCCACCACCGTTGGTTATGTGACCTGTCCCGGGACTTTGACTTAAACTTTCGATGAGCTGTTTTTCCTTTTCCCTGTAACTGTTGCCACCGTTGTTAGTTGCGTTGCCGTTGTTGCTGCTGTTATTGGCGTTGTTGTTATTGGAGTTGACATTACTATTACTGTTGTTGTTATTGTTACTATTGGTGTTGTTGTTATTTTTCTCCTTTCGACTGTTACTGTTACTTCGTTCCGAAACGTTGCTAAACTGGCTGAGCACAATTTCTCTCTTGAACTGGTCTAACTTGGAGTCCCCGCTGCCCAGATGATCCTCAATTATGTCCGAGATGTCTAGCATGCTGCCACCGCTGTGGCCGTGGATTAATTCTCCTTTAATTTTGTGTTGACTAGCGGCATTTGCTGCGGCAGCAGAGGCAGCCGCTGCGGCAGCAATGGCCACCGCAGCTGTCTGGTTCATAATTTCATCGTCGAACTGGGCATCATCTAATGTGTCCGAATCGAACCGTTTGGTTGAGGAAAAAAGACGAAGGGTGGGATCGTTCACCTGATCGCTGAAGTACACATCCATCAAGTTGAAGAAGGGCCATTCTCGGCGCTTTGGCTCCTCCGACATTTTGATGGCCTGGAAAAAAATAAGAGAAAGTAATAGTACAATTAGGCTTTATTGTATACAACATGTAGACATTTTCTATCAGTTCTGAAAACGTGATAATAATTACTAGATTATGTCCTTCCAAGAATTATCTATATATAATCGTAACTTAATAAGTGAGTGATAGTAAAAAAAACTGCAAACATTTTGTTTTTCTCCACTAGAGAAAACAAAGAAAAATAAACTGCAAATAATTTCTTTTTCCCAATCGAAACATAATATTTGCACGCGCACCATAGACCCAAATAAACCAAGAAACAAGACTGAAACACTGTTGCCGTGATAGTTGACCTGCGGTGGAGGTCTCACTTACAACAAGTCAATTGTTCATCACCGATGGTCTGAATCTGCAGTCAGCATCAGCTGATTAAAGCGTTAGGCAGCAAATTGAAACCTTTCTTCACTTTCAATCTTGTAATTTTTCAATTTTTGCCGGTCAGGAAATATTTTCCCTTCTCCCCCTTGATTTTCCAACATTCGCTCTTAAACAAAGAATAATGATATAGCCTTTCGTCTCGCCTCCTTCCGGACGCTTTTCTCATGGCAGTCCAGGTTAAGCTTCTGATCCGGAAAGAGGCAGAGAAGATGACCGGTACCGTTGTATGGCGCAGCCAAGCTGGCCCACATTCTCAACCAAAATAATAACTTGGCCATTTAGTGCCCCTCCATACTTCATGATCGACTCACCCAGTTTTCTCGAAAATCGTGCCTTACTTCCCGAGAAAATCTGGATAAAAATCCAATTTTTGGCGCACGCAAAAAATGATCAATAAGAAGTTGCTAAAATAAAATAACCAATCGAGCTTGGAAACAACAAAACCTGCACACTTATGTTCACGTACAAAAAAATTATTAGCCTCATTCACGAGATAGTTGTCGGTCGTACGTGTATCTTTTTTTTTTTTTTTTTGTTTATTCTTGCATTCCGTCTTGTTTCCCGAGGGTGTTTATTTTCAGACAGCATCTTGCGTTATCACTGGCAAGTATCGCAGACGAAAACTGATGGTTCCGCTTATCCCTATCTTTTTCACTCGGACAAAATGAAGCGCATCTCATTTAAGCACTGCCCTTTTCTTGCCACTTTTATGATCGTTTCACGTGTACATGTAGCCCTTCTGGAATGTAACTCTCCCATGAAGATGAATACTGTTTGTATGCACGGGAAGCTGGTTTTCTCGAAGTCTGGTACAGCCAGCCGAACGGCAGACGATGATGGCTTTCTTTGCTTTCAGATATCGAAGTCAACAGAGGCACACACTGGGGTCTTGCACGCAAGTAGGTCGTCTGGTTTTGTGTTCTTGGTGAAAATAACGGATTCTTCTCTGCATTGGCACATGCTGCTAAGCGGGTAGAGTCTGTGGCAGGGCTTAGCAAGAGAGAATCTATGTCGCAGAAACACCGGAAAGTGGGTCGTTGCTTTTGGAAGATGGGGTTCGTCGCTTCTCAAGTCTTATTACTACTGTGGGCTACGCTTATACGCTGTACGACTACCAGAGAGAATAATTTTTGAAAAGTGTTTCTAGAGTTAGGACGGTTTTTTTACTGAAACATAAAAATGTTAGCTAAACATTGATGGTTGTCTGATCATGGAGAAATAAAAACAACAAAAAAATCCATTTTTTCCTAAATGAACTAATTTCAAGCCAAATGTGTTTGTTTGATTGATATTAAACACTATGTTAGCTAAACATCGATGGTTGTTTGTACTTAGAAATATCAAAAATTAAACAGGTTAAATATTCCAAAATAAAAAAAATCTAATTTTTTCTGCAATGTTTTTGGAAGGACAAAATTATTATTCACAACTTTGTCGAAGACACTATACCTTTTGAACAAACTGTTTTGGCTCTAAAAGCATTTCTATTTTCAAAAGATGCTTGACTCAGAAGATAGGTATTCCCAAAGTTATATTTCCTTTAGCACAAGTACTTTACGCTGACATATAACTTAAATTTACTGCGCTGAATTTTTATGATTGATATTCATACTATTAGAGCCAAAACTGTTTGTTTGATCGATTTAGTGTCTTCGGCAAAGTTATGAATAACAACTTAATCCTTCAAAAAAATCTAAACTATGAAAAACAATTAGATTTTCTTCCTTCAGTTTCAACTTTTTTTACATTTCCCTAAGTTCAAACTACACCAATGTCTAACAAACATTGTTAAGTATTAAAAAAAACAATCAAATTTAAAAAAAATATTTTTTTCTTAGATCTCAGGTGGTTATTTTGTGTTTGTTTCTTTTCACTATGGTGCATATTTTTTCTTGACAAATAAAATTACCTACTGTTCACAACTTTGCTGAAGACATCATAGCAATCAAACAAACCGTTCTGACATGTAGTTTGTATTTTTTGGAAAAAAATACACAATCACAGAACACAATAACACATGGCTCCCATTAGTTTGATAATAACCACGTTTGCAAACATGTTTCGATATAATTAGGCACACTTTCTTATATTTGATAGCTTAACTCATCAGTTTTTTTAATAGGGAGGAGGTTTTGTAATGAAATTATTATTTATTAATATTTAGGCCGATATAAGTTTTATTTCCATTTTATGTTGTTGGGGGGGTTAGCCTTTGAAAATGTTTAAAATTGAGAGGGGAAGCAAAAAAAGTGCAAGCCGTTTTGTTATTATTTTTGGTTTTTCAATGTTAAATTTAGCAACAAACAAGTCCAGTGCAAGTGAGACTGAAGTCAACAAGCAAGTCAGATAACCAATAAGGAAACATTCATAAATGACGTAGCATTCGAGGGGGAGGTTGGGGGCAAGACAAGCTACGTAGCGAATATGAAACTAAGAAAAAAGTTTGGATTTGTTCTAATTGTTCATTTTTATTACTGTTTTGTCTGTTTAAGGTCATTTTTAATACTTTCTTGTTTTTTCTTGTACATCAATGTACAAAAAAAATTGTCATGAAGAGGAGGGGGGGGGGGATTTCTTAAAAAGCTACATCATTACCTAGAGGGGGTCTGTAGCTTTGTGACGATATGCTATGATGGGGGGGGGAGTCAAAAAAACCTAAAAAAAAGCTACGTCATTTATGATTGCCCCCTAACAATAAAAAAGTGTTAGTTTTCAACATTCATTTGAATCCAAGTTACAAACGTCGCACGGTGCTCCCTCAGACCGTTATTATAAAAAAAATTCCCCAAAGAATCTGAGTACACCATTCGATTCGTTAAGACTTCCAGAATCTCTGGTCAAAATTTCAAAATCATCGTACGGTACATTTTTGAGTAATGCCCTTTTGAAGGTCGTAAGGTACAAAAAAGTGATCGTGACGACGAAATACTTATTGTAAAGCACGTTTTTCAACCTACATTTTATGGAATAACTTCCAAAATAGTTTCTACACATTCTAAGGGTTATATTTCAAGACATTAACAATTGGTGGAAAAATTTATTTGAAAATCCCACAGTGCACAGTGGTCTAAATTAGAAAAATCGTGATCGTTCTAGATTTGACTGTGAATAATCGATTTTATGTACTCATTGTCTTCAGCAAAAGTGTTTCATTGAACAAGGCCTTACTTTTGGCGTATTTAGTTTTTCGATCAATCCACCTAACAGTTAGATGACAAAAATATTTTTTTTAATTTTCAATATACCAGATAGCTTTCTTCAGGAAAGTTGTGGAAAATATTAAAAGATAAACAATTGCTGAATACTGCAATGTCCTACTTGTACGTTGGACACGACAAAATAGAGTTTTTTGTAGAACACCTCTCTTTAAAATCAGTTTTTTGTCTATAATTGTCTATATTGTGGTCCCCGTGGCTCTGTGGTTAGCGATGTCGCACATAGGAGTATTTGAGCCAAAAAGTCCAAGTCGCTCTATTTTGGTAGTAATTGGATAAATTTACATCAAAAACGTGTTATTTTCGTATAATCAACACAAAAAAGGTGACATCCATTTAAAACGACACTCAATATATTAAATATTACTTTAAATTCGCTTACTCTATTTTTTAGTGTCTTTTTACACAAACACAAAACAAAGATTTAGAAATTTCCATATAAATCTTCATTTAATAAAATGTCAATAAAATAAAAAAGAGGAACCAGGAGGAAGATTTTTCTTTTCGTATATTTTCAGAAGGCTTTGACCTTTCTGTCAATGAATAAAGCTTCGACGGTACTTGCCCGGAAGGTTACTGAATTATAAAATTAATTTCACAATATTATGGCTTTTTCGCGGTCGGTTTTCACAATCACTTATTTCGTTAACAATCCATGATTATTTTATGCATTCAACGTTTCAAATATTGCAGAACATTTTACTTATCTTGTAGATTATGTCCTGTGAGAGAGAAAAACTATTTGACAAAATTTTTCAATTTTTTACGCCACCCGAGCAGTAGCACGTATTTTTAAAACTGATCAATTTACTGTGGAATAACTTTGAAATATAACAGTTTGGTTTATGTGATAAGACACCAATGGGTTCTGGAATAGCATGAGGGTATGTTTTTACTGAAATCAATTAAAAATAATGAAAATCGTGTATTTTGTATGTCGGACTTTTGGCCAACTTTTTGGGTCAAATACTCCTATGTGTGTCGGCCGGCTAGCTCTCCCAAACGGTTGTGATATCGGGTTCGATTCCTGGTCGAGTCGAGGATCTTTTCGAGCTGGAAATTTTCTCGACTCAACACTGGGGCACGGTGTATCGTTGTACTTATCCTACACATGCAAAATGTGCCGAAAACAATATCGATAAAGAATTCTCTCAACTAATAAAACTAGTTGATTGAGACCGCTATCAGCCCCCAGGCTAAGCGTGCGATATTGATATTGTATTGAACTTGATCTGACAATTTGAGATTGCACCGTTCATCTTAATAACGTGATTGTTGATGGGTTTGGAAAATGAATGATGAATAGTCGAATGCCCATAGCGAAAACCAAACTATGCATTTGCAAAAATCTCATTAATACGTGTTATCATTCTATTAGAAATTATTAGAAGCGTCTGTTACAAATTTTCACTGAAAAATTGCAAGAGCTTTCTGGAAGCCTTTTGATGAGCATATGGAAAATCATGTTATCTCCTGGTGCTTTCATGTCTTTGAAGTTCTGGAAAATAAATCGTATTTCATTCAAGATTGTTTCCAGTGCCTCTTCAGTAAGAAATTCTTGAGTGGTAATCTGATCTAGGGATGTAACGGATATCCGCAACCGCAAATGCGGAACATCCGCATGAAAATTGACATCCGCATCAACATCTGCATCCGTAATCACATATCCGCATCCGCATCCGCATCTGCACATGTCTGAAAAACCACATCCGTAACATCCCTGCTGATCATACTTTAACTGGTATGACTTTGATCGCTTTTTTGAATATATCTTCAATGTTTAATACGAAATTGTTTAATATTTTGTAAAATGAGTACTGGCATGCATTGAGCAAGACCCAGTTACTACTTCAAAAGTTTAGCAACAATTCTCCTTTTTTTTTTGAATATACTCTAAAATTCTTACGTCAATCATCATATCGGGGTGGCTTTGAAAAAACTGTCGTGAACGAATTTGTAAATATGAGAAGCAATATAGAGGCCATTCACATTCCACGTGAACAGTTTATGTTGGCGAATGTTCAGGATTCATATATATATTTTTTAAATATATATGAACGATTCCCACGGAGAGGGACGGGGATATAAAATCACCCAAACGTGTACGTGGAATATGGTGTCTCCAATAGTCCAAATTTGCATGTAACGTGACATCTTGGGTTGTTGTTAAAAAGAAAACATGTTATGCGCTGTTGAGATTAATGGAACTCAACATTGCCTTTGAGAAAAAAATTGCAACAATAATAAGAAAATCGTTGCAATAATATGTTTTATCTTAAGAACTAATCTGGGAACAAGATTAAAAAAGTTTACGTATCGCATTTTCTTGTTTTGTATCTGCTTGAACCGAAGTTTGTATTCAATGAAAATCACTCAAAATCCAGCTTGTTTTCAACTCATATTTTAGCATGAAAAACATTTTCTAAAAAGCAGGAAATGCATGAATAGCAGCAATGTTCACAACTCTACGAACGCTTTCAAATTAAATTTATTCAAATATAAAAAATATCATAGGGTATCGAACGTCTTCGTCGGTAATTTTCTTCGGCAGTTTTTCTGCAGCAATCTTATGCAAAAGGGTGCCGAAGAAAACCACTGACGAAGACGTTCGATACCCTATTTGAAAAAAAAAAAAATAAAAATAAAAAACCCCAGTGAATAGAGTTAAATTGAGACCAAAAGAAATGTTATGTTTGCCCCAAAAAGAACAACAACCAAATGAGATAGACATATATTTTGATGAAAAACTTTTAAAACTTTGCGTATAATTGAAATATTCACAATGTGCCTTGAAAATCCCTAAAAGTCGTTCGAGGACAGTTTTATTGTTAAAATTGAAATAAAGAAGTTAAAAAAAATTTGTCTTTTTAAACCTAATCGGTTATTTTCAAAGATAGAGAAAAACTTTTTTCTACAAAGTTGCCTAAAATAATTGAGGTACATTTTAGAACAACTTTTTCTTTTATCTACAACGATAAAAAAGTTATATACTGATTGCATCGAATTTTTTGGGTCGACAACTTTGTGAGAGAAAGTTTTTTTTTCTAAAATGTTGCTATCGAGTTCCAGATCCAAATTTCCTCCTAAATTTGGTCAGTGAACTGCACAATGGTCCACAATGATTTTGTCAAAAATGAGAAATAAAAATATTAAAATTGGTGCATTTTACATGGCATTGCTCATCAATCAAACTGTCGCTGTATATTTCAAAGTTGTAACTGGTAACTCACAGGGAATATGTGGATCTGAACTTTCTAGTGTCCAAGTTAATTTTTAGACGGACTTCGGGACTATGAATCTTTATAAACATTTTTTAAGTATTTTATGAAACTTTTTAGAGGTTTGACTGAAGCCCGTCTAAAGGCGGCACTGGGCACTAGAGGGCTAAAGCCAGTATTTTCTTAAATAAAAACAGAATCCTTAAAATTGCAATTTTTTTTTTGCAGTTGTTTCAATGCTCAACCTAAGTAAAATAATTGACAAGAAATTTAATTGTTTCATCATAATTTTCTATGTTCAAGTATTAAAGAATAGCTTCTAGTGATGAAAAAGTGAACATTCAGCAATTGAAGAAATTTTATAAGATCTGTAATATTCTGTTTCATTGGCAATCTTCTAATGATTGATTAGGTTTTATACAGGGTTAGGAATTATCCGTGTTTTTGTTGTTTTTTGTATAGCTACGATTTGGCAGATGTTGAAATGAGCTCACCTATGCAATTTTTAACCTTGGCTATGTGTAAAAAAAACCACGAGATCTCCTTTGAAACAGTGTGCATTAAGTGTCATAATGAAGTCAAGTCCATTACGCAGTGCGGTGATCGTGTTGTATAAACAAGAAAAGCATCCAGTAAGTATCGCTAGTATGTTAAAAATGCCTATACAAACCATTAGAGACGCTATGAAACGATATAATGAGCTGGAAAATTTAGAGGACCGTTTAGGAAGAGGCAGAAAAGGAACCGCTAGAACCCTGGGAACCGAATAATTATTCGTCACCTGATTAACCGTAATTCTGAAAGGTCGTTTCGGGAAATGGCAAAATCATTAAAAATTTACCCGAAATCTGTACGAACTATTTTTTACAAGTATTTACGATTACGTTATTACAAATTTTCAAAAAATCATTACCTAAATGACAGGATGCAAGAAAATCGGTATCGGTATCGAAGATTATGTTGAAAGAATTTATCGATGGACGCCATCGCACAATTTCTTCACCGATGAGAAATTTTTTACTGTGGATCCATAACCACCAAAATGACCGTCAGCTTTTGCCTAAAGGCTCTTTTAAGCCTATGAACGTAGCTCGATCACAACATCCAGTTTCGGTGATGGTTTGGGCGGGAATTACGGCTACCGGTAAAACCCCCTTAATATTCATTGAAAAGGGTGTAAAAATCAATCAATTTGTTTACCAAAAACTTTTAACCGACGCAGTTGCACGTGTACATTTCGGTAAAACTAAATGGACATTACAACTAGATTGGGCTCCATCGCATGGAGCGAAAAAAACACTGGAACTCTGCAGCAGACTTTTCCGAGATATTTAACTAATAATGAATGGACTTCAAACTCTCCTGATTTAAATCCAATGGACTATTCCGTTTGGTCTATTCTTGAATTCAGAGCCTGTACTAAACCACACAAATCATTGGATCATTTGAAAGCTAGTCTAACTAAAACGTGGGATGCTAATCTGTGGAAGAACTATCGTCCATCGTCGATAACTTCCCTAAACGATTGAAGGCGTGCGTTGAAGCCAAGGGTGGACATTTCGAGTCCGTGATGTGAATATTACAAACCATGCTAATGTATCTACATTTCGTATAAATATGTTGTTGTTCAATATTGAAGGAATAAAGTTATGACTAAAACATTGAACACGGATAATTTTTCCTCACCCTGTACATATGGCTGGCATATTGTATGATCTACAATGCTGCCGAATTTATAGTTCTTTTCAAACGTTAGGTTTTTATTTTTTTATGATTTTTTTTCAATGAAGACTAATGTAAAATTTATGAGAATAATAAAACAAAAGTATAGCACGAGGAAAATTTTAAGAGTGAAATAAGGATATTTTTATCGCACGATTGTACCAACTTGAAAAACCGCCAAGCAAATTCAAATGAACGTGGGTGAACCAACTGTTATTTAATTTTAAAATGTTACTATATTTCAAAATTTTTTACCCAAAATAACATATTAAACAATATTTTAATTGAATTTTAACGTAACTTGCTTGAATATTACCATACATGATCACTAGAGTACCAATGAAATCGATTTTTCGAATATTATTGAGCGGTAGGGCTCAAAAGTTTCGTCTTCTCGAAAAAAGTCCCCATGCAAAATTTCTGCTCGTTCGGTCATCGGGAACACGTGCCTCAAAACGGTCAAAGTTTTACGAAAAATATCGATGAAAAAAAGCACAGGTAGTGATACATGAAATTCTCGATACCTACATTTTTGTTATGCCATATGTCTTACAAATGCATGAAACGCCGAGATTTGGTGTTAAGTTGAAAAAATTTTTTTCTTATAAACCGTCTTTCTGGGTCCTGCAAAAGTGGCTCAAATGTTTCGTCCTCTCGAATAGAGTCCCCATGCAAAGTTCAGCTCGATCGGACATCGGGAGCACGTGCCTCAAAGCGGTCAAAGTTTCAACTTTTTGACCGATGAAAATAATGCACAGGTAGTATTTTCGATATCGAACTTTTTTTGTTGCCAAATGTGTTAGAAATGGATAAAACATCCAGATCTGGTGTTTACTCGAAAAAAAAGTCACAAAAAATCGAGTTTCTCGGACCTGTAAATTTTTAAGCTGGGAGAGTGAATATTAAAATAAGGATTGGAATGCAATCGATGAAATATTCATCACAATAGTATTGTAACAGATCTTACATTATGGTACGACACTGCTAGCATGTTATAATCGATATTTCATTAGGGTGGCTCAGTCGTTCTCCAATAGGGTGTTTTTTTTGTCAAAATTTTGAAAAAAAATATGGAAAAACCGAATTTGAATGGCATATTGAAGACAGTAGTATCTTTTTTTTTATTGAAGACAGTAGTATTGCGAATTAGCAATTTGGCTAATTTTTAAATTGGTAAGCGAAACTAAAATTGATTACCGAAGTTAAACATTTGACCTCAGAAACTCTAATCGCTGAGTCACTAAATTTGCAGTGGAACTATTTATGCAAATAGAGCACACAATTTAAACATGTTCCATGGTTTCCCATGCTTCCTTCAGAATCTAACGGTGTTCTTTTCGTATTTTCTGTTATTTTTCTCTTTGCTAGACGAGTCATTTAGTATCGAAAAGTGCTTCTCGAAACAAACGTGTTCGACTTTTGGTCACTTTGCTCTTCAAAGAATTCGACGATTCTAAGCATTGTTTAGGTTGATGTAGCTATATCTAGGGAAAAAAATGTCGCGAGAAAATTATGCCCGGAATAGTGAATAGCATATTTTGTAGCAGAAAAAATGGCACTGTTTTTGAGAAAATGAGAAAAATGAAAGATTGTTTTCAACCATTTCTGTGTATTTTGGTGCCCTAGCAAAAAAAAACTTTTCTGAGAGTTGGATCAGTTTTCCGTAAGCGACGAACCCGGCGAACAACTACTCTGCGGCCTTTTGACGCATTTCTGCACTCACCAAACTTCACAGGAATGGTTAAAATGCTAAAATCTTTTCAGAGCAACTTTTTTGAGCTTTAGGGCACCTTCTTTTGCGCATTTGACGACTAGTGTTATGTATCTCCAAGAAAAGTATAGGTATGCACGTCAGGGCTTTGGCCCAGTAGCATAAAACCGTAACATATTTGTGGTGCATATTAGGAAAAAAATTCACCATATTGTAATTTTTTCAAGTATTTCTTAGTTACTTGAGTACACTAAGGTTTTTTACGATATTGGGTACGGGTCTTTTTACGCGGATTTTTAATTAAAATCGGTTTATTACGTGCCATGTTTTAAATCGTTTTTCATTTTCAAATCGCTTATTTAAAATGTCCGATTAGTTTACAAAATCCAGTTAATGGATATCCACTGATTTGGCCTAACCTTTTTATATTTTTCAGCTTGATTCGCAGGTAGAAAAAACATTGCTATTGATTCTTTTTTGAAAGTATTTAGCAGAAATGATCGAAAATTTTTAGCAATTAAAGTTTTTGGATTAGACCAAAAAAGGGTAATAATCTTTCAACTAACTTAATTGCTATCTAGGACACAGTTTATCGCATCGAAAAGTCTCTACAGGATGGTCTTAAGCGGCGGAGCCCGGAAAGTGGTTTTCACGTAAGCTAAACGTTTTTAAATTGGTCCGTACAAAGACCACTCGCAGCCCGGTACGTTCCATCAGGAAATTTGCCAAGTAAGCCAACATTTCTGTAAATTCAATGCAAGGAATCACTAAAAAAGCTGGAATGAAACACTTTCGAAGAGCTTGCTTCTTATGTTGAAAAACGAAAAAATGATAATCCTGCCCTCGACGCACAGATCCTACAAACCCACAAACCGGCTCATTTCACTCAATAAATTAGCATCTGCTAATTCCGGGGAAAATGATATTTGAGTTCTATATCAAACACCCGGCGGGTTTCATGATGTTTGGCTTGGTGGTGTTCAACGGTTTGAAAATGACCCCTGTTTTACCTTTGTTATACTAAACAAAGGTTATAAAGTCAGTCCAAAAACGCAAAATAGATCCAAGATCCGGAGGGCCGAATCGTATTACCATTCGACTCAGCTCGACGAACTGAGCAATGTCTGTTCGTGTGTATGTGTGTGTGTGTGTATGTGTGTGTGTGTATGCATGTTGTCTGTATGTATGTGCCGCAAAAAAACTAACGCACCTTTCTTATAGAACGCAATATCCGATTTTGATGATCTTATACGCAAACGAAAACTACTGTTCTCCCCCAGAATGCTACCGAGTGGATTTTCGATTAGTGGCTTAGATTTTGAATCATTGATCAAAGAGTATTATTTATATGAGACATTTAACTTTTAAGCAGCGTTGCCAGGTATCACCCCACTGCCAGATTTTTTCCAGATTTTTATTTTGCCTTTTCCAGATTTTAAAAAAAATGACCTGGCAACGCTGCTTTTAAGGCAAAATTAATGGCACGGAGAGCCATGTGTTGTATACCAATCGACTCAGATCGACGAACTGAACAATTTCTGTATGTATGTGAATGTGTTTGTATAGCTGTGTAAATATGCTGTTTATATGTGTAGTATATCAAAATCGAACAAAAAAAATAAAAAAAAAAACCTTTTTTACAGTACGCATATTCCGATTTTGATGTTCGCATGCTCAAATGCAAGCCCCGGAGCTCTATGAAAATCATACTGAGTGCGATTTTTTATTGGTTGCTTGAACTGTAGAGTTTTGACCAAAGTATATTTTAGACATGGGATATTTTACTTCCTGGATAATTTATCTCTCTGTCCATGCTTTTCTTTCTTCTCTGTCCCTCTTTTTTCGTATCGCTATTTATTTCTCAAAGGAAAGCAACAATCATCGACAACTTTTCATAATTTTTACACTTTTCGTAGTGCGTCTTAACTGGTGTAAATAAAATAATTTTAGAGCAAATTGCAATGCTTACTTAGCTTCTTTTCTTGCTTGCGAAGCTTCCGTCCACACTTTCTTTAAAAAATATAATCAATTGTACGTTGAACCCAGAGTTGCGAAAAATAAGAAGCTTTTACAGCTTTCGGGGAACATTGAAGCAAAACCTGATCCCACAGTGTACTAATGTAACACAATTAGCGATGCATATATTGCAGATGCAGAAAACATAAAAAACCGCTGTTTTGTTTGCAATGCTACGTTTTGAACAGCTGTAAAATTTTTCAGTTGAACTTTTATTTGATGTTCAATTTTAGGTTCTAAATATACTTTTAACTCGTAACCAAGAATTTAAAAAATTGTGAACATCGATCATTTGTAGTTTGGATGAAACTGAAACAACTTTACATGGCTATACACGTTTACTAGTGTGCGCAGGTGGAAAGTAACTTATTCCTATGATATGATACACTACGCTCATATAAGATATAAATATTGGTTTCTAATTTAAGACACAGTGCAAATATGTTATTCCATTTCTCGTTATCGCAGGAAGTTTTATAAAGTCTTTATTTCGGATTTTATCATACAGCCTAGGCCTTCGAAAAGAATACTGTTCTCGTCTACACTCCGAAAATCCAAATCTCTGAAAATAATGCGAATGTGGTATTCAAACCTGGATTATGAGGAATTAAAAAATTAGAACTGCCTCGAACTAACATACATATTTGCTGTATTAGTATGAAATCAGCATCTTTGTTATCTATTTCTTTTTACTGTTTACTGTTCTGTTTGTTTAAAAAAAAATATGTTGCTTCTATCCAGCATTTAAAAATTGGTTCTCGATTGAAAAAATAAGACTCATATACTCTAGTGATAACATCCATAATATTTGCGAAAACCACGTCAAGCTATAGTTCAAAGATCGTCTTTGGTTCACCTTTTGAAAATTATCTCTTGAATTCATTTTATTCATAATTGAAATTGGACTTACGTTGCTATACAATTTGTGATTTACTGGCCTACTGCCTATAATCGCATACCAGTCCCACGTGCATTCTTGTCGTCTTATAGAGAAGTTATGGTAAATGTCTATCTCATTATATCATGTCGAAAATATGGGAATAAACCACGCTCAACAGTTGAAATAACCTAAGTACGAAAAATACCTTTACGTGCTGTTTTCGTCATCTTGATGAAAATGAAATTGGGACTGATATGCGATTATAGGCAGCCTAATAAGTATACAATTATAGTTAGTATAACAAAGGTTTCTGCACCACTAGGTGGATTAATTTAGGTTTTTATTGAAGCTTGTGCTTCCCAGGGTGAATGCCAACATCGCTTAGAATCAATACGTTGCTCTGTAACAGGATGGAACGCCATATCACGGGTCAAATCGGACCCAACGGTGGCTGAGGGAAAACATAAAGTTTTCGTTCAAAAATTTGCGGCTCCCTAGATGGTACAAAACCGGTACCGGTACATAAATTGGAAAATTAAAAGTTTGCAATTTCGCGATCAAACCGTTATGCCAAACACTGTCGAATGCTTTTTAACGTGTCCTTAAACGCAACAATGACAACTTTTTTTCTTTCTTTCTAGGTTCCTACTAGAACATATGCAAGAAATTACAAGTGATCTGCAGGTTGTTAAAAAGTTTTACTTAGTATTTCAACCTACTTATCCTGCTAATCGGTGCAGCATAAATCCATTTAAAATCTAATATCGAAAAGATTTTACCGAGTAGTATTGTTCGTATGATAAAGATCTCGTCACACCGCATTAATTCGTAGTTCACTAGTTTCAACGTGAAAAAGCATTCGATTCTGCTTCGCATAAACCAATGCAATCCATCAAATGTGAACATTCGGCGCTTTGACATCTCATCAAACCTTTCCAATCAATACATGTTGTACACATAGAGTTTTACCCGCTTGATTGTCACGTCGCCATTTCGCAGTCTATTGAAATAATTGTGAATGTTTGTTGATTAAGCTTTTAAAAATCTGCTAGTTGAAACTCGTTCGCTTGGTAAACTGTTGTTCCCTCCACAGTTAACATAAACTACGTTCCCCATCGATTCAATCCACGATCAAAAAGTGGTCCATTTAAATGAAACGAATAAGTAATGTAAAAATATTCAGTTGTAATTCAAACATTTCCCGCATCGCGTCCAACGGCTGGCAACTTCGCATAGCTGGCTTCCATTTCTACTCCAATAATTCTTGTTAAACTAGTTTAACCATTCCGATTACATCCGCCAGCTACTAACACATAAGGAAACGATCGCAAGCGAAGAACGAGGAAAGCGGTCCAAAGAAGATCTCGATATCTAGGTGAATTAGCTCTGAAGCCGTTACATTTCCTACCTGGCTCGATCCGCCCCTTCTCTTCCCTTTTGGATGTTCTGGCTTATTTATTTACACGCATCCAGCACTCCGTCCGCCACGACGTTGCGTGTGGCGGCCGGTTGAGCCAGCTTCAGCATTCGATCACCATTGCCAGTGTGATCACCTTAAGTTACTCGAGAAACAGTTGAAGCCGGCTTTCGGTACTGATTGTAAGGTTGGCTGGCCACGACTGAACGAAATCCGTTAGAAGAAGGCCCCGCAGCATGTACGCACTAGTGCAGGGCTCAGAAAGCGATGCTTCCAGTGCTCTAGACGAAGGAAAAAGGCAATAGAATGGAAGATTGCTTCTACCTTCGGCCTCCGCGGCCATAACATTTTTTGTATGGTTGTGGGCCGGGTCCGAGAATCGAATGAGCGATCATCGGACGTTTTTCTTTGCTCGTCTTCCTCTTCCACGTATCAAATCCGCACACTTTACTTCACGTCTATCTCTTTCTCTTAATCCAGAAAAAAGACCTGTCTGACACACTCCGAATGGTGGTTGCTTTATAGGCTGGAAATTGGGTCAGTGGTTCTTACTGTTTCTTGGAGCTTTTTTTGTTTCTTTATTTTATGGGTCTTTCTCTTGTGTCGTTCTTTGTTTGTTCATTTTCTCGTATTGTTGTGCAAGTATGTGTCTAGGCTTTTAAAAAAGCGCTTGTGAGATTGTGCAAGTAGGCTATTCTTGGGTTGAAATCGGGGTGCTATATCGAGTCATACCATGATTTAAGCCAATTAGATTTGCTTTCTCTCTTGTAGATGCACTTTTTATGACTTTTAAGTTGTTATAGTAGCTAAACAAATTTTATATTAATTTTTGGTTACCTTGAAACATCACAAAAATGAGATGCATTTTTAGATTCAATATATATATATATATATATATATATATATATATATATATATATATATATATATATATATATATATATATATATATATATATATATATATATATATATATATATATATATATATATATATATATATATATCGATACATTTCAATTCAACGCTACGGTTATATTAGAATGGCTATAGCACAGTTGCGCATACAAGGAAACGTGTATGCTTTGTGGGTTATAATTTAAAACCCAAAATTTTTAAAAATTGTCAACATATCTGCAATCTACGTGTCACGTGTACCCTGCTCTTTTTTCCTTTCATCCTTCTTGGAAAATTTCGAAAAGAAATAGCTAGGACTGACTCCTATTCTATTCGTGCGAATTAAAACTATTCACTCTAGTGCCTAACACAGACCCATACTACAGACTTTTATAGCCGAATCGAAATAACAATCGAAATACTAAACAAACATTTTTTTATTCATGGTATTCATGCTATCAAAAATCCGGTTCGGGTTATTCTAACTATTGTAGAGTTACGAGTTTTCGATTATTCATCCATCAATTCTTATTAAGGTTTCACAGACGTGCTAACAAATTTGGCATTCGTTATCATCATTAATAAAATATATATCATAGAACGCGAGCCCCTACCAGCTGTTTTCAACTTCAAAACTTTGTTCTAAAGAGCGAACATCTCCTACGTAATTGATCGAACACACCCCCTGTGTAGAATAAAGCGGTTACACAGTCAGCAGTCAACACTGATCGTACTCAAGTGACGTCATACAACCCAACACATGCTCGCAAGCCTACTGGCCTACTGAGTGAAACATTATTCTACGTCGTTGAGAAAGCTTTATATACAAGTGTGCAGTGAAGAATAACCAACGAAGATCGTTCGTTCGACGAGATCATTCAAAGTCAAGGTAGGAAGAAAGCTTTGAACGCTTCGGTTTAAGAATATCGCCCTTCCCTCGTGTCGTTTGCTCGCATAGTCACTCTCTCTCACAACAGCGTTCTCTCGCTCGTGACTTGCGCGAGAAGCTTCTGAGCGCAACAAAAAGAAAAGACGAACCTGTCGGAGACAGTCAAGCTTACACCAAGTTTAGCCGATGAGTAGTAAGGTAAGAATAAGCAAAACAAAACAGATCGGTGAAACTGGGTTAAACGTAAAACTAACGGTTATTCTTCGAGACCCGATTCCGTGCGCTCTCATCTAGACAGCCTCGTACGGTGGGATGGAACGCAGAATGCGAAGGAATGAGCAATGCTTTTTCCCATCGCACACGCGATACGCATCGACACGGGTTTTTTTTTCTAATAAAAAATCGAAGAACCTCGGAAAATTTTTATTTATTTTTATATCTCTTGATATTTCACTCAAATTCAACATGTTGCCGTCGACAAATTCCACCGATTATAGCCAAACATAAAAAATGAAAATTATTTCAATATTGGAGTCACTTAGTGTACTTCTGTGAAGCATTACGCAAAAGTCTTGCGAAATAATGTCTTTCTATTTTTACGCAGAAGTCTAGCCGAAATTATGTTGGGTACTATTTTACTTTATAAATTCTCAGTGTTTTCAAGCCATATTCGATCGTGAACTTGTCAGTAACAGATACATATCTATTTGCAAATCAATGATATGCGAATGTTCAGGAACTATAAAAATTTCTTGGTAAATTAGAAAATCAATGAACTGAGCTAATTTTTTATCTATTTTCGAAAAACGATAATATCTCAATGTTTCGCGCTTGTCAAGCACTTCTTTCTTATTGGTAAAGTTGAGGTGCACGATTCAGGGTAGGTAACCCGCAACCCCTGATGAAAAAGTAACGCCTTTTAGAGCGTAATTTAGCCTTCCTTCATGTGAAAGCCAGCGTAGACCGATAGCGAACCGAAAATACTGAATGAAAATCAGTAATCAAACTAATTCATCCTCACTTCTTGTGCCATGCCGCAATCGTAACACCGTTGTTGTAGCTTATGCTTGTGCTGTTTTTCGCTCTCTCAAACGTGAGACCAATCAGTAAGAGTGAAAGTTTTGAGTCGAATTAATTGCTTTCTGCCACGTGTATGTTTTTTCAACTCTTAACCTCGTTTGCCTAATCCAGCACATCTGCTGTTTGTTTTGGCGGTAATAATTATTGAATCGTATCATAGTTCGCTAAGATTAGAATTAGTGATCCAACTTTTTTGCATCGAAATGGCGGGAACAGTCCTGTAATGAGGACGCTTTACAAACCAAATAAATATGTACATGATACATATTATGATTTCGATCTCTGACAATGTATTCATTGTACAACTGATGCGTTATGCATTTGACACACTTTTTGTGCGATGTCAGAGCAATTATTGTGCGGTTTGAGAATACACTAATGTTCTCAGTTCAAACAATAGAAAAATCAACATTATTTATTCCAGTGGAGTATGTTCAATATTTTCACTTTCATAGTTATCAATCATATCTGCAAAAATTCGCTTTTGAATTACCCTAATCTACCAAAAGTGATTTATCTTTAAAAAGTAGGTAAATAATTAAAAAATATTGATTCGTGTGTTGAAGACTTCTTAGCATTCGATGGATTCGTCTATTATTATTCAGTATTGTCCAATGTATAACTGTTTGTTTCAATTACATAAAAAAATTCTCGTCACCGGTAAATCAGTTTTAGTTTCATTGAGTGGGTGATATATTATATTGATCCAATGCTTAGTTCAGCAGATAGGTAAATATAAAACACATAACATTAAAAAAAATTTCTCTGAGATAACCTTTTTGAGTAAAATGTATTGTAGTTTTCACTTTTTCAATGTTCGCTGATTTTTTAAATTTAATTCAATTTAATTGATTTTTTTAAATTTATTTTGGTTAATTCAAGTTCATTACTGAAAACACAAAGTATCGCTTCTCCACAGGGGAGCTTCGTAGCCGCAAGGTTACAGAGTCCGCTTTGGTAAGCGGGTGATCGGCGGGTTCGAATCTTAGTAGAATCAGGCCATTTGACTTTAGCATGGGTTTATTCTCAGGCTCTCCACCACGTACCCGTCATTCAATCTGAATTCTACAGTACCCCTGTGGACTCTCCTTCTAACAAAAATAAGTCCCTATTATAATAAAACTGGTGTGAGTAACGTATGAAAGTTCTCTCCAGGGAATTGTAGTTTGGAGATGTTGTTAGGATGGACAGAGACTCGGTATAGTAGAGCGGTAAGCTTGAAACGGATAGGTAAAAACTTACACACAAGCACGGATATGAATGATCACTTACTTCAATAGTGATACTGCCAATAATATGAAGTGAGGAGTACAGAAAACACCTGGGCAATATCACAATAGATCTAATCTCTGGTCGCAATGATGAGTCCACACAGTTTTTCCATTCTTGGATCATATACTCCAAGTCAACCTTCAACTTAAAATGTCACACACCAGAGAACAGGACTAATGTACTTGTTTGTCCGAGTTTACCAAAACATTCCATGGTTAAATGAAGGTTCAGCGGCTGGAATTACGAGTTTAAAACGCACACCCAATGTGCACACATCATAGTTTTTATAACTGTTGCATTAAATTCGGGCCTTCCTTTCTTTAAGATAGACTGTATATTTTATTTACGCAGTGCTGAGCTTTAGATCTTTACCACTTCATCATTACTCTGGTTGATGCCCACATGATGGAAGGCTGGTCAGAAAAGATACAGTTCGTTACACCTGACCTGTTTTGTGGGGCAATTTTTCCAGATTTAAACACAGTATGTTTAGATGATAAAAAAAACTTTCATAAGTTCATAGTTTTTGCTAGATTCCTAGGTCATCCTCGCTGTTGGTTGCGAGGTGCAAATCTCGAAATCCTAGAATAGAATTTATAGAATCGTGGCCGTAGTCCTATAGTTATTCTTTAAACTAACGTTAGAATGCTAGAAATGCTATTTTCAAGTGGACTTGTCTCTCATTTATTAGCGCTGTTATTGAAAGACACACTTTGTAACTTTAACTTTAAATTTTAAAGACAATAAAAATATGAGTAAAGCAAAACCCCGCTGCTACATTCCTATTCGGAATTGGACCTTTCGTTTTTTTCGACACCGATTTTGCGACCAACGTCATATAGTATAGGACACAATTGCGGGGCTAGTGCTGCGATCCTATTGACTATAACGGTCTTCTCTAGCCGGGATACGAGAACATACGACGACTGACTTGTTAGACCAGCATCTTACCTCGAGACTAACTCGAAGAAGAGAAGTGCGAGAAGAAGTATCTGACAACTAAACAGTCTTACTGCCTTCTCCTCGCACCAGTGCTCGACACTAGGTCAGCCTAATTAATCAGTTTCTAGTGGTAAAGAGGTTCTATTGCAGCTACATAACGGATTCTGCTGAGAATATTAACGCAATTTCTCTGTACCTTTAGCTTTCTTCTCTCTTCACCTGTTTTGAGGCTGATCTACTGTGACCTAGACCGAAGCCTGCCAGCATTCGACACTGCGATGAGAATATGAAGACAAAATTTATCGTTGGGAAGCGGAGACGCTGATAGAGATAATAATTAAGCACGCTCGAATGTATGCGGCATAACCTAGCCGGTAAAGTGGGTGTAACATGAAATAGCCTCTACTATTTTAACGTTATTTCCCAGAATAATATTGTTCCGATCGTCTTCCGTAAGTCTAGTTTTGGAATTAGAGATCTGATCAGTGGCTGCTCTGTTTTTAGCGCGAGTGATTGTCGAGATGAGCTCGCGGGATTGGAAGGAATTCAGTGAAACCGTTAAAAGAGAGAAGTAAATCCGGAGACGGAAACGAAAATTTGAAACAAGAGCTTATAGCTGTGCTCCAAATTATGCTTTTTAGTACTAACACCAATAGGTAAGTATAAGCAGTAAATTGAGCTATGATTGTGCTCCACCAAACGGAGGGTTTTAGTTTTCCGTTCACGCTTGGACTTTCAGGCAGAAACATATCAGATACCTATCATCGTCTGAATGCTTTTAGATTTCTCTATTATCTGATTTATATTTTTTTGGTTTTGTTTAGATGAAATGACTAATGAGTTTTTTGGCATTAGTGAACGCATACTCTTGGAAGACTGTAGCCAATTGAACATTTGGTCCAGGAACCCGTGCAACAATGCGTCGAATAATTGCGACTATTAGATAAAAAAATAAGCAAATTACCTGAAGTTTATCATGATCGATCGTTATTGGTAATGATTGAACGTCATAGTAAAAAGCGGCATAAATAGTACGCTGTCGATGTATGCAGTATTTTCCTTTGCTTTCCTCTTCCCTACGATTTTGCGAGCAAATAATTAATAAATCAATTCGCTGCCCTTTAGCCATTTCTAATTAGGATTTTGTTCATATGCTGACCTCGAACTAAATTGACAATTAATTCCCAGATTTTAATCGAAAATCATTGTTTGTTAAGAATCTATCTACAATTATCGATGTGCCCTTCGGAAAATTACAATTAATAATAAACTTTTTTCATCGAAATGCGGTTTTCCGCAACGCTTTTAGTGCGTTAAGCAAACTGTGAAATACTTACTCCAAAGTCAGAAAAAAAAGTTATTATCAGAATAATTATTTTTTTCACGCAAACCTATTCATTTCAAAATTATCCAGTCGATAAAATAAAAAGATAGTATAAGTTTAATACATTGATCATTAGTTCAGTGGTTTATTACTTTCCAGATAAAGTAAACAGATGGTTATAATCAATTTTGATTTTTTTACGTTTGAAATTTATTACAAGCATTCTTACTAATGTTAACCATAAATCTTTATTTTAGTTTGTTTCTTTTCATTTCGAAAAAAGCACTCCATTACATCCAAAAGTGCAGCTATCGGAATTTCTAATGAAAGTCTCACTTGCGCAGAGAACAATCGTGATCGCAATCGTTGCTGTACAAGTTGTCCCCCATTATTTGTCCCTTTCCCTTGTCATCCAACGCGGCGAAATGACTATTTGCACCCGACATCCGAATTACGTTTTTAGTGGCTACAGTGGTTGATGCGAGTTTTCCTTCTTAAATTAAAAAAATAATTTCTCTTCCGAGAGACGCGGTTTCATTAACGCCATATCATTGTGTATTTCAAGTTTCCTCTCTACCACACCGGGCCCCCGCTGCAGCATATGCTGCTCACACACAGATCTGTTCCGTACACGGGTGTAATCTTCCCGTAGCAGCTGGGTTCATCAAACGGCGGCTCGCGTGGATCTTTATTGGAAAATTTATTGGCAAATGAGATTTAATAATGAGAAGCTTTCTTTGATGGAATACGAAATGGAAGCGTAGAGAATAGAGTTCGAAACTACTTCGTTGCCACTGCCTGACTGGTAAAACAATTCAGAAGAGTTTCACTTTCAATTGCAGTGGGGATGAAGAATTTTTTCGTTTTTATTCATCTCTGCGGCATTTTTCAAGCGGAAGATGAGCAGAAAATTGGTAAAATGCCGTCCAATTATGCACTTTATGCCGCGCCGCGGTCGCATGCGGCCAATAAAAATTATCAATAAACTGGGGCATGTTGGAGCTAGATATGTATAGTGGGTTTCGAATTTGTTCTTACCTTGTACTCCTGCAGCAGGTTGTTCCATTTTTTGATGATTTTTGAAATCGGCAAAGGCACACTCAGTTCGCGTTCGACGACTCTGTGGAATAGATAAAAAATAATGGATTAGACAAAGTTGGAATTATATTTTTTATTAAGTATTTATAATATGAATTAGATAATGAATTATTTCCCAGTGTTTTCCATGGTGTTAATCAACCACCCAAAAATATATGTTCAACAATACATATCTCTCGTAAAGCTCTTGAAATAACATGCACGTTATTCCAAACGTTAAGACGCTTTATGATGTTGGTCTGGTATCTTCACACGAATCCAGCATATTACCATTATTGAGAACACAAATTAATGGTGATCATTTCATCATTTCAAAATTTTCGACAATAATTCAAGACAATTGGCCAGTTATTTCTCCTGAAACCAAATTTTATAAACTCTGCTATGATACTATGTTTTCGAGACACAAAGTACAATAGCATCGTAATTCTCGATATTGACAGCACTCGTAATCGCGATGATGATGATGTAGAAAAATCAGCCCTTGATACTTAAAATGCACTATAGGTGGTAAAACCTACTCTAGCTCAGGAATGTTGTGGAAGTTCTGATAGACGTCTTGAACATTCCTGTGGGTACGAGAAATCGTGTACTGCCATCACATCTCATGTAAAGCTGTGATTTTGAAGTTGTGCTTATCATCCTAGCAACTTGTACAGTATAGTATTCTACACGTGTTTTTTACGCGGGCTACTTTTCTCCATTACTCAAAAACGGTACAAGATATCGACCTCGTACCAATTACGACGGCCATGTTAGGCTTAAAAACACGACTGTAGCAATCAAACAAGCCATAGTTCAAATTGTAACCTGAACTAGACTACTACAATATGATCTACCACTTCCCTCTCCCAGTCTGCGAGAACATTCCAAGCCAGGGGGTTCAATTGATTTGGAAAATATCGCCAAGGGGTACGCGAACAAAAAAAGGTTCAGAACTCTAGATTAACCACTATCATATTCAAATGAGGTTTAAATATTTTAGGATGGTTTGCTTCGTTATATTTTCAACTCAAGAAAGTCTTTTTATACGCAGGCCCATACAAATTTCGAATGCATCTCCACTTAAAAAAGACCTTAGTTCAGTTTCCACCACCAGGATCTAACTAGAACAGCAGAAACACTTATAACATACATTTAGAATAGTTTTTTTTAAATTTTCTTATTGTTTTTATTAAAGAGGTTTCCAGCCACTATGCTGGTTCACCTCTGATTTAGAATACCCAAGTAACAAAACTGGTTTTGTCAAAGATTTATGGTGCTGTTTTGGCTGTATTGAGCGCTATAAAACTGTGATAAAACCAATGTTGTTACCAGGGTAGTGTAACATCGAGAAAAACAGTGTAAACATCGGGAAATCTGCGAACGAGCATGTCTTAAATGCCATCAGTAATCTGACTGGATGAAATTTATGAGATAGCTCTGATGGAATGCGTCCGAGGATTATTTTTAATAAGTCGCTCTTGCAAATAGCATAGCAAAAGATGTGAAATAAATCCATTATGTGCCCGATGTTCAAAAAGCCAAATGTATCATCGAACTACCGCGAGCTGACTTCGCTTAGTGCGAAATCCAAACGGTTTGAGATCCTCGTATGAAATGAACTATATCTATATCCCTAACTATAAAACAATAGAACTATATCCCGGAAAGATCGACAGCATCAAGTTTGTGCGATTTTCGTCTGTTTTGTGTTGAATCCATAGAACAGAGAACTCAGATCGACACAGTCTACAAGTCTGCTTTTGGCAACCGGATTCTTTTGGCAAAAATGAATCATCCGGGCCCAGAAACGAATGTCGTGTGACAAATAGAATCCTATTTAACCAATCGAAAACTGAGCATCAAATCTTTAAGTTACGAATCAGATACAATCAGCAATTATTTTAGTGTACCCCAAGGTAGTATCTTGGGACCATTATTATTCTCGTTTTTCTTAAAAGACAGGAGGACAGAGTGCAGGATAGTTTACTCAGCTGATTTCAAAATTGTTTGGCTGGTGAAGATTGCCGAATGCTGCAATATCTTCACACTGGTGTGATTGGAACTGACCATTAGAAAGAGTTAAAATTGCGAAAGATCTCGGTGTCTTGTGGGATTGCGAGCTGCGCTCTCGTGAACACAACTCTTGTATTATCAGTAAAGCCAGTAGGGTTTATTTTTGATTACCATCCGAATTTCGTGATCTCTATTATTTACGATCACTGTACTACAGGTTAGTGCGGTCTATACTGGAAACGGCAGCTGTAGTCTGGCTAGACTCTCTCTCACAACGTTTGAATCAACAGACAAGGGAAGGAATGCTCTAAGATTCTTAGTCTAGAAAACTCCTAGTGATCTACCAATTTACGAAAATCTCATCCGCTCATGGTATGGATACCTGATCAAACGATTATAACAAACGGGTAACACAAATATATCTGAGCTTGATAGAAATAACAAAGCCTGTAATATTCTCGATATGCCAGGATGGCATGTTTTGAAGTTCTTCTTTCGTTTTATTATCAATTTCTCTTTAGTTTTCGCGACAAAAATTGCCTCTGAGTCGCCGGCCGTCCGTCTAGATACCAAGATGTTGTAGATGCCGAAACTGGCTATCCGAATTCACATGCCAAATTTGGTTCCATTTACTTGGTTAGTTTTCGAGATGTGCAGAAACTTGTGTTTGATTTGTATGGGACCTTTTCTTCCAGAAAAGGGAGGAGGGACGAACCATTGTCGATATAATTGTTACCCCTAAAAACATTTACATGTCAAAATTGGTCCCATTTACTTGATTAGTTCTCGAGATGTGCAGAAATTTTTGTTTTGTTCTAATGAGACTCTTCTTTTACGGTAGAGAGAGGCTAGTCGAACCATTATGGACATATTTGTTACCCCTAAAAACAATCACCTGCCAAATTTGGTTCCATTTACTTTATTTGTTCTCGAGATGTGCAGAAATTTGTGTTTCATTTATTTGGGACCCCTCCTTTTCAGATGTGGGAGAGGTGTCGAACCATTATAGACGTATTTGTTACCCCAAAAACATTCCGATGCCCGATTTGGTTCCATTCACTTGGTTAGTTCTAGAGGTGTGCAGGAATTTGTGTTTTTGTGACCCCTCCCCTTTAGAATAGGGAGGGGTCTCGAACTATCTTAGTCACCTTTCTCGGACCCTAAAACCCTTCAATACAAGATTTCACGCCGATCGGTTCAGTAGTTTCCAAGTCTATATGGATCAGACAGACTGACAGACAGAAATGCATTTTTATATATGCTTAGATGCAGAAATTTGTGTTCCATTAGTATGGAAGCCTCCCCTTATAGGAAAGGGAGGGGTGTCGATCTACCACAGAAATATTTCTTGCTCTTGTGAACCACCACACGCCAAATTTGGTTCTATTTGCTTAAATAGATCTCGTGTTATACAGATATTTGTGTTTCGTTTGTATGAGAGCCCAATCTTCCATAGCAGGAAGGGTGTCAAACTACCACTGTATTTCACTTGTATGAGGGCCCTCCCTTCCAGAGAATGGAACCCCGACCCCTAAAACCTCTACATACAAATTTTCATGCCGATCGGTTCAGTAGTTTCCAATCAGACAGACAGACAGAACTCTATTTTTATATGTATGGTAAAAAATGGAAAAGTCGGGAATAGAGCAATTTATGAAATGGTTACCCGGATCGATAATTCTGCGCAGATGTTTCTATAAGCTAAAGTTGTTATTTTGTGGTATTAACATTGTTTTCAATCACGACTCATTTTTGAAAATGGTTTATGTTAAATATTTTTAGAGCCAAAACGGTTTGTTTGATCGGTTTTACATTTTCAGCAAAGCTGTAGGGTAGAGCGGGGCTAGTTGGTTACGGGGTAAGTTGGTCAATGGGAATATCTTCGAATCTACGTATCAAAAAAATCGTGTTATATGGGTGATACGTAGTAGATAACCAGAGGAATTAAATGACAAAATGAAGTACAGTTTTAATTAGGACGTATAATAAATACAGGTTGGTGCCAAATTGACCAATAATTCTACTTGATTTTCAAGTTAAAACGTTTTGTCTAAACAAAGCTAGCCAAATTGAAATGAACATGGCTCAACGTATTATGAAAGTCATTATCGTTAGTTTTAAGTTGTGTAAAGCAAACTTTCGCCAAAATTTTATTTTCATATATTTCAAGTAATTTTTATATTTAACATATGAGAGGCTAGTTGGTCACATACTAGCGGGGCTGGTTGGTCATATGCACATCGTAAATGAATTGAAGTAACCAAGTAAATTCAATTTCAGGAACAGTGCATTTCGTGATGCAAACTTAATCCAAGCGAAAACAGCATGTGCTCTGTTTAACAAAACCATTTATTAGAAACGATAAAACTATTTGGTAAAAGTTGTCTCCATTTCATTGTCATTTGATAAATATTTTATTGCACGCTATAAATGCTGAGTCATTGATCTAAAACAACTATAACGTACACTAATGCATCGACAAATGCCTTCTACCTGATGAAAATTTCGGCGAAAGCAAGCTTTCAACAAAAAAAAACTGATGTAGCTATAAGTTTTGTGGTTGTGATTGCAGATTCGAATCTATAATTTGGCTCCGGTTCTCAATTTAATCCGTATTGTCTTTGATTTGGTTCCCAACCATACTATTAGAGAGATTTTAACATTTACTTCTCGTCAGGTATGAAAGAATAACGCGTTTTTTTTTCATGCAGTTATGAGTTACTTTTCTCATGGTTTGGGATCTCGGAAAGCAAACGTATAAACAAAAACCCGAATGCGGTTTGACCTCCGCTGAGACGCTACGGGCTGTCGTAAATGCAGTGAGGAAGGAAAACTGAATTGTCCTTCCGTAATATAAATGGTCAATTTACCCCACACCCTGACCAACTTACCCCAGCTGAGGGTCTAGCTGGCCAATTTGACATCCACTCAAAAAACATAGAATACGCAAAATCATAAACTATTCTGTACAGTTCATATTTTTTCTAGATGCTATAGACTTAACACGACATTTCAATGGAATGAGTTTTTGTCATAATGTTTCCTACAAAAAGTTACAGAACATTTTGACCAAAAATGACCAACTAGCCCCGCTCTACCCTACATGATGATTTTGTCTTAAAAAAATAAAAAAAATTATTTAAAAAAAAAATTTTTTTTTTTCATGAAAACTGCGGATGATAAGCTAGATGTTTTTCGTTGTCTATTTTTTTTCTACGAAAAGTTCACAATTTTAAATAAACATAGATAAAAAAGGAAAAATGAAAAATAAATCGTTTCAAATATTTTTACGGTGTATGTTTTATGAAAGGACTTTATCAATATCTACAACTTTGCCCATGACACTTTACTGACCAATCGAACCGTTTTGAATCTAAAAAACACAGTAAATCTGTGTTTCTAGTATTTTAGAAATAAAAAACTGTGTTTTTTATGACAGAGAATTTATGTTCAAAGAAAAAATGCTATAGTTTCTTTGCCTTTGACGTCATTTTTAAACAATTTATTGGTTTCAATTTATTTTTACTAATACGTTTTTTTCTTCAAATTATTTGAAATGAAATTTGGGCCAACATTTTAGTAAAATTTTATTTTATAGTTTTTTTGCGATTCAAAAACTGTGTACACCTAGAAGATTTTGCTAACCGTCATACATTACAATAGCATTATGCAATTAAAGCATATTATTGAAAAATATTTGACAGGCCTTCTGGTACAGAATTCAAACAACAACTGTTTTTAAATACTAGTGTTTCGCAATAATATGTAATCTTTTGAAATGTTTACAATATTTGAAAGTTAATGTCTTTTTATGAGTTTAAAGAGCTTCTGAATGCATGCATCGTACATATATCTCTGATTATCTTCGAGTTGACGTTGCAGATGCAATACATCTAGAAAGAGAAAGTGGTTAGATAAAGATAGAGAAAAAAAACCTAATAAATATTTCCCTTCCCTCATGGATGGGTTAGAAGATCGAGAAATTTGCATTTTTTAGATGAATACCTCTCAAGTCGAAAGTTACTTCAAAACCCTGCGATGATGACGAGAAGTCATAGCTGGTTTGCGAAATTCGTTTGTTTCCAGCGATCATAAATGAGCGAATTTCACTTTCAATTGGTCAGCTGGACAGACAAAAGGATCGCAAAAGTGGCGCGTCTCTTGTTTGCTGAAAGTGAATTAGCCGATCCCAGCGCGTTTGCATTTTTACGACCACAACCACAAGCGGGGTCCAGCCGGTTCGTCGCTTCAAAACTGCAAATGGTTGGAAGCGGTTTCATTCTAGTTTGTATGTTTACACGAGCAATCTCGAACGCCGTTATTGAAATAGACATATTATGAGTTCATTGCTTTTCTACTGCTATGAAATAAAGCGCGAACTGTAAATGAATATCGAGAAAGTTCTATAATTTTTTTCTAATCAGACTCTATAACTGATATAGTTTTTCATTTGTCTGTGAAGAACACAACCACAAAGAGGTAAATTTCATGACAATTAAGACTTATAATTAACAATCAACCTATATTACAAAAAAATCAAGTTTTAAATGATGTCTATCCAACTTACTGATGTTACGGATCTCTTCGAATTAAGTTGCACCCTATAGTTTACACCAAAAAAACTAACAGGGCTTTTTGGCAACGGCGCACCCATTCGTGATCTACTTGCAATAGCACTAAACTTCCATTAATTTCCTCTATCTCCCCTTTTCACTCAGTGTTTGACTGCAGGTTTGGGTGATCCGTGTGTTTTTTCTTTCAACTCGATTAAAATAAGCCTAAAATTTCCACAATTATTTTAATGGTTTAACGGATTTCTTTTGGCTCTCCCTTCTTTCCCAAACCTTCGCTAATTCAAAGCAAAACTCACTGGCGAACAGTGCACATTGCCGCCGGAGGGTTTCTCCTCCAGCTGATTCGAACAAATGTATAGAAATTTCTATTTTATCTTCTTGCTTTTAGGCGCAACAGCGCGCACACTTGAAATTTGCAGAAAAACATTGTCGATCTTCTTAAAAACTATGTAGGAATCTAAGAAAGTGGAAGATAAACCTGCTCTGTTAGCTGTTTCAATTTATCTTCCGAAAAGTCAATTTACCCGTTATTGCAAACAAACAAAAAACGCCAAATCGATCGAGGAAAGCAACATCGTTTAGTTTTACGGAATAATAGGCGTAAATGTAGAATGTGGGAAAATAAAGACTTTAGGCTACGAAACGATCCATCCGTTCATGGTAGCTTCGATCGGAAATTGTTCCACTTTTCCAGAAAGCGCCCTTGTCGGCCCGAAACGCCCCTCGCGCTTGCGTTACCCGGAGGGAATTCTGATACAGGCAGAACCCAGTTTCACGAAAGTGGGTCGACTTCTCAGACAATACCCACGCGCGTTACGGGCGCGATCCATTCCCGGATGGCTAGCGGGTGAGCTTACTATCTACAGATACAGAGACAATCGGATATACTTACGCCCACGCGTATTTGGAGGCATTTCGCTTGCCGGTGAATAGTGGTGACAGCTCTGCGCGTAGTCGGATGAGTGTTTTCACTTTGTCCGCTTCCCCTAGAAGTAGGTAAAGAAATGGGAAATACGTTAGAAAAAAATCAAAATGGGTTGCGATTAGCGTTTGGTGCTGGGAAAAAATGAACTTCGGGTTACTTTGAAGTACTATAGAACTCTCGAATAATAAAACATGCGATATAAAAAAAATGCCATATATTTGTCGCTGCAATTTCCAAGATGCAGAACATAATCAGTCAAATGATTAGGTTCTATAGCATGCACTATAGAAATTCTTGAAAACCTGTTTTGGAAAAGCAAAACAATCTCTTAATATGTTGCGTTGTTGAAAAATTGAAAAAGAGAGTTAAAATGTGTATAGAGTAGTGAGGGGTAAAAGTACGCAACATACGACCATAAAAACTGGCAACATGAATTTGCAGTACCTATAACGTCAGCTGATCATAGTTGTCAATACAAAAGATTTCGTTTGAGTGGTTATGTGGTGTGCTGTGATTTGAGCTGTTCTAATCTTATTTTCTTAGTTTTGGGAATTACAATACAGAAACTCGAGAGTAGAACCTAAAAACTCTTTGTGGGGTGTCATTGTTTTGCCGTAAATCTTTAGGCGATTGTTATAAAAATCAAACCAGTTGGAAAATTTGGAAATGTTGGAAAGTATGCACTATGTTTCTGCAGTCGTAAGGGAAAATGTGAAAGAATCTGACCAAAATCGAGCAAGCACGAAGAGGGAATTATGAATTGCAACGTTTAGTAACTAAAAAGCAGGATAAAAGTCAGCCTTTGAGTACGAATCCTAAAAAGAGACAGAACAGAATTCTCGCCAAACATGTGAAAAGGGCCCATGTGCCATATGTAAACAAGCCAAATTTTCTCGTTTTTTGATTAATACAAGCGAAATCTGCCCTTACCAATAAGCTTTATTGATAAAAGAATTTACTCTTGATCAAACAAACTTATTTGTACGGGTAGATTAAGCTTGTATTTATTGAAAAAACGTGAAATTGTGGCTTGTTTACATATGGCACATGGGCCCTTTTCACATGTTTGGCGAGAATTTAGAAAAGTTGTTTTTTGCGCAAGTACTGTTGCGAAAAGAACAAGGGTATCGAACGTCTTCGTCAGTGGTTTTCTTCGGCTCCCTTTTGCATAAGATTGCTGCAGAAAAACTGCCGAAGAAAACCACTGACGAAGACGTTCGATACCCTAGGTGCGTTCTTTTACTCCTCACCACTTTATTGCAAGTGTCTAGTTCAAACGGCAGTAAACTTTTAAAAATATCGTTTGAAAACCTCTAGAATCTTTTTATTTTTGAATAACAGTTTCCACAGTTAATTATTGATACAAACAAATTACGAAAATATATTCTTGCGAAATTTGTTTGCTCCGGTATTTGCTTCAGAGACTTCAAGCCCAAAACTGAGCTGTGAGGAAACCCAAAACAAAGTGTAATTTTTATACAAGAAGCAGTTGTAATAAATATCATAACGAAATGGCCTCAATGCTAGCTAACGTTCCTCTTTTAGAGTTCTCGGAAAAATATAATCTTTCTAGTTTATAACTACAAAAAATTCAAGTTTGTAAAACCTTTTATATGTTAATATCAGTCAAGTCAAAACACTGTTTGTTCTACAGTCAAAATTATGATTCAATACAGGTTATTCAAGTATTCGAACCCTGTTCGCTGTGTGAGTAGTTTAAATTTGGCAGCTGACCTACATATCATTTCGTATAGCGCAGCTAGCAACTACGCAACCAAAGTTAAGCAGCATCAAAAACACGTATTCTACGTAGTTCGTTTTCTTCGATTTCGGTCAAATGACTACAAAAGTTCAACCCCGTCTTCACATTGGCGGTTCCGTCCAAAGAAGGGAAAACTTTCCCTCTCAGCTAGCGACTGGGCGACACCGATGACAGACCAGACCCGAAACCAGACCAACGCCTGCGAACTCGTGCCTTGCTGGGTCCCACCCAAGGTTGCTAGTAGTAGAGTGTAGTGGTCATAGTAGTATTGGTGAACGGTACACCATCCCATCCAATGACTCTCTAGAAAATACCATCGATGAAACCCGTTCAACCAACCTTCTCTCTGGCTTCTCAACAACAAACCATGCAAGGTGAATCGAACCGAGTTTATTGACTCTTAGCAACCGCCCTCCACCTTTTCTGTTCCACGGCATTGCATTTTTCTTTGCGATGCGTCTTAGCTTAAATCTGACTACTAATACTAGCATGACGCCTTCCCCCAGTTGCTTTAGAGAAAAGAAATTAGAGTCATCACCGTATACACTAAAAACTTTAAGGTGTACACACTGGCTTCAGGGTTGTAGTTTCGAAGACTTGGAATTATTAGCGTTCTACCCAGTTGCAACCGGTTGTACAGCCCTCATTAAACTTCAACTCCGGAGCTGATGTTCAAAATTTACCATTTTCCCCTACTCCTAAGCAAAGTTGAGATCGAAAAGTTGTGAAACCCCGTGAACTGGCTTTTTTCGGGTGTTTGTGCAACTAAGCGCGCTTGGGTTGGGGATGCAGTGGTTGAATAATAAGCGCTAAGTTATTTTATGGTACGCGGGAGAAGGGATGTCTTTTTTATTATTGTTATTGAGGTTCCATGCTGCCACACTGCTGTGGCATCATGTTTGAGGTATTAATAAAACATTGAGGAATTCAGATGGTTTGACGCCTATATGTTGCGAAGTTATGGAGTCAAATTTGTAGAACTAAAACCCTTTGTGGCAAGTGTCAAATCGCCAGATACTTACAGAAGATGGATTTAAATTGTAATTCATAATTGAGCCGTTGCGGAACAGAGTGGTCTAAAGACCATTTTTTTCGAAAATGAGTTTTTTGCATGAAACGCATCTACTCAAGAAGCTGAAGTTGGGAGATTAAGAAAATTTCGAAAAATCGAACTTTAAAGCTGATTTATACCGTGTTGAAATTTCGCCTGAAACAGAACGGCCATTGTGTTTCGGAACAGAGTGGTCTATGTACATAAATCGGTGTAATACTATCATGTAACACGTAACATGTAGCATATTACATGTGATAAGTAACATGTCACTTGTTCTGTACTTGTCACACGTAATATGTAACATGTTACACGTAATGTAACACGAAAAATGTAACATGTAAAATATTGTGTAATATGTAACATGTTGTGTTACATGTAATGTTACACGTGACATCTTACATGTGACATGCTATATGTATCATATAACATGTGACACTAGCCATTTTCTACGAGTTACCGTCATTTTATTTGTCATTTACTAGGTTTGTGTACATAGACCACTCTGTTCCGAAACGATTCGAGGGTTCCAGTGAATATATATATATATATATATATATATATATATATATATATATATATATATATATATATATATATATATATATATATATATATATATATATATATATATATATATATATATATATATATATATATGAAGTCAGAGTGGTCTATGTGCATTGGTGAGATAAAACCACCGATTTCGCAAAGAAACTGTTAATTTTATGTATTACCATGTTAAACCACTTCATAACCTTCATATTAGAACATTTTGTTTGAAAGAATCTGTTGAACAGAATTTTATTCAGAGATTTTTCGAAAATTGCTTCTGCTTCTGTTCCGCAACGGCCCAATTGACGATGATGCGTTATCTGACCGAAACACACACCTTCTATCAACATAATGTTTTTAAAGGAATGGAATCAAAATTTTCTTCAAATGATCGATAATCAAACTACTGGGTCCTTTTTGTCAAATAGTTTGTCCGGTCTTCCTCTACATTTCTAACGAATTATTGTTGAGGTTTAGAATTCAGACACAGTCGAAATCAAAAGATTTTGAAATGGTTTACCGTAAACTTTTTGCCAATATTTTTGTGCAGTCCAGTTGGAACTGTGCAATGCGCTTGTGCAATGCTTTTTATTTCGACGCCATTTTGAACAGTATGCATAAACAAAACAAAAATACTGTCATGAAGAGGAGAGAGCAAGCTTACATATGCATACTCTCATTTCTCTCTGAGCGTGTTTGTTGAGGTGTAACGAGCCTCAAAAAAAATCCAAGATTATGTTTGTCACCCATTAATTGTATCATAATTGGTTATTGAGTTTTAGCTTCAAGGCCATCTTAAATAAAAAAGCAAAGTCTTGGTGCTACATTCCGATCCGGAACTTGACTTTCCGTTATTTACATAGACTTCGCAGCCAACTGTTTAGTGTAAACGACAATTTCGGGGCTAGCGCTACGATTCAACTCGACTCAACCCAAGACCCGAACCTACGACTCCTGACTTGTTAGGCCAGCATCGTACCTCAAGACCAGCAGAGACAAAAAAAATAAACAAAAAAAAAAACATAGAATATTAAAATCTGTGTTGTAAAATTTTTGAACGATGTTAGCCCTATGGTTTACAACCATAAAGGTTGATATTTATGGTTGTAAATTAAAAAATGATTATTTAATAAGAGTTTCTAATGTAAACCAAAGGTTTAATGAAATATAACTTCACTGATTTCTAACTCGTTGTTTTCAAGATGATCATCATAGACCTCAACTGTAGCTAAGCCCAACCAACAAAATCAGAATTGCTTGACGATATTGAATTGCCATTTTTGGTGCAGGAGGCTCTAATACAAATACATTTTATTTTTATTTCTGAAGCCCCTTAAGAGTAGGTGAGACATACCGTGCTTGATATACCCGATCAGAAGAGCATAACTGAAAAATTACAAAATTCTATCAACGGGAGACACAAATAACATATTTTGATATGATTCTGTATTCTCCCATTTGCTTTGGATAACAAAATTGAATCTGAATGGGTTATAATAACAAATCATGAAATGGAGTTGTGCTGAAACAAATGCTGTCAAAATTTTGACGGAAATTTACAATACTGTTGTCGAAAAATGATTGAAGTAACCACACATTTATGTTTTGGTGAAAATATCATTTAAAATGACAACGACGGCTAACAATTAGCAATCACCTGGCTTAGGGGCGTATTCCAGGAAATAATTTTAAAAGACATTTTGGTTATTTGATGCTTTTAACCCTCTATCTTTTAAACAAATGATTCCTTTTGAAACCACTCTCATTTCATTAACCCTTAAATGCGCACGACATTGAAAAATCCTCAAAACACATAAAATTTTCGTTTAACAGGTTTACTGCTTTAAAACTAACCAATATGCATAAAAGATCGAAAGATTTACTTTGCAATGTAAAAATATTACCATGTTGTTTCGGAACAACACTGCGACTTTATCGCGGAATAAAGTCGAAACAATTACTCTTGTTAACAGTAACTTTGAAATTGACCTTTTGTTAGTATAATTCCTGATAATTCAGACATTTTCACTTACCACTAACATTATTTTAAAATTTATTTTCAAAGACTGTCAGCACCAGTCGGAAATCTCACCATGTTTTTTTTTCTTTTCCGAGATTTTGACAGCCAAAACAAAAACAAAACATTCAAATACAGTACTTCCAGCTGTTAAGTTTTCTTCGTTATAGCCTACAGAGCTGTTCTAATGAATTATATTTCTAAAAAAAATAAAATACATATATTTTTAAACGTTATAGTAATGTTGTTTTAAAACAACATTGCGCATTTAAGGGTTAAAACATATAAAAACCCTCTAAGTTCCAAATCGTAATAGCAGCATTTAAATTGTCCGGTGTGCCTGGTCTGTTTCAACAATAAAGCCCAAATAAATCCAAAAATATTAGTAAATTTGCCGAAAAAAAATAGTCTATTCAGTTCGCGAGCAGCTCCATTTGTACTCTGCACAACTCGAATAAGCCAGGTTCAAGTTCAAGACTAACAACCTCTAGTGCAGCAAACCACACACCAAGCAGAAAAACTGCACGGCAGTGAAAAACATTTTTCTCGTAACTCAGCCCGGACTGCATTAGAGCTGCATGCACTATCTAGTTGTACGGTCATGACTTGCTTTGCTCGAATTTAACCGTCTCTAGCCACCAATATGCTCTGGTGCCTACTACGGAAAATAGCAGCGCATAAGTCGTTTCCAGTACCTTAATTCACCGATTCTATGCTTCTGCTATGATCACACACTCTGCTATGATGCTTGCGCACTGAAAACAAGCTCGAGTAGTGTTCGGTGTTGAGCATCTATAAGGAATTTTTATATGGCATAGCGTGGAAGCAACGACGAATGAACGGCCTTTAAGCCGTGTGGGACGCTTGGAAAGTTACTAGCTGAAGCAGTGAGCGCTTAATGTGAAGCTTTGCTTGGGGTTGGTTTTTGCGGCGCTGTGGATCGTACACGGGGTGGTTTGAATCGTTTAGGAATGCCTGATGGTGATGAACAACAACCGAGCAGAAAGACTTTCACCAAGAGTTCGATGATCATCGTGAATTATTACCGCAGCTTTGTGATGGTCTTTCGGAACGAAATGTGCTTACTCGTAAATGTGACCGGGCCTGTCTTCGTAGCATTGCAGTGTGAGTGTGCGATGAAAAACTATGCACCAGCTCGTAATGCTTTGCTGGCGATGTGCTCATATGTATACGGATTCCAAGATTAAACTTTCTGCCACTGTACGAAACATGAAACAACAGCGGCTACTTTGCTACGGCGGGATTAATAAGTTCGAGAGTTCCACCACAATATGGAGCTGACTGGTCAAAGATAAGAAACAAAGCGCGAGAGTTTCATGCTCTTCCAGGTGGATTCGATAACTTCTGCAACCGAAGAAGAATAGTGCCGGAAAAAGCGAGTAATCAATCATTTTCACTTTCGCCTGATGTCTTACCTTGCGAGAGCTGCATGGTGAGGTTAGATTGATTTCGATGGATATCTTATTGGTAGTGTAATGCGTACTGTTTTGGATCTTATATATCTATAGATTTGAGGAAATATGGCATTGTACCATTTCCTTGTAAGGATACGTGATCTTTATTTTATTATTCTGACGAATGCAATAGGTTAACGATATTGTTCGAAAAAATTCAAACGATTTTCTGTCTTTCTGCTTGGAAGAAATAGAAGTCACATATGATGTTCCTAGTCAAATTCAACGTGTTAAATGCTACGGACTGAGTGGCTTTCTGTAAATATGTATTTGTGCGCCAATGTTACTAATTGTTTCCACAAATGGCAGAACCTATTCCAATAAATCCAGCTGCAATCTAAGTAAAGGGTCTGACAGTCCTTTGAGTAACTGTTTGATTTTACTATAATCAAACTTTAAATTTGAAAATAAGTATAAGCATGTAAAGTTTTTTTTTCATTATTTGAAAGATTCATTGGTCAAATGAAGAGGAGAATGAAAAACGACTTGAAAACATTAAAAAAAAAAAAAACAGGGGACACGCCGATGTTCAAGTTTACACCCTTCAAGCGAATTCATTTTTTTTGTGGATTCCTAAATCTACAAGGTATTTCGAATGGATTAAGCGGGAGTCATGAAATACTATCTACACGTGAAGCTTTCTTAACATATTTTTTTGAAATTACCCGTGTTCTTGAATGATTTTTAGTTCGCGAATCAATGCGGTTTTTTACGTGCTACGCATCCACCGAACAATCCAAAATGGTCGAATTGGCCATTCAAGTTGCAAGTAAATGATTTCTCAAAAATTTTTAACTTTTTAGCCGTTCAATCAAGTTTGAATCTTTTAATGAGCAAAATCATTTCAAATCGCCTGGAAATACGCGAAAATTTAATCGACCATTTTTGATTTGAATGAAACTTTGCACACGTATTTGGCTTAGCAAACTGAGCATTTTTCACAGGTGGAGAAATTTTTTACACCCATGGGTTACATTCTAAAAGGGTGTATGCCTTTTGGCATAGGTTTTATTCGAAGCATTGTAGCCCAGAAACCGTTGGTTGTATAGAAAAACTGTCTGAGAATGAATTGTAGGGAATTGAAAATGCACCATAAAAAATATACACTGTACAAAAAAATTTTTTTTTGACCAAAAAAAATTAAAAATTAACATTAAATTTCAATTTAAAAATAAAAGTTGAATTTTTTTTTATTTTTTTTTTTTAAAGAAGCTTTACGTTAATGCGCAATTTTTCAAAAAAAGTCCAGGATGGCGAAATGAAAAGTAATTTTTTATGGTAGATTAATTTTTTTATGAAAATTCTAATCCAAACATTTTTCAAAATATTTGTATTCTGATGATTTTAAAAGATGCAGAGAGTCATTTTGAATCAAAAAGCTCTTGGTAGTAAACATTCTAAAGGCATCGGTTTTCGAGTTATTTCTGATTTAAGCTCAAAAAGTTATAATTATTTAGGAAAGTACACGTTTCTCTTAATTTGTCCATGGTTCTCCAGCAAAAACCATACGTTCATTGGAATGCTTGATCAAAAATATACAATTCATTCTTTGACAACAAAACGATTGGGCGAACGGTTCTCAAGAAAAGAGTTAAATGTTCTAAGTGATATAAATATATATAAGAATCAAATATTTATTTTCGAGTTTTATTATCTTAGGAACATTCTTTTTTATGACATAGATACTTTACAGAACTAGTTTCGCCTTATATATTATATACATCATAAGTAAATGATTCGTCATCTTTTGAAAACAGCTTCGTTTGTATCTTATTTTCTGAAATCGGAACAAAAGAGTAATACTTTTGTGTGGCAGCTATCATTATAGATTTTTTGAAAATATTGCTCTATTCTGTTACTCCTTGTTCATATGCTTCATATGATACCCAACTAAATGACATTTTTGATGAATTTTTATTACTTTTCTGATTAGACCAATCATACAATTCTTTTGCGCATTTAATGGGATGTTCATGCTCTTTAGCTAAACTTGCATTTCCTGCCATTCGTTTTAATATGCCACCAATTGCATTGCATGGGCCTTTACCATGAGAAGTCGCAAAAAATGCCACTCTGCATCGACGTTATATTTTGTTTTGAACTTGCAAAGACTTGCAAAGTTTTTTCTATTTTTATATTGTGAGGCAGCTCCATCAGACATTAATATCGCTTTTTTCAACTCTATAGATGTTTTCAAAAAACTCATTTATTTGGCAATGAACACCTGAACTGCAACAGTATCATGATGGAGTATTTCCAATATTATGATGAAGCTGATATTCTTAAGTGTTCCGGATTCTGAATAGTAAACAACGAAGGGATGAATGGTGGCTTCACTATCATTCCAATAACTACACGAATCACAAATTGATAAAGACGATTTAAAATGAGCTTGACTGTTCAATATTTTTAGTTTTGCAATAACGTTTTCGTTTAATTTGCGTAAGCTTGATGAGCACCAATGATCAGGAAAGGGTTTACAGCATTTGGGCTTGGTGTATTCCATTTTCACTTTATTCATCTTCACAAAATGCAAACTGTTACTAACACATCTGGAGTAGTGCAATCGTATTTATAAACGAAAACAGATATTATAGGTAACCCAGTAGTTATTGGTTGCGTACTTTACAAACAGAAATTATTAGTAAACAAGTAGGTAGTGTTGCACGACAAACATATTTTTGCCTTTCTCCTTGAAAGGTATAGCAATCACTTGCAAAACCGAAGGTATAAAAGTGCTCCAAAGGGCCGAATGGCATATATCACTCGACTCAGCTCGGCGAGCTGAGCATTTTCTGTATGTGTGTGTGTGTGTATGTGCAGATTTTTTTGCTCACTCCCTTTTCTCAGAGATGGCTGGACCGATTTTCATGAGATTAATTGCAAATGAAAGGTCTTGTTGACCCATGAGACCCTATTGAATTTTATTGTAATCGGATTTTTAGTTTAGAGGTTATGTTTTTAAAAATGTGAAAATCATGAAACATCAATATCTCAGAAACTACACAACCGATTTGAACAAAATTGATCTCAAAAGAACGGGCTACCTAGAGAACCCTTAAGTTTTGAATTTCAAAAAGATTGAACTTGTGGTTCAAAAGTTATGAAAAGAAACGTGTTCTGAAGACTGTTTAATCTCACTCATGTTTCTCAGAGATGGCTGGACCGATTTTCATAAAATCAGTGTCAAATGGAAGGTCTAATTGCCCCATAAGACCCTATTGATTTGTTTTGCAATCGGACTATTACTTTGCCTGTTATGTTAAAAAATGTGGAATCCAGCTATGCAAAGGAACATATTCCAAAGACTACTTGGACTCACTCACTTTTCTCAGAGATGGCTGACCCGATTTCCACAAAATTAGTGTCAAATGAATGGTCTAGCTGCCTCAGAAGACCCTATTGAATTTTACTGTAATCGACTTGTGAAAATCACGGAACTTCATCATCTCAGAAACTACACAACCGATTTGATTATTATTATCAGATGAGCGGGCTATTTAAGGGTTAACTGATGAATTATGATTGAAGACGTGGTTCTAAAGTTTGGCTGCCCTACACGTTCCTATTTCATTTGATTATAATCGAACTTAAGCAACCGTTATGTATTCAATTGTTAATAAAACAACGAAAGTGTATTATCTCAAAGATTACATGACTTATTTGAACATAACTAGTGTCATACGAACGAGTCATCTCTCAAACTTACAAATAACAAACTTCATAACAATTATGTGGCTCAAAAGTTATGGAAAGAAGAGAAATTCAAAGGCTATTTAAAACTATACCTGCTTTGATCGATATATGTGGCCTCAACATAATTTAAATGTCGTGTCGTACTATTTGAACGTTCCAAGTTCATTGATTCCTTGCGGTTTGTTTGAAGTCTGCAAATGCACGACGAATCGGCCATAAGATATGATCAAAGTCAAATAACAAATCGTTTGAAATGATTGGTTTTATCGAAATTACAACATCCTCGTCTTTTGGCTTCTGTACATCGCCTTAATTCTGAATATATTCATATTGGGTGGTATTCGGTCATTTTCAGCAGATTTTCTGGCATCAATCTAACACCGGAAATACCCATATTGGGAGGTATTTTTGGTTGTTTTCCAGAAACTAAAAGTGGTCGTCTTCAAATTCAAAATAGTGTCCAGGGTCAATGTTTGGTTTCTATGCATCATCACGTTTACGGAAATATCCATATTGAGTAATATTCGGTCACTTCCGACTGTTGCCTATAAGTTGCCATTTAGCAATTCAAAATGGTGCCTGAGGTCAATTGTTAGCTCCTTGCATCATTCTGGTTCCAGAGATACTCATATTGGATAGTATTTGTTTATTTTAGGCTGTTTTTCACAAACCGGTAGTCGCCATCTTGGATTTCAAAATGGTATTTAGGATACTGGTTAAAGAAAAACTCATATTGGGTGATATTTGGTCACTTTGGACTGTTTTTCAGAAGCCGAAAGTCGTCATTTTGGACTTTAAATTGCCTGTGAAATCAATTTCTGTCATCTGGGCGTAATTCTGGTTCCGAAAACATTCATATTGAATGGTATTTGGTCATTTCCGGCTGTTTGCCAGACACCGGAAGTCACCATCTTAAAATTCAAGATTATGTCTGGGATCAATTTTTAGCTTCTGTGCATCTTTCTGGTTCCAGAAATACTAATATTTAATGGGAATCGTCCATTTCAGGCTGTTTTCCAGAAACCGAAAGTTGCCATCTTACAATTCAAAATGTTGTCTGAAGTCGATTTGTGGCTCCAGTGCATCATTACGGTTCCGGAAATACCCATATTGGGTGGTATTTGGTCATTTGCCGCTGTTTTTCCGACACCGGAAGTCGCCATTTTGGATTTCATAATGGCATTTGGTGACAATTTCAGGATTTTGAACGGCATACTGGGTAAAGAAAAACTCATATTGGGTGTTATTTAGTCAATTTCTGCTGTTTTCAGAAACCGGAAGTCGTCATCTTAGAATTTAAAATGCTATCTGTGGTCGATTTTAGCTCCTGTGTTTTATTTTAGAACCGGATATTATTATATTGAGTGGAAATCGGCCATTTTCGGCTATTTTCCAGAAACCGGAAGTTGCCATCTTACAATCCAAAATGTTGTCTGAGGTCGATTATGGAACACATTTGTTACCACTAAAAACATTCACCTACCAATATGGTTCCATTTAGTTGATCAGTTCGCGAGATGTGCAGAAATTTGTGAAGAAACATATACTGCCAGAAGAGGGAGGGGCGTCAAACCATTATGGACATATTTGTTTCCTCTAAAAACATTCACATACCAAATTTGGTTGTATTTTCTTGATTGGTTCTTGAGCTGTGCAAAATTTGTGTTTAATTTTTATGGGATCCCTCCCTTATAGAAGAGGGAGTCGGGTTTCAAACCATTATGTACATATTTGTTACCACTAAAAACATTTACCTGTCAAATTTTGTTCCATTTGGTTGATTAGTTCTCGAGATGTGCACAAATTTGTGTTTCATCCAACTATTATGGACATATTAGTTACCCCTTAAAATATCCACATGCCAAATTCGGTTTCATTTGCTTGGTTTGTTCTTGAGTTGTGCAGAAATTTATGTTTCATTTGTATGGGACCCCTCCCTTCCAGAAAAGGGAGGGGTCTCAAACTATCATAGGAAGCTTTATCGGCACCAAAAACCCCTACATACAAATTTTCACGTCGATCGGTTCGGTAGTTTCTCGGGCCTATATGGATCAGACAGACAGACAGACATGACTGCATTTTTATATGTAAAGACTACAACATCAATATTTTAGAACCTTAAGAGTGAACATACATTTATTGGATTGAAGCGTTCATGTAAATCTATTTTTACAAATAAAAAATTGAATGAGAAAGGCTGGGTCTGACCGCTAGGTGGATTAATTTAGGTTTTTTATAAAACATTCGGCAAGGGGGAACGTGTAGGTAGGCTAAGGTTTAGCGCTTGAGTTATTTATCCAATCGTTTTGTTGTCAAAGAATGAATTGTATATTTTTGATCAAGCATTCCAACGAACGTATGGTTTTTGCTGGAGAACCATGGACAAATTAAGAAAAACGTGTATTTTCCGAAATATTAATAATTTTTCGAGCTTAAATTTAAAATAACTCGAAAACCGATGCCTTTAGAATTTTTGCTACCAAGAGCTTTTTGATTCAAAATGACTCTCTGCATCTTTTAAAATCATCAGAATACAAATATTTTGGAAAATGTTTCAACTAGAATTTTCATAAAAAAATTAATCTACCATAGAAAAACTACTTTTCATTTTTCCATCCTGGACTTTTTTTGAAAAGTTGCGCATTAACGTCAAGCTTCTTTAAAAAAAATTAAAAAAAATTCAACTCTTTTTTTTTAAATTGAAATTTAATGTTTATTTTTAATTTTTTTTGGTCAAAAAATTTTTTTTTGTACAGTGTATATATTTTTTATGGTGCATTTTCAATTCCCTACAATTCATTATCAGACAGTTTTTCTATACAACCAACGGTTTCTGGGCTACAATGCTTCGAATATACCTATGCCAAAAGGCATACGCCCTTTTAGAATGTAACTCATGGGTGTAAAAAATCTCTCCATCTATGAAAAATGCTCAGTTTACTAAGCCAAATACGTGTGCAAAGTTTCATTCAAATCAAAAATGGTCGATATTCGACCATCGGTCATTTGGCGCGATCTTGCTCTAATATTAAATTGAAAGTAATTAATGAATCTAACGAAAAAAAACAGTACAGTACAGTTCGATTACTGTACTTTGAAAATTATGATTCAAACCGTTTTGACGGGTGACTACGTCTTTGTTTTCTATACTGAGATGCATTCTGTGGAGAAGGAAATGAAACTGGCAAATGTTGCGTCAGATTTCAAACGATAATTACAGCATAACCACATGAAGGATAACAATAACCAATATGTTGTTGGATAGATAAAATGTTGAACAATTCTGTAATACGCTATTTATTACTATTATTTCATTTCTCAGCGCTGAAAATTGATAAAAAGTTTCAAGGATAAATTTACGCGAACAAGAACTAATCACATGCACAGTCAACGAGAATAGACACCAACCATTCCCTCTGATATTCTCTTTATCAATTGATTGATTGATTGATTTTTATTATAGAGCCTTTAACCTGAGGGGTCATTCAGCTCTTGACTCTCTTTATCAATCATCATCTGCTGTTAGAACGTAATAAAAACTGATGTCTTGAAAGAAAACATGGTGGTGAAAGCAACAGCGCCGTTCATGTGTAGCAGAGAGCCGCAGGTCTCTCGTCGTCTATGATTGCAGCGGTACACTTTAATTCGTACTGCAGCGGTACTATTCGTATTGCAGCGGTACACTTCTATTCGTACATATTTATTCGTGTGCAATCAAGGAAAAACTGCAATGCTGCTGATGGTGATTGAAGGTTTATCTTTTGAATATGATTACCATAAATTGCCCAACAAGAATTTAACATTTTTATCTCTATTCCATTTTATCTTCGATCTCTAAATAATCGTGACCTGCATAATATCGAAAGAGTAAATTCCTTGAAATACAAATTTATAGAAGAGTAAGAGCCGGCGAATGCTTGTGAAATTTTTGTCCATTAACGAAGATTCATTCAAAAACATTTTTTTGAACATTGTTAGATGATATTTTTTCATTTGTAACTTGACAAATAATATGCGTCAGGACAGCGGGCGAGTTTTCGGACGCATTTGATACGTTAGATGGTCTGAAGCAAGGTGACGGGCTCTCGAACTTGCTGTTCAACATAGCTTTAGGAGGTGCAATACTGCAGGGTGGCCACTTATTTTACATTTCCGAGTTCCCGCATTTTTCCCGACTTTTTCCCGCATGATTCCAAGAAATTCCCGATTGTCAGAAACGGTAACTAGGTTTTGTTCTATCGACGGCTGAACGTCAATTTTTAGACCCTAAATTGGAAGTAACAGCTCATATCATTTCTACCGAATTTTCTCGGGACATTCTACACAAACAGTTGGTTAGTTACATAAAATGCAACTTTTGCCTTTTCATGGTAGACAGGTTAAATAAAATTTTTGCGATTTTCTCAAATTTGCAAATCTTCCATTAAGCAGTCAATAAACGTGTAAGCTATTTTGTGCATTCATTATGTTTGTCTATCTGTCTTCTTAAAATATGATATAAGCACCGTTTTTATTCAACGCATAACAACCTATTAGGGCAATAACAACAAACAAAACAGCACTTTGCGTACAATTTTTTTTCCGTTGTTCAAATTATCGGAAAAAGTCATGGGAAGTTAAATGTGAAAATAAAACTACTTAACCTAAGAGTAGAAAATTTTTTGATTTAATTGATTATTTAGGGAACAAAACTTGTGACATGGATTTGCGTTTTCTTTTCTTAAATTAAAGATAATGATATTTTACGTTCAGGAAAAATACTGCGATTTAACTGTATTTCGTCTATCACGCGTTACATAGATTCTAAACTTTTCAGAAGTGAATTCACAACTTTTTCAGCGTTTTGATTTGTTAGTCCATCAAAGTTGCATCTCTATGGTCATCTGCCAACATCTTCAACTTGTTTGCATCCAGCGCTCAAAATGGTCAAGCTGATAGAAAAAATGATATTGGGGACCAACATTTCAAAATAAGTGATTTCGAAACTTAAAAAGATAACCTGGAAATCAGAAAAAAGATCTTAAATTATTATTTTTCAAATTAAAAGTCCTTTACTGCACGAACATGTCTTGCAGAAACCGTTGAAAAGGAAACAAATTTATTTTTAATTTCTTTTGAACTTTTCAAGAAAAAAAATGTTTCCTGAAACTTTCCTAAATCCTTTTTATTAGGATTTTTTCTAAGGAATTTTTAGTTTTTATTTCTCCATGATCATCAATGTTCAGTTTACATTATGCAGTTTTTGTAAAATACAATAAGATTTTTCAAAAATCAGCTCTTTAAAATTTTAATTTAGAATATTTTTAATATTCAACTACTGCCAACAACTTTGCCGAAAACATCGCGTCAATCAAACAAATCGTTCTGGTTTCGAAAAAAAATCTTCAGAAATTTTAACTTCTTCGGTGTTCAAACAATCAACGTTGTAACATTTGACAACTTAGAATTCAGAAAATAAGCTTTTTAAGATATTCAATCAATTTTTTAAATAGAACTACCATCTACAGCTTTGCCGGAAACATCACACCAATCAAGCTAATTATTTTGGCTTTTAGAATATTTAAAGTATTTTTGTTTATTGGCCACAGATTGAGCAGCCTACTGTTTAGTGCGCGAGGCGATTGCAGGGCTAGCGCTACGATCCTGCAGACACTAACAGTCTCTCTCGAGCCGAGACACGAACCTACGACGACTGACTAGTTAGGCCAGCGTCGTACCCTAAGATCAGTTGCAAACAAAAAGCATGTAAAAAGTCGTATGCAGCAACAAATAAAATAAATAAAATGTTTTCTTGAAAAACCTCGCAAACAATTATGCTGTTTTCTAAGAAAATTTCTGATTGTATTTACATCGAAAATAGTTTTTATACATTCAAATTGTATAATTTACAGAAAAAAATACGAATTTGAAATATGTAAAAAAATTAGTTTTTCAAAAAATTCCTAAATAATGTTTGCTCTATTTTGTGTCAAGTTTGTAATGTTTTTTCAATTAACTGCTCCGCATAGTAAGTTCGTCCCAAACCCAAATTTACACCAGCATTCAGTTTCTAAGCGGAAATGGTAGGTAGTTTCGCTAGAGCTCGCCAAATATTTCTTCAAAAAGACAATCTGAAATAAAAATCTATTTGGAAAACTGGAGAATCAGAACTGTGTGTCACTTATTTAATCCTCAATTTGTTAATTCAAATAACTACTAGTAACTAGTAATGTTAGTAAGATTGTACAGTGAATCTTATTTTGCATTGCTCTTAGAAATTGAAACAGTTTATATTGTACATATTAGAATTTATGATTGATTCTCTCACTAAAAACGTTTTTTCGATAAACTGGCAACTTCCATTCCCAGACTCCGGACCGGTTTTCGACCCCGGTTTCAATTCGCTTTACCATCTTGAGAAGTCCCACAGAGTCCATTCAATTTTTATAGATAACATGTTTTATGCTATTCTAAGACATTTGGTGTCAACATTTATTTCATTTGAAAAGCAGGACTGATAAGCTGGTCAGCGGGTCAAAAAAAAAAGTAAGTTTAGTGACGTTTTGGTTAAAAAATTGACTGCTGGAGAAAAATGTGACTTTTAAGGGACCAACTTGCAGTCCTGCACTTCCAACTTCTCCATCATTTGTAATTGCATCATACACAATACTTTGAAAAAATCTTGGTAACAAAATCCCGATTAAATAAAAAATTCCCGACTTTTTCCCGCATTTTTCCCGATGTAATTCAATTCCCGACTTTTTCCCGCATTTCCCGTTTTCCCGATTGAGTGGCCACCCTGCAATACGAAGGGCAGGTGTGCAGAGAAGCGGCACGAAGTTCCATATGCTTCTAGGCTTCGCGGACGACATTGGTATCATTGGTGTTAACCGTAGAGCAGTGGAGGAGACCTTTACGGCTCTCGAAAGGGAAGCTGCGAGAAGTGGACTCACCATAAACACTGCCAAAACGAAGTAGAGAGCGTGGTAGTTCCGTGGAAGTTGGTGCTGCGGTGGAGAGGGCTTATTACGTATTGCATAGCCAGTTTAGGTCTCGTAGCCTACAGATCCGTGCGAAATTTGCGCTCCATAGGACTTTGATCTTCCCTGTGGCGCTCTAGGGATGTGGAAGGAGGCCAATCGATGAGCGCTTGGGTTCTTCGAGCATAGAATCCTGCGATCAATACTCGGTGGCAAACTAGAAGATTGGGTGTGGCGCAGACGCATAAATCACGAGCTGTACGAAATATACAAACACGCTGATATTGTTAAGCTGATGAAAAACGGCAGGCTACAGTGGGTTGGCCACGTTGCAGCAGCCCAAGACCGAGTTGTGTGAAGGCGTATTCTTGATTCGGCATAGGATCTTAACGATCTGTAAGATTGATAAGAAGCCATTATCGTTTTTTCAGAGACTTGAATGAGTTTCCTTGTAAACATAACGTTAAAGCGATGAACCCGGCAAATTCTCACGTAAGTTGATACGTTGAATTCAAAGAAATGTTTGAATAGCTATAATCTTTCATTTTTCTCCGGTTTGAGCTTTTGAAATGATTTTTTTTTCTATTTTATCGATCAGTGTAATCTTTATTACCATTGTGATAAAAGTACGATTCCTTTCCGTGACAGTCGTTGGAGATGCAAATGTAAACTCGGTCTCTGGCAACAACGATTGTAATACTCCTTTTCTTTTTTTTATATCCGACCGTAAGGTCGATCTATGCATAATGGAAGCTACTGAATAGTTGTACATCGAGCATGATAGAATTAATCCCAAGCTCAGATCCATTATGAAGGAGCAACTACGAAAGCTAAAGCTATTTTTGAAATTTTTACTTATCAAAAACGTTTCAAATTTAATAAAAAATCAAGGAAATTTTTCGAGTTGTTTCAATTTGATGACGTTTAGAATATCCTATAATTATTTATGATACAACTTTGTTGGCGGGATGTTACGCAATGAAGCAACGATCATTTTCAATGTTCACAGACATATAGGTTTATCTAACTTATTCGTGGCACAAAGAGTGATTCGAGTGACTTCTTTCCAATTTTTTAGGTTCCAATCGTTTCAACTGTGAATATGGGACTTTTATGTGAAAGCTTTTTGTAGCGTTAAAGCTATAAGGAGAACAATGTCGAAATATTCATTGAATTTTGATACGTAAGTTAAATAAGTAAGAGCATCGCAAAAGAAAATAATGTTAGAAGAATAGGAGAATATAAGCAAAAATTTCGTCAAATATGATTGGCTCAGGTTCTACACTTTAATTTTCAATCCGTCATGTGATAGTCAATTCGCAATCAGTGACGAGCAATAAAAATATATACGGCCTCTAAGAGCGGAGTGACTATGAATTAGGTTCCTTTAAGCCCGCATCCTGTGACTCATTTTCCAAGCTACCTTCACCGAAATCGCATTAAAAAGGTGTAGCAGTAAATAAAAATATATGGTGATCAGTTGAAGAAAAAAAAAGATACAGTGCTTATTGATCCATTCTGTCCTAATCAGTTTCTGTTTCGAGCATAAAATGAGGAGACTGGGAACGTGACTAGTTATGATGTCACTAATAGGCGATATCTGGATGAAAATGAAAATTGATCCACACGCCATGTTTAGTTTCGTTGCTTACACTAGAATGTTCATAACAGACAAGTAGCGTTCTAAATTAATTTGAAAATAAGCCAACTCTCAACTCTAAGTAAAAGATTTTACCAAGATCGCTTGAGCGATTTCTACGATCTTAGACGTAGTATACAAATTGCGTAATTCAATTGCATTTTTCTCTGAAATGTTCTTGAGCTGAAGTAAAAAGCATCACCGAAGCACTTATACTTTTTTTTATGATTCATTAACTTATTTATTTATTGTCAAATTAAAATCTAAGGTTGTGTGCGGTTGATAAAAATTCAGTGCAGTTGGAAAGATTCACAATAAAATAGAACACGATTTTTATTTTTAGCAAAATAACGACTTAAGTACACTGCAGAAAACACCGCACAACATGCTATGCGATGAGAGGTTTTTAGTGGATACCAGTACAGAGCATGACAAACAGAGAATATTGTGACATTGGAAATTTTGTTGCTTGCTGACTTTATGGGGGTGTCTGTCTATATACTAACCGAGCGCACACGAGAAGGCAAACCAAAACCACCTGTTGAGGGGAGCTTCTCCGGTGCGGTTTTGTCTATCCAAGAACACGGTACGAGCACGCGGCGAAAGGTAGAGACCAGATAGCAGCACTGGCTGTCGGTACTTGTATGGAAAGTGGGTCAAATGACGAATGGTCGCCCTCTGGTATAAATAATTTTCATTCGAGCTCTACCAAAAAAGAAGTGCTTTTCCAGTCGGAAAGTAGGACATTCCAGTGGCAGAATAATTTCTATTGTTTGAGATGCTCACGAGAAACAACGCTTAGTACAGGATGAGAGCGAAGTGTGTTTCGCAATAAAAGACGTCGATGGAGAATACGGCATTGGCTTTGTATTAAAAATGTCTTGGTGGCGAACCAGCCTGTGACTGAAAGCCACCTTAATAAAGAAATAATAAGTATTAAATATGCAATATCTGATAACTGACCTTACATTTTTTAAGGTAAGGCATCGTCTCATAAGAGCTAACACCACACTGAAACTGTATGTTTTCTAACAATCTGCATTATGACAGATATGTTAATGAGCAATAACTGGAAGCCGTTTCACTTTCTAATCGATCGCCGAAACAGGTTTTACTCAAAATTTCACAAGCCCTCGACCAAGATCGTAAAAGAGCTCGATATCAGCCGCGAAGAAAAAACAGCGCCGATCACCTAGAAGAAACAAATCTTTTCAATAATTCTGATATCTCTGCGAACTGGCGGCAGGAAAAAGCGTGGGCCTCGAACCGGCAACGGAACATGCAACCAGTACAACAGCCAAAAACTTTCACCATGGAGCGCATTTAAGTCTTCGGTAGGATTTGCTACGAACTGGGTAGAGCGAGCAAAATAATAGCGGCGGCATAAGAACCCGATCGTAGGAGTCCAACGAAAAATGAGCTTCGTAGCAGGTTTGATATCTATGATCTCAATCTTCGCGTGTAACAATTGTGGAGAGCAAAAAAAATATAAAAAATAAAATAAATAATTATCGTCAAACAAAGTTAGCGATATACAGGATCGAATATTGTTTTGTTCGTAATAATTATTATAAATAATATAGAAGTAATTTTCGACATACAAAACTACACAACTACGTCACCAAAGATAAACTCCTCTCTACATGTTCTTTCAAAATCGAAATATATTTTCAAAATATGCATACAAAAACGATATTTTCCGCAAGATCAACGGTAGAAGGGTTGCTGGCGCGCCGAATTGATGATGTGTCATACTCAGCCAGCGAGCATCGCACAGTGGGGCGACTCCATACAAATGCTGGCCAAGCAAAAAAATGTCTTTAAATCATGGAAAATACAAGGTTTTTATGTAATTTTGGGACGCTGAGTCCGAATTTGATATTATTTTTGCATGAAAATGCATACTCTTGATGCTAGTGGAATTTCAATGTATTTTATATATATTATATGAGGAAAATTTTACGTCGGTTTCAATGTTTTGCAAAATAAAATGCATGATGCTTGAAAGACTTTCATATGCAATAAAAAAAACATGAAAATATCATTCAGTTATAAAGAAAATAAAAAAAATATCAATTGAAAAATATGCTTTGTGTTGAAAATCACTTATGTTTTCTTTTTAAAAAGGGACTATATTACTTTGCTTTTTTCATCGAATTCTTTTTTTTATTCACTTCCACCTTCATCTTCATATTTGTGTTCATTTTCAATACAGTTTTAATACATTCAAGAAAAGTTTCCAAAATGCAGTTTCTAAAATCAAAATAATAATTCACTATTTGCATTGTAGAAATTAGCAGGTGATTTATTAAGTCTTGGTTTGGGTTTACACGATTATTTTAACATGTGACTGGTATGATACAAACATAAAACATGGTTTTGGTACTCAGTGCTGGTGATCCAAAACATAAACAATGATTAGTTTTTGATACTGCGTTAAAAACGGAATATAGATGAGTTTAACTTATAAATATGAAAATAGTGTGATCAATTATACTGAAACATGTTTGAAAACGTTGTTATTAACAAACAAATGCGAGCCATTTCTTATTCTCTTGACGGTTTGCAGTGTACAATTTAAATTTACATTTATAAAATCTGATATGTGCCGAACACTCGTTGTTTCTCTTCAAAAGAAGGGTACTCTGCGCAACTCTGCGCAGGATCGGACCAGATGCATTTAGAAGCATTTATTCCAAGCAATCTTTTGGAACTAGTGCCAATAGTGCCAAACCCTGCCGTCTAAACTTTAAACGCTGTTTTATGCAAAAAATACGTAATTTTTTGATTTCGCCTAATTTTTTTTGAGTATTACAATGAAATTATACATTATAGAATGATGAGGATTTATTCTCCACTATTTTACACACAACTTTTTCTTAGACGTCATCAAGATTCAAGTTACCCTTGAGGCTCCAGCAAATTTCGCAACATTGCATTTTTTTCAAGAAAAACGCAAAAAACGCTAACTCAGTACACTTTGAAAAATCATAGAAAATTCAAAATTTGTTGTATTACTCTAAAAATTTGGATTCTGACACTTCAATACTATACAACTATAGGAAAAATATAACTGAAATGAAATTCGCATTTTCAATTCTAGGTCGATGGCCAGCGATTCCCCACTGTGCATCGGCACAACAACACACACATGAATGTGTCCGCGTGTTTCAAGTTAAAACCGTTCCGCCAGAGGTCGTAAAAAGCAAAACAAACTTTAATAATATTCCAATACTTTCGGTGAAAGTTTTCACCTCTTCCGCTATTCCAGTGCATGCCGCTTGCCTCTTGTGGGGCAATCGACTGGCACAGGTTTGGCATTTGCACGTGGTCGCACAGGTACCTTACAATCGTTCCCTGTACCAACCATGGTTGAACATTTGTACACACGGGCCCTCTTCTTAGCAGGTCTTTTGGTAATGGAAGAAATGTGTGTCACGGCGATCGGTGAAGGTTCACCGCCTGATGGTTGCTTTGGCCAGGTAGACGAACGGAATTTGTTTGCATTCTAATTAGCACCGTCATTCGAAACCAGATGATGGCGTTGGCGAGAGTGAAATCGATTGACTGCTTGATGACGAAGCTGCATTCGATTGTCGGGAAGTAAGAATCTGCATAGCACAAAGTATATGTTTCTTTTTTATTTTAATTGTTATTTCGAAATATTCGCATATGCTCTGTATAAATTCGGAGCAAAAAATGTCCAATGATTCGCTATTCGCTATAGTAAAGGACTAGTGTTCAAGGTTTCAGGTGCAGGGATCAAAAGTTTACGCAGCACGGAACTGCATCGCAAAGTGAGCGGGAAAATGCAAATTCAACTTAAACGATCGATCGATCAATGATCTACGGCGCAATATAGGTTCCTTCTCTTCAAAAAAATACCATTTGATTATTGGAAAAAGGTTGGTTAAGTGCAGAACAAGTGATTAAAAAGAACTTTTAAAAGTAAACGTTGGAAATCATTTTTTCAAATAATAAATACCAATATTTCAGCCGACCAAAAATATCAAGGATTGAGTTAACCAATAACGAAATAGCTAACAATTGGGTCCGGAAGTTAAACTAGACACACGTTTTCTCGAAGGAAACAGTATCAACAACTTAATTATTTGTCTGATTTTGGAAAATCTTGTGCTTGAGTTCTAAGCATAATTAAATCGAGGTACAAAACAAGAACTATTTTTGTCATACTATAATCCCCTAATAGAAAATTTTCGTACACAAAATTGTGTTGGATGATTAATTCTGTAACCAGAACAACACTCGATCCGGAACGTGAAAAAAAATCCAACAGCATCATTCTTGTCGTCACGCGTCCATCTGAAATGTTCAGCTTTCCAGTGAAATTCCGTGCAACGAAACAGATCTCGCGGGAAGGTTCGAAAGTAGAAAGAAGTTGACCCGGATCTACGGCCACCGCAACGGCAACCAGCAACTTCTGCCACCACAGCAATTTTCGATCTTCTGTGGTTCGACGGAACTTCGGGTGCTGATTGCCATTACCCCTTCTACATTGAGTCAGCTCAGGCACTAACCTCTGCCTTATGTATGTGTTGCACCGGTCTGTGTTAGTGATCGAGTAGAGGTATAGTATCAAGTTATCAAACCACAGTCATCAACAATTGCGAGAAGATTGCTGAGACGGCGTAGGGCTTACTTGCATTCGTAGAGCCGTACAGCAAGAAATGCCTTCAGCTACTGATTTCTCCTCAGCAGTGGCTTCGCCATTCGAAATACATAAACCTTCTTTCTTCTTTTGTTACCTTACATTTGATCCTCAACGTTGTGTTTGCAGCAGTTTTATGGGAGGTTTCTACTTGGAGAAGCTTTTCTCCCGAAAAGTGTACAGAGTGGCTTGTTTCTGCGCTTGTCTCTGTTAATATAAGGGTGGAGAAGCGGTTTTCCCCGTCTGTCTTTGTCTGTCCTTTACGGTCTCTGCGGAGATGGTAAAGTTATATCAAAAAATAACCCAAAGCTTACAAGACACCAGACGGACATGCGAAAGCAGCATGTGGCGTACAGGTAGGGTGTGTGTGTACGTGCGCGCGCGGCAGGCTCTAGAGTGACGAGTTGAAAAGAAAATGCAACTGATAGCCACGTAAGAAAGCTGGTTGAGAAAATTTCTATTTTCTCTTCTGATTTTTGCATGCGAATGCTGTGTACAGCCGTGGTGTCGGGTTTCTTCTGTCAAAAGAATTTATCACACAAAGGATGATTCTCATGGTGGATTTGAATTAAGTGGATTTAGTTTGTCACTTTTACTTGCGTAATCAGTTCAATGCTGAAGGAAAAATTTGAAGTTTAGCCACAAAAATCAAAAGATAGAATACAGAAAACGCGCGCGGAAATCCAAAAAATGTTTCCATTTTGTTTTTGTTCGAATTTGGGCATTTTACAATACATTCTCTCTCCCAGTTGGTCTCGAGGTACGACGCTGGCCTAACAAGCCAGTCGTCATAGGTTCGACTCTCGACTTGGGAGAAACTGTCGGTGTCAGTAGGATCGTAGCGCTAGCCCCGCAATTGTCCTGTACACTAATCAGTTGGCTGCGAAGTCTGTGTATAATAAAAACAGAAAGTCAAGTTCCGAATCGGAATGTAGCACCAAGGCTTTGCTTTGCTTTTACAATACATTCTCTCCTCGTTATGAAGCCAGAAAGATTATACTTTATTTTACCACCGCGTTAAATGATGTAACTCATATTTATTCGTAATGCGTATCATCAAAATACAAAGCATTTTATAACATAAAAATTTTAACGCACTTCAAAAATTAGGGTTACCATTTAGGTTTACAAATTGACCCGGCTATAATAACCGTTGGCTCACCTATTGTGCATTCCCGCTGATAATACATCGACCTTCGTACGTAGAACGCGACAAATTATTAACAACCGTAAGTACGTATCAAAGAAACGTTGCCTACTTTTGCTTTCTCGCGGTTGTTGACAGGCAACAAGTGTTCTGTGCTGTCGTGAAAATCTAATCACCAGGCTGTAAGGTATGACTATATCAGCTCACAAAGGGAAATGCTACCGTAAGCGATTTTTGCTTATCAACCGGTCAGTAACATACGTAGGCTATAGAAGCACACATGACTACACGGTTCATTCTAACCACAGAAATAATCGAAAACACCTTCCAACTCAGAGAAAACAGCAGTGGAAGCTCATGTGAAGATGATGGGAAGGGAGTCGGCGGGGCCGGTGAAGTTGAGGCTGAGAGCAGTATTGAATCGGTAAGAAAATATAGAAACTGATAAGGTACCTTTACGAGATAAGACAGAAAGAAGCTCTAGGTTTGAGATTCGGTGAATGAACAGTAGAATGTAAGCAAAGTGCACCAATATTTGCTCGTTCTACAGGTACTCGCAGCCAAGCAGACAAAAGCTGTTGTTTTTTTTTTTTAATATTATAGTAAGTTGTTGCCTTGTTTGCTATCGAAATAACTTACTGATTCAACAATAATGTACTGCTTATTTAACTTTATGTTCATAGCTCGCTTATAAAAATTTTATATTAAAAAAGGGGCTATTTTCTAAAAGACACTGCGCATCTGGTTTGTTGTGCCAAATTTCACCTTATTCTCTGTGAGAAAAATATAAAGATAAAATGTATGTGTTAGACTCCCCTTCTTTCGCTTCAACTGTGACATAACAAGGTGACTAATGCGGACGTAGATGCTATACGCATGGGACAATAGAAGCCGTAATAGTTTCATTGTAACATTTTGTGTTATTTGGCCATGACTTAGAGATTTTCATATAATTCGACTTTTTAGGGATCTTCGTAGAACTCGACATGTTCTTTTCCAAGTTTCTAAAAATATGTGACTGGAGTATAAGCGAAGATGGTATAAAACAAGTCTGGGAGTAAAACGACGCCCTTCGTTCGTACAGTAAATATAACTTTTTTTACTATAAAGGGTGAAATAAGAACGAAACGGTATTTTTAACTTATTATTCATCAAAGAAGATTTTATGCTGGAGTTGAAATCTGTTTCTGCGTATGACGAAAAGTGATAAAAGAAAGTTATACATATAAATAATAAAGCAGCTTGCGAATGAAATGTAAAATGATTCTATCAAAAGCTCCGTGAAAATTAAATTCAAAATGAATGAAGACCTTTTTTTGTACTAATCTAATGTTTTTTTTTTGTATGGAAAAATAATAATAAATAAAAAAATAATAGTAAATAATAAGTATTGATAATAGTAAATAGTAAATAATAAGTATTGATAAGTATTGATAAACAAAAGCAAATATTAGTAGAAAATTACTTTTCTTTGACAAATTTGTTTTTCTCAATAATCGGGCGTAAAATGCGCCACCATTATAAGTTATCTCATACTTTTTCATATTATTCTTGAAAATGAAAATAGAGAAATTTGTTTATTACATATCAATAGGTCAATCCAGTTATGTTGTAATAAGTTAACCGCGCTGATCTATAATCCATAAAGTTGCCCCATGCTGGCACATTTTGCCCCGCTGCATTCCTTTTTCATAAAAAATATTTAATAAGACCTGGTAGCATGCGCTAGAAATTTTCGGTTGCACATTTTATATTAAATGCGTACAAAAATTTATCGTTCTGCTCAGGGAGCGCATTTAACCCCACTTTCCCTTTAATCTACATTAGAAAAATTATCTGAAATTGTTATCATGTGAATACCACTGATTTCGAAATCAATCCAAAATAGTTATCTTATAGATCTTATCGACTCTTTTCAATCAAAATAAACCTTTGCCTGTATGTTCTTTTTTGTTTTTTTTTTGTTTTTTCTTTCGTTTTTTTTTTGTATGAACCTTACTGCGATCAGTAGTTTTTTGATCTTTTCTGGCATTATCCGGACGTGTTTGCTGTTCGCACATTTTGTTTTTTTTACCCTTTCTCAGTGTTACTTATAAAGGAGTAACTTACTCCGTGTTATAGTGCTTTTTGTCTTCTCCTACAGACTCAGTAACCTACTTCCTACCTTATCGACCTTATAATATCCTCCTGCAAGTTATCACTCTAACAGCGTATAAGGTGCTATAGTCTATGATGTTAGCAAAGTTTTAGACCAGGAGGGATGTTTTGTGTGGAAGAGCCTGAGAATAAACCCACACCTAAAGTCTAACGAACGGCTTGGTTCTACTAAGATTCGAACCTATCAACACTCGCTTGTCAAAGCGGACTCTGTAACCTTGCGGCTACAAAGCGGAACTCTACTGCCTGTGTGTTAGTTACCAGATGCAACTCGAAACTCGACTAAATAACGATGACTAAATAACTAAGATTTTTTTCCCTCCAGTACATCTGCATCTGCATCTTTGTCAGTGATGTTGAATTTATAATTTTAATTTTATAATTTTCAACAACAAGTTACTTTTTTTTATGCTATATGTGTGGGTGGAAATTCCCGATTTATGAAAAATGTCAGTTACCAGGTGCATTCTTGATAAATCGTGAATTTCCACCCTTAAATTAAAAATTGAGTAAGTTATTGTTGAAAAAAAAATACAATTTATGTTATGTCCTTTTTCAATTTCCTAAATCGTTGTTACGGAGATTCACCAGTTTTTTATTAGGAAAAGAAATGTTTTGCGACCAGGTTGCAATAATTTTTTATATATTCATTGTTTTGGTAAGTCCAACAATGATATTCAAGCAGAAAGTTGAACGTATGCATTCTATTGCAATGCTCGCAATAGCCTTAGAGCCTACCTACTTGAAAAGTGGCATAGATTTTTATTTTACAAAAATATGAGCAATTGCATCTTGTATTTGTTATTATATCAGATATTTTAAATAAATGACAAATCTTCATAACACACTGCTCATAACAATTTTAGATTTTTTTTCATTAAGTAAATAAATCGTTATTTAAGATATGCAACTCCTAAATTATGTAGCATCATGATACAGATAGTCTTTTGTCGTTTTAGAAGGTTCACGACCCGAGAGACCCTTACGTTTGATATGTTTGCATTGCTTTTTCTAATGGAGATGCATGGTGGTTAGGCTTCGTTCGAACACTACGTAACGCTGAAAATTTCAATTGCAGACCGCTCCCTTTGAAATTACGTGACGCTTAACACCCCCGCCCCCCACCACCAAATTTTAAATTTTGAAAAATATATCAAATTTACGTAACGATTTGAACTTCATCCTCCCTGCCCCATATATTCATTTTCGGGCAGTACTATGACAAAAAGAGTCACCCTAAGGGTTAAATAAAAAAGTATGAAATAATATTACCGATTTTGAGTATGATCATAAATTCGGATAGGACTTGTTTAATGGAATTTCAGTATATACATAAACATGGTGTTTGGTTCCTTGTTGAAAATATTTCATGGGTTAATAGAGGGCCACATTTGATTAAAAAAAACTTTTCTATGTATGCATTTTTTATTTTTTTTTCCTTAAGTGGCTCTAACTCTGCACCTATACCACTTGGAGCAATTTGATTGCTTATATTGGAATGTTGAGAGAATGTTCTACATGTTATTGCCTGTATATGTCTAAATAAATGTAGAAAATAGCATTTTGGAAACCGAAATGTTTAAAAGTAGTGTTGTATTTTGATCGTTTATCACAAAAACCGTATTTTGATATTTTATCACAAAAAACGGGTTAACATGATTGTTTTTTTTAGCTGGAATTAAACCGTCGAAACCGCTCTACAGTTCGTTCTGTGACACCAACTTTATCTCTAGTTTTAGAGAAATTACAATTTGGTGGAGAAGTAGCGTAAACCAAAAGCTGACAATCAAACCACCAGTTCTCCACCAAACATGCTTCATTGAAATTGTAATTTCGTAACATTTTGACCACATGTCTAATCATGCGGAATTCATTAGTTAAGGAATAATTTCTCTTCTAAACAACATTAATTTGATTGGTAGTAAAAGGTTTTAGATACACAATTGTTACTAGAAGTTCAACTGTTGCAGAGCAGTTCCAAAAATGTAAAATGACTATATTTTATATTGTCCGAAGATGTCACTGATCAATGACGAAACGTTGGGCAGTATAAAACAAAGTCGTACTATATTTTCAAGATTACTCAACCGAAAATACATCCAACGCATGTTTGAGATACAATTTAAATTGGCACTAATTTTGTTCAAATTGGTCCACAAATATTAAGGATATTAATGTTTCGCCATTTTCACATTTTTGTTTGATGGTGAGCTAATAGTGGTAACAAGACATTATATGACATCTCTTAGAAAAGTGGCAGAGATTGGAAAGTGGTAAATACACACATTCACAAAAATGGTCCGCTGCTTGAACTGAGTCGAATGGCATATGACATTAAGCAGGTTGCGCCTAATTTAGAGGTTAATTTCTCCAAAATTCAATAAAACTTTTACATAAATCACGTTCTCTGGAAAATATGCTTCTAAGCCGGAGTTGGATCACGTTTTTGTCTTTCTTTTAGGAAGATATAGCAATCACTGCGAAAACTCGCGAAAACTTGCACCGATTTTTATATCTTCCTAAAAGAAAGACAAAAACGTGATCCAACTCCGGCTTAGAAGCATATTTTCCAGAGAACGTGATTTATGTAAGAGTTTTTATTGAATATTGGAGAAATTGGGCTCTTTTTCAAATGAAAAGACTTCTAAAATTGCTAAAAACTTGATCAAACTTCTTATTGCGACATTAATCGTTGTGTTGGTTTGTACGCATATAGGCGAATACATGTGTGAGAGTATATGAATGTCCATTGATATGGTGGGGTTTGAGTATGTGTATGTGTATATGAGTACATATGTACATATATGTGTTTCATTTGTTTTAAAGGCCATAATTTCAAATAAAAGTTTTTTATTCGACTGAAATTACATGTCATACAAAAAGATTCTTAAAGCCGACGCTATAGGTTGTTACTTTTAACTTTGAAATTTCAGGATTTTTGAGCGTAAAAAAAAGTTTATTGTTATTTTATTGGGAAACTACTGACAAATTCCTACAAACGCAATCAAAATTGTTTATTTTGTTATAAAAATTGTGTTTAAAAATTTCATTTAAAATATGAGTTCTTCATTTTATTTAGTAATAAAAATTATATGAGACAGATCAGATGAGTATTCTGAAAAATTGTACTTATTTGGCTTTCTCTTCAACGTGTTGAACTGAATGTTGTTTTATGTTACGCTGAATATAATGGGAATAATTCCTCGATATTTGAATAAAAAAATCTACAATATAACACGAACAGATATATTATACTTACAGCAATATCTGATCGACTGGCAATTGTTGGTCGGTGTGGCTGGCGTTGAGTTTCCCATCGTGTTATTGGGCCCGTTGTTAGTAACGATCATTCCAGGGCCGTTGGTGCTAGTAGCAAGATTATTTCCGATGCTGCTCCCAATACTATTCACCATAGTATTTCCACCAGTGTTCATTGTCTGGGACATTTCGATAACAAACGGGAAGGGTTTTTTTCTTCTTATTTTTGCAAATCAGATTTATGTATGGAACTTTCGACTATTCTGCTACTGCGTATTTGAATAGTTTCTGCACTTTGTCTTTAAGTTCACACACAAGTACACAAAATAGGTAAAGAACACACGCGACAGTGTCCTAATTTAACTCGATCTTTTTTTCTCCACTGCGCTGCTCTGCGCTTGGATTTACGGTTTCTCTCCGTCTATTTTCCTCTTTCACTAGAGTTCACTTCACTATTGACGACCAAGCTTTTGCTTCACAGGCTGCAGAGATGTAGTTAATGGAGACGATGATCAAGAGGAAGATCGCTTCGTCCGAGCAAAACGCACGAACCCACAGGGGAAGAAGTGACACAGAAAACAAGAATTCGTTTATAACTGTTTTAGATCTGCTAGGCCTCTGGAGACTGGTCTTTTTTCCTGCTGGCCTTTCTTACACGCAGATTCTAGCAGCGGATAATATCAGCAACAACATGCACTAGTTTTTTTTCTTCTATACCTTAACGGCCCAACAAATCAACGGCTGCTATCACAAATCTCGATAAAGCCATTTTCGCTTTAGTAGGCATTTTTGTCTCACTTTTGACTTCTCATATATGCGATAAATGTCCCAAAAATCCTGCACTTAGTTTTTAGTTTTAATGGCTGGCTCCTTTTTTTGAAATAAACAAATCCTTCACATTTGTACTATCCGTTATCCTTGTTTGTCACTCAGCGTTCGGTGTTGTAGTCCTGTGTAGAACAAAACACGAACTATTAGAACCAACCCTTCACTCAGGATCTTCCACACTATTCGCATCAAGGCACCTTAAAACCCTAGAAAAAAAATCGAAACGCACGCTTGCACACGCGACTAAACCGAAGAACGCGCCGTACCCAAGTGGCAGACGCAACACACGGACTGGAAGACGGAGAAAGGCTTTCTTTCTTCGCCCGGGGTACGATCTAATCTGATCGGTTATTCTGCTTTCGAAGTGCCAACATGTCTTCTACAGAACTGGAAAAAGCTGAAACGCCGACTGGGAACTCACTTCGGGCCGCGGGTACAAGAAAGAGTGTACCAAAACACAAGAAGGAAAACCCGCCGAACCGCACCATCGACCGTAATCGCAGCTGAATGGGGAACGATCTATTCGCTCTTTCTCTTTACCACGCAACTCTCAGTCCGACTGTACCCACACAAGCGTACCGCTAGAAAGCTCAAACACCCCACATCGTTTGTCGAATTCCTCCCAAAGAAAAGTTCCCCAGAGACGGCATTTACGCACTGTGAGATCTTAGCACGCATGCTCACCACCAAGTTTATGAGCGGGGTCTCGATGGTTTGTTGATTTCGAGCGGTGAATGTTCCACAGGCACGGGTTGAAGAATGTAGCTACTTTTAAGGTTAAGCCTCTTACGCGAAGCGAAACGAACCATATCTTGGGCGACGTGTGCATGCACACTAGTCATGTGCTTTCATGGGAACAGAAGAAAGTACGAAAGAGTGCTAGCCGTAGAAAGTTCCTGCGCAACAAACAGTGAGTTTCACGGTGGGTGCGCTTGGTGCTTTTAACGGATCACAGATGTTGAAAGCATTTAGATATCCGCTGCAGTATGTAAACTAGTTTCAGGACTATTATAGTGTAAAGTATATGACATCTTTCTGAGAACGAGGAGGATATTTGATTTGTAGCCTAAAGTTTTCGGATTTGCATTTTTACACCACAAAAGTCCAGTGATATTTTTTTACAAAACATTCTCATTTTACCACAATTTGTTTTCCTATTTTATCAATTACAAAGCAAAAAGTTCGAAAGCGAAATTCATAATTTTCGAATTTGATTAAACTGTTGTTAATTGCAGACAAAGTCAAGTAAAGGAAAAATTTCAGTAAATCGAGTGCATTTTTCGTAATCAAGAATATTAGCAATCGAAGGTGGTTTATTACGATAATACCTTAGCCAACTGGATTTATCATATCATGCAACAGAAACAATTTCTTCTACCTTCGAACTAATATCACAGCAACAATATAATTTACACAATCCCATTGAAAACATTGAGTTGGATTTTAGTCACAATATCGGACGCGTCAATTTTCATAATTTCAAAACCCACTGTGCAGAAAGTTAAAAATGAAATTTCCAAATAAAATTTCTAACTGCAGAAGTAACGCAGAAGTACTTACAAAGATTAAGAAAACCCCAAAACGCGACACAACTAACAATGAAACTACAATAAATCATAATTTAAAAAAATCCAAACTAAACGAAACAGAATGCTCTCTTGAGAATTCGCTGTAAAGCTCGCTCTCTCTCTCTCTACTTGCTGATCTCTTCACAGCATGAGAGGTAGCCAAACAAGAGCTTTAGCGGAGATCGAAGAAAGCAGGTCACCCGAAGATGCGCGAAGTCTAGGATTGAAAGAAGGGGACGGACCAAACCTCCCATCAATGAACGCGGCCTGAAGAGCTTGCGCGTGCGTATCGCGTATATGCTAGGTTAGTCATTTCAGCAGCAACCTCGAAGAGAACGAATATTCTTCGGTTGTACATGACAGCACGAAGAAAGTTCCAAAAGGAAAGATCGAAGAATGATTGCGATCATCGGCGCGGAAATACTAACAGTCTCGGAAGGGTGGAAGGGGATGCAAGGTAGCATTGTGGGGCTTTCAATCGAATGTGTTCAGCTGAGTTTGCAGAGATACTGCCAGTGTGCAGCAAGATCGAAAAAGAAATTTCTTCGTGTTTACTCGCCTCGGGAGTGCGAAGAAAGTTCACAAAGCAGACTCGACGAAAAGAAAAGAAATGATTTAAATATTTATTCCGTTGGTTAGTTAAGGCTTTTTTCTTATAGTTTATTTCTCTTTCCACTCGGCTGCCAGCATATAGATAGAGCTTGACTTTGTTAAGGAGAACTGGCAAAGGTAAACTGAGAAGTTGTCGAGAAGTCATTCGCAGTAGAGCAACGGGTGCGGTAGGGCAGCAAATCTGAAATCGCCTAACTGTTTGTACACGGCTGGACGATCGGACGGATCTTTTGCTGACCAAGGAGCTACGATTCAGTAAAAACAAGTATCGATAAGCGGATCTATTTTTATATGCGAAAGAAAAGATAACTCTTCTATGTAAGCGAAAGATTCATTCAGTTTTTTCTATTCTTTTAACTTAAAATCTTCAAAACCTTCAGTAAAAGATCAAACGTTAATGAAACTTTCAAATACATAAAAACCCCTTCCTTTTAACTTCGCAAATATATGATAATATCTTATGCATCATGTTTTCGGTTTTGTTAATAAATATTGCAAAACTTAGAATGGCCGGTAAATAGCGAAAATCTCATGAACCATGAGCCGGATACGTTGAAAGTATTTAAGAGTCGATTTGGTTTGGTTTTAGACTAACATGAACTAACTGTAACTATTTTATTCACGCGATGTCCTCCAGATTGTATTTTCAATAGAAACAATAATCAATAATGATTTACCAAAATCTATTATTTGAAAGCTATTATTATGCTACAAGAAGCACAATGAAAAAAGGTTTGTAACCAATTCGCTAATCATTCTTAGTGCAAATTTTATTTTTTAGAAATAATTCGTAGCGAGAGATGACGTTTTTCATCCACCATTAGTCACACACGTAAGTAAGCATTCTCCGTAGAGATACTGACATTACGCACCTTTCTCACCATATGACATTTTTCTATTGTGTTCAAAACATTTTGTTGTGCGTTATCAAACATGTCGATTTCGTAACTGAAAAATTGGTTTATTAATTTCACTTGAACAAAACTGCCGCAGAAACCCGCTCAATTTTATTTGATGTCTATAGTAAACATGCTCATGCTGCAAACTACAGAAAAAGATTCACGTGGTTTAACAGTGGAAATTTTGGTTGAAAAGAACGTTTTGGACTGCTTAAATAGTTCGAAGATATAAAATTGGTGAAATCACCTAATGTAAATCCGTGTCAAACATTTCCAGAGTTGTCTAGAGTTGAAGCCAAAGGTTGTCGAGAAGTAGAGATTTTTGAATCGAATAGTAATCAAGAGAATGACAGAACGCAAACAACAATTTTAAGCTAATATTTTATCGCCCAAGCAGGATATTCATAAGAAAAATGTCATGCTGTGCATATGACGAGATCGAGTAGGCGTAATCTTAGCTTATAAGCTCCAACCTGGCGAAACCCTCAATAGGAAGCTCTACAAGCGTCAATTGATGCTTTTGAGCCGGGTATAGAAAAAGCTGTCCGAAATTTTGCAATCAATTCTAAATTACAGTATAACCACACAATGGATTACAATAACACAGTGCAACAATTTTTTCGCCCTGGCTTCTATGTATAGTTTTTTCATGTATTTTGACGCAAAAACAAATTCCCTCGAGCTTGAACACATTTCACTTCAAGGGGTAATATGGCGCCATTTTGAACTTTTGAGAAATTGGAAATTTTCGATGTTTTTTCGACGCCATTTTGTTTTAAAGCCAAATATCAAAGTTCTAATAGTTTGTCCACATATTAGCATTTTCTTACTCATCTTAAAAAAAACAGATCTTAAATAGGACCAAAACTGAGCTCAAAACGGTGATTCTACGAATTGCCCCAGTTCTCCTACAATACTAAATATGTTCATCTAGACATTACATTAACTTATTGGAAATCTGTTTAATATAAGATCAAGAGTGTAAGAAAAACTCAAAGGACCGGTCAAACATAAAAATCTCACTTCGGGTATGAGACAGAATCATCGCATCTTCGATAAAGTTAAATGCGACCCCCTCCCTGCAAAAAGAGGAGGATCATGTGAAGACAAATTGTTATTGTATCTTTGAGTATAACAGATTTCAAATAAGCTAATCTAACGTCGAGATAAACCTATTTTAGTATCGTAGAGGAATTGGGACAAAATTGACATGTTGCTGACATTTTACGTGGATCAGACACCGACCAATCGTTCCCTGAGATTTTTTTACTCTTTAGATATTAGAGCATTACCATTAATGCTCATACATACTCGATATTATTTCGCTTTGTGAAATATACTGAAACCATGCCAAAACCGTTTTCGTAGAATCACCGTTTTGAGCTCAGTTTTTGTCCGATTTAGGATCTGTTTTTTTTTTCTGCCACTATTGCCCCTTCAGGTGAAATGTGTTCAAACTCGGGAAAATTCGTTTTTGCGTCAAAATACATAAAAAAAATCATATACAGAAGCCAAGGGAGAAGAAAAAGTAAATTTTTGCTGCACTGTGTAATCAATACCATATTAGTATGACGTTGGATAGATAAAATGGAGGACAATGATGTGACCTATCAGCTATCATTATTATTTAATTGCTCAGCAGCGAAAATTAATGAAGTGTTTCAAGGTCGAATTTCCCCGAAAAAGGAACCAATTACGTGCGAGCATGCCTAGCACAGACGCCATGAGTCTATGTATACAACAACCATCGGCTGTGATATCTTTAATATCAGTATCAGTTAGAATTTTGGCAGAATCTCACCGTCCCAACGAGTCAACTAATGTTTGCTACCACGAGCCTAGACTGTTTTAAAGTCCGGATTACCGTCCAGATAATGTCTTGAAGGAGAACATGTACAGACAACAGCAAACTTGGTGAAGTACGCACAGCACTTAGGGCAGAGCTTAAATGTAGCTTTTGCTTTGTACCTAACGCGAACTCGGTAAACAGTGGTATAAGAGCTCAAAATCGTAAACTTTTTTCGTTTACTCTCCAAATACTGGTTCTATTAATATACTATCTTCAGATACAAATTTAGTAAATAAAGACCTCAAAGAATAACAATAAGATTTCGTTCGGAACTCTGCCGCGAATGACGCTACAAAATATAACTATTTAGTCTCGCACTTGAAAAATGATGTTTTCAGCAAAGGTGTAGATAATAAAAAAATTTTTTGCCGAAGACACTTTGCTTCTAGCTCCTCTTCAGGGTGGCGCAAACCTGGAAAAACCTGGAAAATCAGAGAATGTCAGGGAATTCATTTTTCGATCAGGGAAATCAGGAAATATCAGGGAATTTGAAAATTATTCAGGAAACAATTTTTAACCAAAATTTATAATTTTTTAAAGATTGTACATGTGGTTCAAAAGTTATAGAAAGAAACGTGTTCTGGAGACTATTTAATTTCACTCATGTTTCACAGAGATGACTGAACCGATTTTCATAAAACCAGCGTCATATGGAAGGTCTAGGTCTGCCCTATAAGACCCTATTGATTTTTTTGCAATCGGACTCTTACTTTGCCTGTTATGTATAAAAATGTGAAATCCAGCTATGAAAAGAAACATATTCCGAAAACTACTCAAACTCACGCGCTTTTCTCTGATACGGTTGAACCGATTTTCACAAAATTAGTGTCAAATGAAAGGTTTAGTTGCCTCATAACACCTTATTGAATTGTACTGTAATCGGACTGTAACTTCGTCTGTAATGTATCAAAATATGAAAATTACGAAACGTCATTATTTCAGAAACTACACAAACGATTTGAACAATACTGATATCAGATGAACGGGCTATTTATAGGTTAACTGGTGAATTTTATAATGATTGAACACGTGATTCAAAAGTTATGAAAAGAAAGTTATATTTGAAATAGAAAAAAACATCCTACTATAAAATAAAACTAAAATAAATCTAAAATGATATTTTATCGAAAGATATATAATCGAGTCCAACCTAAATATGAGTTCAGTGACGTTCCGATTATACCACGTTCAAAAAAAATTCGATAAATTTAAATAAATTCAGCAAATCAAGGTGTTTTTTTTTTGTTTTTGAAAATTGAAATTTTCGTGTAATTTTTTTTGAACAGATACACTAAGATCTCCCAGACGGTCTCGAGGTACGACGCTGGCCTAACAAGCCAGTCGTCGTGAGTTCGAGTCTCGGCCCGGGAGAAAATGTTAGTGTCAGTAGGTGTGTCGTAGCGCTAGCCCCGCAATTGTCCTGTACACTGAACGGTTGGCTGCGAAGTCTCTGTGTATAAATAAACAGAAGGTCGAGTTCCGAATCGGAATGTAGCACAAAGGCTTTGCTTTGCTTATACTAAGGTGGCTTTTTACGCGTTTTTTACGCGGATTCCGGAATTTACGCGGATTTCGGAATTTACGCGGATTCTGTAATTTCCGCGGTCTTTTACGCGGATTCCGGAATTTACGAGTTTTTTTACGCGGCACGTATCACCCGCGTAAAAAGTGACTTTAGTGTATTGAGTTTGAATGAGAAAGGCTGGGTCTCACCGATTGGTGGATTAATTTGGGTCTTTTAGCATAAAAGGCTAATTCGAGACCTCCACGATTCGGTTTCATATCCGATTAAATACTTTTTTCTTTGAGGTTTCAGAGTTGTGTGATTCTAAGTTTTTGTGCCGAATGCTGAAAAATATCAGGGAAACTAATGTTATATTTCAGGGAATAGCAAGGAAAATCAGGGAATTTTATTTTGAAAACTTTTTCGTACCCCTTCCTCTTATTTTAGAGAAAAAACGTTTCATATTAGAAAACTATTCGAAACTGTGCATTTCAAGAGGCCACAATTTGTAGAAAGCACAAAATAGATAACCTCTACAAAGTTATTGCCAAAGATGTTTAAAAAAAGTGTCTTCTATTTAGTTTTGTGTTTTAATGCTATACAAATATATGCTGAACTTTGTTGCCTTCTAATTGCTTCGGTTTTCTATGTTTTTAAAAGAATCTTATTTTGAAAAATCTCATTTTGAAATCTAATGTGACACTTTATATCTCCACGAGTAAAGGTGTTAGAAGAAAAGTAGCTTAAGTAATTTTTTTTGTGACAGCATAAAACTTAGCTGGGAACACAATTTCTGTGAAGTGCAAGACTGAGAAGTTAGATTCTGAAATATCCCCCGCATAAAAAGCGACTTTAGTGTACTTGATTTCTTCTGAAGATAGTAGGTATGCCAATAAAACCAGTATTTGGAGAGTGAATGAGAAAACTCGCTAAACATGTGAAAAGGGCCCATGTGCCATATGTAAACAAGCCACAATTTCACGTTTTTCGATGAATTTAAGCTTAATCTACCCGTACGAATAAGATTTTTTGATTGATAGTAAATTCTTTTATAAATAAAACATATTATTAAGGGCAAATTTCGCTTGTATTAATCAAAAAACGAGAAAATTTGGCTTGTTTACATATGGCACAAGGGCTCTTTTCACATGTTTAGAAAGTTTACAATTTTTAACTCATTTTTTGGCAATAACTCGGTCTGTGTAGAAGCTATCTATTTGTGTCCTCTACAATGTCCATTGTGCGTTTGGATGGTATATACTAGAGATGTTACGGATATGATTTTCAGATATCTGCAGATGCGGATGCGGATATTTGAGTCCTGATGCGGATGCAGATGCAGATCCGGATGTCAAATTTTATGCGGGTGTTCCATATTCACGGATGCAGTTACGGATATCCGTAACATGTCTGGATTTTATATTGCTTATTTCGCATAATATGTTGCTCTCTAGTGCGAAAGCTATTGGAGCGAGCAGCAAATACACCAAAAAAAAATTCGCCATAAAGTTTAATGAAGCGATATTTTTGTTTTTAATATCCGCGTGATCTCTCGTGATCATGCATGCGCATGCGGATGCGGATACGGATGTCAATTTTGATCCGGATGTTCCGCATTCACGGATGCGGATACGGATATCCGTAACATCCCTAGTATATACATATATGGTGATCAGTTTGGCCTTCTAAATGCTTCAGTTTTCTAGATATTTAAAAAATCTAATTTCAAGGACTATAGAACCCCAATACAAAACGTTATATCTCCAAAACACGAAAAGTTAGAAGAAAATTATTGTAAGTAATGTTTTTTGTAAGAACATTATATAGAACTTTGCTGAAAACACCATTTCTCTAAAGTTATCAAATATTTAAATATTAAAAGCAAAGCAAAGCAAAGTCTTGGTGCTAAATTCCGTATCGAAACTCGACCTTCTGTTTATTGTACACAGACTTCGCAGCCAACTGTTAAGTATACAGGACAATTGCGGGGCTAGCGCTACGATCCAGCATCGTACCTCGAGACCAGCTGGGAGACTATATTTAAATATTAAAGCTTTATATTCTCATATAACGTGCACATATTAAACAAGTTATACGAAACCCCACTTTTCATCTTTTTTGGACATTTTGAATTTCAGTTGTAAAGGCTCATCCACTTGCTTTCGAATTCTTGTGGATTCCGAAACAAGTATTTGTAGGATAAAACTTAACAGTATTTAGCATCATTTGTCATCAATAATCTAAAACTGTCAAATTTTGAGTTGTATCCCTCATAAAATCAACTGATAATAAATTTTGCGTTGTTTTTGAAATTGAATATCATATATATCATGAAATTATTGCAATGAGATTTCATGAATTAAACTGCCCAAATATGCTCTATCTAACAGCAGATCCCAGCGTATATAATGTCAAATTTGTGTTTGTGCAATTTATGTTATGTACACCAGAACTACATTTTTGCACTGTTGCGGTTCGTATTTGATTCTCGGGCTAGTGAAATTTCTGCTGCACGTTTAACAATCACGACAGGCGTAATGTTGGAGAATGTAAATAATATTCATTCGATTTTAATTGAATATATCTAAAAAAATATAGGAAGTCTCAGACGCCGGACAAATGACCTGACTCTGTCAAGATTCGAACCAACGACTACGCGCTAATTAAAGTCGACACTACCCCATTTTTAAAGCCAGATAACCCGATCAACTGAAAATATCAGGATTATAAGTTATAACATATCTTGATATTTTGTTGCGAACAGTTTTTGTATCAATTTGTGCTCTAAACTTGGTTTCGTATAGTTAAAATATCAAAAATTCTATCAAATTTATTTACTGATTATTACGAATAATAGCCAGTTTTGTTAGGTTTTTGGCGGAAAAAATCAGAGTTGTTTAGAATGATTCAAACAAATTTTGTTTAAATATGCTACAATATTAATATAAGTTTTGATTCAATCGTGTTATTTAAAATCAATTTCAACTTTTGCAACAAAATATATTTTCATATCTAAACGGGCCTTTCCCAAAATGTATATTTTTTTAGTTCGTAACAAAATATCAAGGAATGTCATAATCCTGATCAAGCTTCGGAAAATGACTGCAGTGTGGCGTTATTCTGATGATAGTTCTCTCTTTTAACTCAAACAGCCTCATGAATAAACTATTCATAAAAGCTCACATACCTACAGCTAAAGCCCACACAAGGCAACGAAGCTGTCTGGTGTTGCACACGACAGTTCATTTTTGCGCATGTATTTTGTTCGTTCAGACATGACAGCCTAGTTTGGTAATTTTGAGGATGTCCTGTTGGTTTCGCTTGCGCTGTTGACAGTCTGCTGATCAGCTTCGGCTGTCATCGATGATATTGGACTCGCACTCCTTCCTTTTCTCCGTTTTTCTTAGGCCATAATGAATATGAAGTAAACCGTTTCATATGCGTTTCCATTCTTGATATGATTTCCCAGGTGAGAAAAAACGTGTTTCGCACCGTCTCGCTTTCAGTATCCAGCTTTTTACGTACCATAATGGCGGACACTATAATGCAAAGTTCATAATAAATTACCTACCCTTTTGACCACTCTGCTTACGTCAGTTTCAAGTCTTCAAGTATTTTATCAAAACAAAAATACATCTGTGATGCCAGTTCTTCAAAAATCTCAAAATTGACGTAAACACGCATTTTAGCGACCGCCGTAATGGCGCGTAAAAAGCTGGATAGCATCTGCCTTACTTTCGTGAATCCTAATCACCTGACATCGGGGATAGAAGTCTGTCATTAGCGACAGCTTGAAAGAACCAAGAGACATAAGGGAGCATGCATAAATGACGTAGCTTCTATTTAGGTTATGTTGATTCCCCCTCTCCCACAAAGTCGCAGACCCCCTCCTAGAAAATAACGTAGTTATATAACAAGACACCCCCCCCTTCCCCCCAGGAAGTATTCAGGCCCCTCCCCCTCTCATGAAAAACTGTCAATAGATATCGATAGTAATCCCATCTCCCAGTTGGTCTCGAGATACGATGTTGGTCTAATGAGCCAGTCGTCGTAGGTTCGAGTCTCGGTTCGGGAAAGACTATTAGTGTCAACGTTGCCAGTATGCCAGATAAACCTGGATTTTGCCAAATTTTTGCCAGATTTCTTCCGCGTTGTCTTGCGAGGTAATCATTGCGAGACGGGCCGTGGTCGGCCTTTACCTACCTACACCCGGCGAGAGCAAAAAAAGGTCTTCACTTTAAATTTTGTCGAGAATTTTATTATTATAGAAAGTCGAGTTCCAAATCGGAATGTAGCACCAAGGCTTTGCTTTGCTTTAGTTATTAATAAGGGCCGGAAACTGTTGATAACTATCCATAGCCACTTTAATCCCGTCCCTAGTGTGTGTTCAAACACTATCATTCACTGTCGGAGTCATTCATATTTGACGTTTGCTCTCAAAATGGGGGCAAAGAGAAAATCTGTGATAGTATGCGTGTGCATTAAGAATCGAACAGATAGACGTGAGTTGAAGGAAAAAATGGACACTTTTTTTCTTAGTTACGTTACGTAGCTGGGTTTGACCCCCCACCCTCTTTCGTCAGATTTCGTCACAAAACTGCAACTGTCCCCTCGAATGCTACGTCATTTATGAATCTTCCCTAAGGAGATGAAAAATAACAGTCCTTTTGGCATTGCATGTGGGTGCCGTCGTCAGTGGCTGTCGGGTTGGGTACCGACCGTCTCCATACGCAGGGAGAGCTGTGCAATACAATTAACTAGTTTGAAATTTGCTGTCACGGAAAGACAGTCATTTTCAGAAGCTACTCCTGATACATTCGGCTGATCGGTAACTCAGGGTTATTTAATGCGGCTGAATACCAGTTTATGACAATGCGTAAGCGTAGTAATCAACACAGTTGGCAATGCTGTTACTAAACTATATCTAAAATCTAAAATGTTTATCGATTGATGGGGAAAAACTTCAAAATATTCGAATTTTTCTATCTGAAAAGGTATCGACGGATATTGCTGAAAGCTTTTCTTTGTCTTTGATGTATGAAATAACTTACAGTAATCGATCCTATATTTATCTCACTACTCTCATTTGTACATTTTAACGTCAAATTTTCTTAAATTTTTCAAGGAAAATGTTTTAACCTCTCGATTTAGTCGAGTGGTCGAAAGCTTCTTTTAAAAAATATGATAAAATTTGAGGGTAAATAGGGTAGGGAACATATTCTAAGCAGCTTTAGAAACCGCCTGTGTATCGAGACGAAATACTCGAAATGTGTTGGGTGAAATTCCAGCAGAAGTATATCAATCTGTTCACTATCTTTTCCTCTGTCAGAACTTCTTTTCAGATTGTAAAACTAAGCTAGCAAGCTTTAACAACAATCAATTAAAGATACCAATCGAGAGACACTATTCCAATCACCCCGAACCTATTTTAAGCAGTTTCCATCTGTTTTGCAGGCGTTTTTTTTTCAGAACCCGAAGTGGCTCCTGAATGGCCGCTATACAGGTCGATTTGTTTCGAATGGTGATTACTATGTAATTTCTTTGTGATTAACGGTATTTCTTATATTCGTAAGACAGCTAGACAATCAAAGTTTTCGTTTCCATCATTGGAATTGTCGATATTGATCAAAATCCACGAGTTTAAGGCCTGCTTTCTTCGACTGATTTAAATAAGCGCCACTGCTTAAGTCGTTCTCTACCCTAGAATGAACAAGAGTGATGAGATGAATATAGGAGCGATTACCATATTTGACTTCATTTTCTTTTGCTTTTTTTGCAACCCTTTTAGACATTCAAGTCAATATGATAACAGAATCAATTATTTTGGTGTATCAAAAATATGGCTTTGTTATTTCTATCAAGCTCAGATAGGGTAAGGAACGGCTTAAGCAGTTTAATCAGTCGAAGAAAACAGGTTTAAAACTTTTGAATATTGATCAATATCGGCAATTTTAATGATGGAAACGAAAACTCTGATTGTCTAGCTGTCTTACGAATATAACGAATACCGTTAATCACAAAGAAATCTGTGAACAAATAACATTCGAAACAAATCGAGCTATAATGCAGCCAATTCAGGAGCCACTTCGGGTGCTGGAAAAAAACGCCTGCAAAACAGATGGAAACTGCTTAAAATAGGTTCGGGGTGATTAGATTAGGGTCCCTCGATTGGTAACTTAAATTGATTATTGTTAAAGTTTGCTAACTTAGTTGTACAATCTGAAAACAAGTTCTGACAGAGAAAAAGATAGAGAAACTAAGGACTAAAAATTAATTTCTGAAAATGATTTTGAAGAAGCTATGATAATAGAAGCTAATCAAATAAAATTCAAATGAAATTGTTATTAAGTTTCTACAAAAAGCGTGGCAATCGTCGTTTTCTCCGATAAGCTCTTTTATCAATAAGTTAGCAATTATATTAATTGTTAGATTATTTCCCTTTTCTTGACAAGTAGGTATGAATTTTTACGAATGATAAAACCTTTTTGTGAAAACAAATAAAGCATAACAATCCCTTTTACGCATTTCTAATAGTGTTGAGGAGTCACCATGGTGGTTCATGCGGTATCGTGTACGTCACAAATCATATAAACAAACAAGTGATTCGTAGTAAGCGCTATAGTTCCACCATATGAATGTGTCATAAAATTCAGTTAAGTGTTTCTGAAACAATTTATAACAATATTCAGACAGTTTTTTTTTCTTTCGAGTGTAAGTTTCTAACCCGTAACTGGATTGAAGTCTATGCTCAGAAATAATAAATCTTGTGTTGTCGTTATAAGGAAAGCGATCGAAAATCAAACATATGTTACGAGCATCTAGGAAAAAACTTTAATCTATTTCGACTAGAAAATAACCTAACTGTTCTCTAAGTATTTTTTAAGTTCTCTTTAAATGAGTAAACGAGAAAGCTAAGATTCCTGCTCATTTTGGTGTAAGAAGAAAATTTTAATTTGAATCAATCCCCGAGTTAATATTATAACTTTTATAAATACAGTAATTAGATAAGAAATCTACTGACGTATTCAATTTTTTCGCTAATACTTTCCAGAAAAAAACAAGAATTTCGGAAAATTTTCCTGCCTCACTAGAACTTCCATATGTTCTTAATGGTTGTCTACTCCCATCGCCATATGGAAGCGCAAAAAACGTTTGCGTCAAGAACGCTGTTTGAGCATGCCTCAAGTGCAAACAGATAACCAAACGAAATTCTGTCCAAAATGACTGTTATCTATACCAGCAAGCAGAGCTCCAGATGTTTACGTGCTGATGGTTCGTTTTCTGTCGCAAGATCCCTTATCTTTCAAACAGTGTGTTTTTTTTATTCGCTCGGGCCATCACACTTGCGAAATCGTTCAGAACTTACAGAAAGGGGAATTAGCGCACCTGAGCGTATGTTATCATCCGCTTTTTCCACTCGTTATTACTTTACCACTTCGTTTCAAACGCTTGGTTCTACCGTACCGCACGAACACCTTCACTTTTTATAGCAAATTGCACTAATTTTCACCGTCCGCCAGTGTAACATATGTTTCACGCGGTACCCGTCACCTGCCTGCCCGCGCACACTTGTTGGATTGGTCTCGAAGAACACAGATGGATAGGGGTGATGTCGATAATAGTCCAGATTCCGAAAGGGATTTTTGCGTCCACTAACCAACACTGCGTCGTCAGTACAGAATTCAAGACGGACGAAACGTTAAGAGCGAAGCCCCAAAACCGATGCGATTCATAGGCCTCTCTTCCACTCTTCCTGGCAGCCGCTACTCCCCTGGTCATGGCTGAACCAGAGAAGCGGGCGAGATCCTTATCAAATCATATTCATCAGCCGTTTGTTTGCTCGCTCGCTCTCTCCTGTGTGCGGCACGGTATTATTATCGATGTCGTTGTCGCCGAATGTTCAGTGCTGAGAGCGCGTGTCGTTATCAGCGAATGTGTAGGGTGGATCTTTTCACTCCGGTTATCCAAATATCAGCATTACTTACTTTACTTTCGTTCTGGGATGTTTGCCCCGGCCGATGATCCTGTATAATTATTTATCAAATCTGGGGAGTCGCTCCACGCTTAGGAATAATTTTCGCGTTATTCGTGTTCGGTTTTTTGAGGTTGTAATTTCATTACCAACCGTCAGTTGTAATATAACTTGAACCTTTTTCGTGTTGGGTATTTACGTCACTGCGACAATTTTTTGAATTGAATACGTGTTTTCCAAGATATCAACTTTAAAAGTTATGTCAATGAGAAGGATTTGAAAACTTCAGCTGAGACACTTCAGCTCAAAATTCCGTATGTTATATGTTTACATATTTAGGATGAATTTGTTATTTATTCTATTATATATAATAAATCATCTCCATTATGCACGTATGTCCTTAAATGGCTTATCTCCATTTTTATTATTATAAACTTTATCCGGTTCTCTTTTAATTATGTTTAACAATTTCAGCCTAATCGTTTGTGATCTTGCGTACATATAAGCGTTTATTTATGGACTTATGTATGCATCATTTGCAAAATAACTTTTTTGCCTAACAGATAATGAAAAGAAAAAAAAAACAACTATCGTAAATTTACACACCCCTACGTTAACACACCTTCTCTCTCCGCAATCTATTTGACATCCTTTCAGAGTACAAGAGAGTAGTATGACAGGACAATATGTTTTCTCCTTAATCAGAATACGCATTTCCATCGCTCAAAAAAATACTTGTTGCTTACACCTGCTGCTAATGTATTTTTACGGTGTGAAATACTATGCGAAGAAAAAAACTAATACGTATGCTAGAATCGGAGCAAGCCATAGAAATTCATGAACACTAACCAGACGCCAGAGAGGAAACTGTACGGTGGGACATCGTGTGAAAGCAATATTTATCGAAAGAGGTTTACCGTGCGTGCACAGCCATCGCGAGAGGATCGCACTTGCAGCAAACGGACATTCTCTCGGAAAAAAATGGGAGGATGAGCGCGGGATTCACGGGTGTTCACGAGTGCTACGGAAAATCTCAACAAAACAATATTCTAACATATGTTTTCACTAGAATCTGAATTCCTTGTCGGTGGCAGCTCGTGTATGTGGTCGAACGCAATCGGAGTAGAAATTCTGGTCCAAAAATAGAACGCACCCACCACCACACAGTTTACCGGCCGTTGGAATAAACTAAAACACAGAATTGCTTACTGTACGCAACAAATGGAATGTTGGTGCGGGTTCTCGGCAGTATATTGCCGTTTGGTAAAACGACTATTTTACGCTAATTGACGTCAACGAAAATTTTGCAAACAAAGTTTCCGAGTAAACTCCTACGAATTTAAGTCAAAGAATGTGAGTATATGTAAATTCGGGATGGTGTTCTCTAAAAAATATGCTGGCTAGTTTTATATTCAATAAAGGTAACATAGGACACTACAGACTTCATAGTTTATGTAATGCTGCTAATGGTATTTTACGAGAACCAAAACAATACTTAGATGTAAAAAAAACTAAGTGCAAATCTTTGAAAATTTACAGACGGTGGAGCCTTAATTCATGAGTTAAAATTTATAACCATGAGAAGACACTAGTTTCAACAAGCGGCTCGTTTATGGTAAGAGCACATATTGTGTTGGTATCAGAAATATGATTTTCATTGAAAAATGAAAAAGCTCATAACCATTTCACAGGTGTTGATTATATTTACAGAATTTATAAAAAACTTTCCGCTTAGAAATTGAAGCAAAAAATAATTTTTTAAAACACGATTTAAGATTCAAAAAAGATGGAGTAGTTATACCATAATGCAAAGTTTGGGGCCATCCACATACCGCGTGGACAGATTTTTAACGATTTTGAACCCCCCCCCATCCCCCTCCGTGTCCATTTAAATTCTAAAAAAATTGTATGGACCGTGGACATTAGCCAACCACCCCCCCTCCCCCCAAAGCTGTCCACGTGGTATGTGGATGGCCCCTTTCCAGGTTTTCAAAAAACAAATCTACTTCCCCTCCTTTGATTACGCTCATGATTAACTGAAGTGATATCACAGGAACTCTCGCCGTACTCCAGAACGCTCATGTACAAATTCACATTATGTAGCTCTCTGATGTCAACAAATTTATTGTATTATGTAGATCGTATATTTCAATAAATCTATGTTTGCTGCTAGAGATCAAACAACTCACAAAAAACGTTTTTTTTAAACTGAATTTTTTTAACCTAATACTGGAATATCTCAAACACGGATGCAAGAAAGTTTGTCGCTAGAAGATTTATGATTTGAAATTACATTTGAAATCTTATTGCATCATTGAAATTTGATTATTCTCAAAAATGTTGAAATTTAAAAAAAAACTCTTTGAAACTAGACTTTTAGGTAAAACATCGTCCTACACCTTTCTATCTGAAATTTTTCTATCAGAAGTTTTGGAATATTGTCGAGTTTTAATAGAAGACCAAGTTGAGAAGAAAATTTATACTTTTCTGAATTTTTGTATAATTTAGTGTTAATTTTTTAATTTTCTCAAATTACACTCAAAACAACTTGGAAACAAATGCATTCACGAAGTTAATTATTATTAGCTTTTTGATTTGGAATGATTATTTCAATTGCTTTAAATCATTGGATTGCAAATAATTTGAAAAATGAAAAAAAAAACTTTTATAAAAACATTATTTTTCATTTCTCCATACTGGACTTTTTAATAAGTGCTGGGACTATCCGGATTAAGATATCCAGATATCCGACAAAAATCCAAAATCCGGATCAACCGGATATCCGGATATCATCCGACAGGATATCCGGATTTTCGAATAATCGGATATCCGGATATCCGGATTCTATATCCGAACATAGTTTAATGAAACTTATTTACATAATGAGTTACAAGAGAGTGGGGAGTTGTGGAAAAAAACATTTTTCGCGTTACATTTTATTTAAATGACTTTTAAAAGACAAAAAAAAATTTTGGATATCCGGATAGTAAACATCCGGATATCCGGGTATTCGACTATTCGATTATCCGTATCCGAACATCCGTATATCCGGAGAATATTCGTTCACCTATCCGTGATCCGAGCTTTGGATAGCCGGATCACGAATATATCCGGTTAAAAGTCCCAGCACTACTTTTTATCAGAAGTTGCGTTATAACTCCAAGTTTATTAAAGCAAAACTACATCGCTTTGAACAAAACTCATACCAAAATACATACGCTCTTCTAGGAAATTAGTCTTTAGTCTAAAAACTTCCTCCATCTGTGAAAAATTGTTAAAATAAACCTAGAAAATGCTGCGTAACTAAACACGCGTACAAAGTTTCATTAAAAAAATGGTCGATAAACTTTTTCAAATTCCCATATCGTTTGGCATTGAAACCTTCATATTGATCATAAGTTTTGAAATAATGCCAGACAAATTTGCTAAAAGCCCAGAAATACTTGAAGTAGCAATGACATTTGATATATGTTACTGGTCAACAATTTCTGATATCATTTGTAACAATGCTCCAGATCTTGACAAAAAAGTTTTTCAATTTTCCTACAATTGCATACACTTAATTACGAAAGCAACTTATATACCATGGAACGGGGTGAATTTGATCAATTTTTATAATATTTTCCAATTAACTAGCTTCTTGTACATTTTTCCCGAAATGGTATATATTTAAAACAAGTACTGCTATGTGCTCTAGAAAACCTCTATGGTTGATGATTTCTAAACTAAAATATATCAAAACCAAGTTCCCTGATTTTCTCTGATATTCCCTGAAATGTAACAATAATTTCCCTAATATTTTTCAGCATTTGGTGCAAAAAAGTGCAACGTTTCATTAACGCAACTCTAAAATCCCAGTGAAAAAAGCGTTCAATCAGATATGAAACTCTACCGTAGAGCCTTCTATGCTAAAATCTGATCGAAAAATAAACTCCCTGACCTTCCCTAATTTTCAGGTTTTTGACACCCTGTTTAAAGTTAGATAGAAAATTGTGAGTTTTTTGCCTTTCCACAGAAAACTTCATGTTTCTCATAATATGTAAGCGATAGAAATGTTGTTTTTGGCGAAGTTTCTTGTTTTAAGGTAACCCAAAGTTTTGTCGAAGATACCTTGCGTCTATCTCAATCTGATTAAAAAGTAAATTTTCTATTTCACTCATTGGTGGATTGATCATGTATCTTTCTATATTAAAAGATGCATTTTTGAATATCCTGAAACTTCTTCTTACATACGTTATGGCTATAATTAACATATGTAGTATCACTATTTAATAGTTCGCACAAAAAAACGGCAGAATAAAACACTGTGCAATCGAGATTTTGGGCTTCAGAGTTTTACACAAATACCGCTTTGCAGTAAAACTTTCAGTACTTGATAGAACATTTTTTTCTAAGTTTTGGAGGGTTAAATTAGAAATTATGGAAAAATCACTTTTATGGGATGTTTCATAAGTTCTGTAAATCAAAAAACTGAATGAAATTCTGAACTAAACCATTCAAAATATCCAAAAATAATTCTACAAAAATAAAAAAATATACGAAAATATGTGGGAATATGTGGGAATCGAACTGAATTGCAAAAAGTGCAAAAAGGTGGTTTTTGAGCTTGAAAGTCTTTTTTTTTTAAATCACGTTTAGGCAACCTGTGAAAAAATTTTTAGAAAGTCGATATCCATCGAGAGTCGAAAGTCGAAAGTCGATACATCGGAAGTCGAAAGTAGATATATCTACAAAAATACTATAAATAAATTTATCTTTAAATTGAGGTTTTTTTTTTCTTTAAATTTAGATGCTCACCCCAACTTGACTTTTGGAGTCATTTGGTGTAAAGTTCAAGCTAGGTGTTAGAACATCTGGCCTAAAATTTTCGTTCCGCTAATTTCGAAAATTACCATAATTCTTTTCTCCCAACTCTAGTTTTCAATAATATTATAAAAAAACCAAAAGATCTGAGTACACCAATCGATTCGTTCTTATGACCCGAATCTCTAGTCAAAGTTTCAAAGTTTCGTACAATACATTTTTGAGTAAGGCCCTTTTGAAGGTCGTAAAATACACAAACTGATTATTTTTTGCTTACAACCAACAGACATACATACATTGTCCAAATGGTGACTCGACTGCTACACTAAACATTATTACAAAAATTGTCTAAGCATAGCAACAAATTTAGAACGAAGCACTTCAATCAACAGATGAAAATCAAACATGGACGAAACCTTGTTGAACGTTCGTTGAAGGCCAATGGTTGTACTATTGGAGCTGTAGTTTGTACGACGAAAAGGTAGATGCACTGCAGGTACTCTCCGCAGAGTTCTAGATGCTGTCAGCACGTTAGACACACGTTTGACGTTTGTTAGCGTCAAACGTTAGCTCGTTTGACAACATCAACACGCTGAATCGATTGATTGTTGAGGCTGTAATCGAAAAGGATCGGATGTATTTTTCGAGTGAAAGTTATAACCGAGCATTTGAAGAGTTTCAGCGTCATACGATTAGTTGCACACCAGTCCCCATTATCCATCACCTCAAAGCGATCGTTGAAGCTCTTGGGGGTTATGGTCGACGACAAGCTCACGTTCGGGAGCCACGCCGACTATGCCTGTAAGAGGGCCTCATCGGCTATTGCAGCACTATCTCGTATGATGTCCAATAACTCAGCGGTCTATGGCAGCAAACGAAGACTTCTTGCCAGCGTGGTTTCGTCCATACTTAGGTATGGTGGGCCAGTATGGTCCAGAGCGCTAGGTACTAACAGTTACCGCGGTAAACTGGAAAGTACCTACAGGCTCATGTGCCTGAGAGTTGTGAGTGCGTATCGGACGGTGTCATACGATGCAATCTGTGTCTTGTCCGGCATGATGCCTATCAGCATCGCCATCAAGGAGTACAGAGAGTGTTTCGACCAACGTGACACAAGGGGCATACGAGGCACCAGAAGGTCATTCTCGATGCTCCGTTGGCAGAGGGAATGGTCTAATTCCACAAAGGGCAGAAGGACGCACCGAGATATCCGGCTGGGTCGGGAGGCGACATGGCGAGGTGAACTTCCACCTGACACAGATCCTGTCAGGCCATGGTTGCTTCAGGCAATATCTGCACAGGTTCGGGCACGCGGGGTCCCCCATGTGTCCCGAGTGCGTGGAAGAGGGGGAGACTGCAGAGCATGTCTTCTTCGTATGCCCCCGTTCGTAAGAGCGAAGAGCAACATGATGGCTGTGAGCGGGCCTGGCACTACTCCAGACAATCTTGTCCGGAGGATGTGCGACGACCCGGACATTTGGAACGCGGCCTGTGCGGCCACCTCCCAGATTGTCCTGGAGCTACAACGTGTGTGGCGGGTCAATCACCAACACGCCAGTGGTAGCTAACTACCAGTCTCCAGGTAGTTAGCTAGGAGGTTATAAGAGTAAAGAGGGTGCATCACGCACAAAAGCCACTTCCCGACGTAATACTTAACCGTCGTTCCGGGAAGACCAGGGCTGGAGACTGGAGGGGTTTTAGTGGGTCGGGCAGGGATCAGTAGGTGTCTGGGGGAGTGTAACTACCCCAGCATCTCTCCCCTAGTCTCATCCCCACACCCTGAGTTCTCTTCTCAGGTGTCTGTTTGCAGATTCCCCCGCCACCTTTGAAAAAAAAACACCAGTCCCCAAATGAATTTAATTGCTGCTGAAGAGATGATGCATCTGAGGTGTTCACAATTTCTAAAAATAGTTTTGAGTCGTCTGCGAATGAAAAGCGTGGCCTTTATAACAAATTATTAACGTCGTTAAAATACAGCATAAAGACCAGTGCGTAGTCCCTAGTGACTGCCTTGGGCGACTCCAGATGTTGCAGGGAAAAAATTGGAGAGCTTGTCTCCAATCTTAACACTGATTGTTCGACCCGTTAAAAAGGATTCCATCCAGCTCAGTAGACTTCCGCTTAAGCCACAGCGTTCCAACTTTGCGACAGTAATCCGATGATTAACTTTATCGAAAGCAGCGGAAAGGGGTGTCCAACAAACTCTATTTTGTCATGTCCAACATACAGATAGAAGATCGCAATATTCAGCAATTTTCTTTCTTTTGAATTTTTCACAACTTTGTTGAAGGAAGCAATCTGCTATATTGGAAATTAGAAAATTAATTGTTTATCTAATTGTTAGGAGGTTGATTGAAAAACCAAAAACGTCAAAAGTAAAGCCTTGTTTTATTAAACAAACTTGCTGAAGATATTGGGCACATAAAACCAATTTTTCACAGTCTAATCTAAAACGATCACGATTTTTTTTTTTTGAATTTAGACCACTGTGCACTGTGCGAAAATCTTTCCACCAATTGTAAATATCGTTATTATTAGATTATTATAATTATTGAAAGTTATTTCATGGAATGGTGGTTGAAAAATGAGCTTTACAAAGTGTTTTTTGTCGTCTTTATATCACTTTTTGTATTTTACCACCTTGAAAAGGGCCTTACTCAAAAATATACCGTACGACGATTTTGAAATTTTGAATAGAGACTCAGGACGTCTTAACGACTCGAATTGTGTACTCAAATCATTGGTGCATTTTTTTATACTAATGGTCTGTGGGAGCACCCTGACTCCACTATTAGGAATTTAATTTGTTTTATTTCTGTAATTGCGTAATACATTTTTCAAACGAACGGACAAATTTAAAACTATATCATGTAAATTAAAAATTCTGAAACCATACAAACACTCGATATATGATTCCAAAACAGAATGGTATTTTTCTTGTGCTATGAGAAGACAACGGAGAAAATCTAATCCTAGCTGTGAAACAAGAATTCTATTTACGCATGAGGCGATACAAAATATCCAAAAATAATCTGTCACTCCCCTTGAGCCTGCATAACTAACCTTGGCAACAAACTTCAAACTGCCTTCTTTGTGTAATGTTCATTTTCCTCGCTTCCGTTCGATGATACAGCAGATTATGTGGTATAGAACAAAAATATAATGCGAATACTGCGAATAGAGCACTGCAACAATCTGAACAATACTATTCATTCGGTTTTTAGATACGTACGAGAACGACATTTGCTTGAAATAGACCATCATTCAATGACAAGCTGTCGAATCAGAGCGCATCGCCGTAAACGCAATCAGCGTCTTAGAGGGAAAGGTTTTTGGCAACATTTTCAAAATCAATACGTACGAATACTGTGCTGTCTGTTCGTTACTTACAACAGCTGTGACATGCTACAAGTAGTATGCTAAACGCAAAATTTAGAACAAACAAAAATCATTGATGCCAATGTTGAATGCAAAACTAATTTAGCCTGACATTATTCGACGTATAGTAAACAATAATTTAAGATAACGCACTTTCACAGTCACAATTTTGTTATATTGATAAATTGTTTTAGTTGCATATAATACAATGAAACAACTGACTGCTTGCGATGGAAACTTTACGTACATTATACTACACAACACATCGTTTATCCTATGTAACGAGATAAGTGAATTCACTCATGTTCTGATTAAAATCTTGAAACCAGTTGGTTCTCATGATAGCGTAGTAAAATTAAAAGATTAATAAATAACCAACACAGCAGATAGCAGACAGTTATAGACGGACAAATTATTAATCTTTACTTCAGAAAAACATCTTGGTAGTTTTGGTAGTTCAATTGAAACAAGAAACAACAAATATAAGGCAATTTGAGTTTGCAACAAACAACAATAACAATCTGGCAAACAATCGTCAAAATTCCTAAACTGTAATGTTTAACATATTGCAAAAAAAATCTATTCCAGGCGCACAAGAATACATTATTTGTCTTCCGAGAACTGCAAATGAGTTTTTTTTATTTTCTTTCACAGTTATACCATCATAGTATTTAGATTTTCTATCGTTTTAGCATTCATGAAAACTCTCATTCAGCCCTCGTTTATTGGCAACGGAAGTCTTAGTAAACACACTACCTCTCACAATAGAGATCTCTCTGATTGCACTTTATACAGGATTTTCCGGCTAGTTAGTCTCTCAGGGTTTTCTTATATCATCACTAAATTTCTCGCGATATTCGCACTTATCCGTTCCCCTTTCTCTTCATCCTCATCAAGAATAACCTTCACCAATTTAAGCTTCAAACTCATTGACTCTTACCACTTCGTACACTCTATATTACTGTTCTAGATAAACCAAATATGTTCTAGTAAATTTACTCAATCAGCCACTTCAAAGTAAACTGCATTACAACAAGTACAATATTCCTTGAATTGTACCTGTCCACACCAAATGCATTGGGACCAACCGATTGCAAAGGACTTTTACGATTTTCCACGGACGACCGGAGAGCCAGTGCCCGTCGGGCTTTTCCTTGTCACTGTCTGGTTTCCTTCTTTTCCTTCAATGAAAACAGCTGTAAAAATTATTACACACACATTGTTAAATAGAGCTCCAAGCTCTCACGAGGTGTAGCCCCGGTATTGAATGCGTCGACTAAACAGAGAATTTTAATGCTGTATCACATTGAGAAAGAGAGCGTAAAAAATCGTAATCGTTGGTAGAGTTCTTAGTATATTCAATTGTAAAAAATCAGTCCCGCTGTGTTTTCGTTCGGTGATATCGTGTTTACTTGGGTGAAATTTCCCCCTCACGCAACCACATCAAGAAGCAATGCGAGAGCAATATTCTCTAATTCTGCAGCAGGTAAACGCATTTCACGAAGGGTTAGTATTACTATCGGATTAGAGGTTCATTAGACAATGAAGTGTCATAGTCGGTATGTTCCTATGATTGGAATTTTAATAATATAAAGTAATGTAAAAAAAATAATACAATTTTTTTTCTTCATCTATTATTTATTTGGCTCGACACAAATACAAATTAATGTTTAACGGCGCCAATTATATCTGGTGTCTTACTTCCTAAAATATCTTAGTAACTAAAAGCAAATTTTTTATCCTCGCTGCCGACTACGAGCTGAAATTAAATCTTTTAAATTAGATAGAATGTTTTTAACAAAAGCTCTGGTTTGCTGTTCGATTTCCATTGCCGTAAGCAAGGAAATGGGACTAGATTGGGGCATGGATGGAATTTAGGATAACTTAAATAAAGGACATGTATCCTCCCAGTTGGTCTCGAGGTACGATGCTGGTCTAACAAGCCAGTCGTCGTAGGTTCGAGTCGCGACTCGGGAGAGACTGTTATTGTCAGTGTAGAATCGTAGCGCTAGCCCCACAGTTGTCCTGTACACTTTTAACAGTTGGCTGCGAAGTCTGTGTACAATAAACAGAAGGTCGAGTTCCGAATCGGAATGTAGCATCAATGCTTTGCTTTGCTTTGCTTATATAAGGGACATGTAGGATAGGTCACGGCTCGCCATGACATCACGAACAGGGACAGCCGGCTGCCTATCTACGGCCTGAAGGAAGCTATTAATTTGGACATGGCGACGGTGTACAGGGCATCCCGATCAGAAAGAAAAAAACAAAAATGTAACAGAAGTTGATAGTTTGTTACGGGAAAAACCTTACAGGCTGTGTTTTCAATTTGGTCCCGTTAGGTGTTAAAATAACAGAAATTATAACAGGAATGATTTTACTAGTATCAAACACATATCAAAATTTGTTACTAATATATCAGCTTTCTAACAAAATAAAATAGTATATAGAACAATATAATAACAAACATTGTTAGAAACAACATGTTTTGATAAAAACGAAAAATAAGTTAGACTTGTTTCAGAACTACTTCATGTCACGTTTTGTTATCATAGCTCATTCAGATTTAATTTTGTTATCAAAATTATATGGAAAAATACAAAAAAGTATAAAAATATGTTATTTGTATCTCACGTTGATAGAATTTTATAATTTTTTAGTTATGCTCTTCTGATCGGGATGACCGAACAACACGCAAAACTTTTCCTTATTACTTTAGAAGCAATAGCGCAAAATTGCCTTTTTGGTAACAAACCTATTACTTGAAAGGCAATAAAATTCTTTCCAATTCAAGTAACAACACATACTGCCATATATTTAGCACGTGTTACGGGAGTACGACTATCTAATAATGGTCGTTTCAACCACATGCAAGATTTTTTCTGTCGAAAACTGCTCCCTTTCCATCTCAAGCAAAAAAAATCACACACCGTCGCATATGTTGCACATGTTACAAGTTTCTTCAATCTTCAATTCATCCGGTGTGCGTGCATTAGTTCGCATAAGGAATAGCGAAAAAATTTGACAAGAGCTGCCAAGCAGCATTTTCTCCGTCATAGAGTATGCAAACGTTGATGGTTTTAAATACTTGAAATGCGCCTTAAAATGACATCACGATCTGTAAACTGAGTTAGAGAAAAACAAAAACATTCGCTTTCTTGCATGCTATCTACAGCACATAATCATTGGTTCATGGAAACTCATTTGGACCTGTTTAAAAATACAAAACTTGTGCCTATCCAGACAATATTCGCAACTTCGGCAACTCTGGTCAGTCAGTATTACATATTTCCATTTCAAGTAAACACTGGGGGACGAAACGAATATGTTTCTAATTAGACATTTTAGGTTGACGGTTGAGATTCTGATTATGTGTGGATGAAGGGGACAACAATGAACCTTCGTCTTGCTAACACATACATTGCGGTGCTTGGCTGTATGTTCTCCTCCAGATACACATACAAGCGTGTGGCCCCGTCATTATTTTTATTACTTTTTGTTTGTTACTCTTTGTGTATAATGCGCAGTCATAAGACACAATAAGTAATAAAAACTTGCCCCAAAGTAATAAAATGTTCCCCGTTTGCGTTGGGTGAACATGCTCTATGTCTTGATAACCTTCACCACAGGCACAGACACCACTTTCACCGAGCCCAATACGACGGAGATGCGTATCAAATCTATAGTGGTTGAATATAAGTCGAGACATCACGCAAATTAAATCTCGACCTAAATCCAACCCCTTGAACTGGTTCGATACCTTGGGTATAATGGAATGTAACCACCTTCCCAGTTCCTCTCTGGTCCAAGAATATTGCCAACTGATGATCATATTCTAACGTACCAGTGCATAAAATTCATTAAAAGCAATAGGTCTTTCATAAATTTCACTGTTTGTTGCACCCAGTCCGCTTTCTCATTGCCCGGTATCGTGCACACTAGGGTAATCTGAGAAGAATTCTCGGATAAAGCACTCAAATGTTCCCGTATTTTCTCCAGGAAATACGGAGTGTGCTTAACATCTTCCATCGATCAGAGAGCCTCAATGGAACTGAGACTGTCCGTAAAAATGAAATAATGGTTCGTGGGCATTTTTCCGATAATCCCTAGGATGTACTGAATTGCAGCTAATTCTGCGACGTAAACCCCACCATGACCCGGTTATTGTACGAAGAAAATTACTCTTTGTTGGCATTTTTTCATCAGATACCTAATGTGACAACCCCAGGTGCCTATACCTGAGAAATCGTTTTACCCATTAATTGTGGCTGGAGCTGCGCAGGTTCATGCTTCCTAGAAAAAACTTCTATCTCAGTCTTCTCCAGAGAAAATTCGATACCTAGCTGTAAACCCCAAGCAGACAAATTGTCCAAGGTATCTTGCAATGGTCCTTGCAAATCGGCAGCTTTGGCTTCTGTAACAGAGACCACGCTGTCGTCTGCAAGTTGTCTTATCGTGCATGAATTTGCAGACATTCGTCGATGTCATTTACATAAAAAATTGTAAAGAAGGAGGCTTAAACATGAACCCTGAGGAAGACCCATGCAGCTTATGCAAAAAGTTGCCAGATCGCCATGCGTAAAATGCATGTGCTTTTCGGACAACAAATTGGGCGAAAAAATGTTCAAAACTGGAGAAAATCCTTGTCGGTGAAGTTTTCCCGGAAGAATGTCAATAGAAACGGAATCAAAAGCCCCCTTAATGTCCGAGAACGCGGACGCCATTTGCGAGCATACGCCAGCTGAATATCTGTTGAAAGCAACGCAAGACAATCATTCGTCCCTTTGGCACGGCGAAAACCACATTGAGAATCTAATAACAGACCATTTAATTCGACTCCATGGTCTGAACGATGGAGTATCATTTTTTCCATCAATTTTCGGATACAGGATAGCATTGCAATCGGCCTATGAGAATTGTAATCAGAAGCTGGTTTTCCCGGTTATTGGATGGTGATCATCGTTACTTGCCTCCAATCCTGCGGTACAATGTTTTGCTCCAGGAACTTATATAAGTTCAACAAGCGCCTCTTGGCAGTACCGGGTAGATTCTTCAACAAGTTGAATTTGATTCTATCTAACCCAGGCGCGTTATTGTTGCAGGACAGGAGGGCAACTGGAAATTCTACCATCGTAAAAGGTAATTCTATCGCGTCGTAGCCCGGAGACGCATCGCGAACGAAGTTTTGCTCAGAAACAGAGTCCAGACATACTTTCCTGGCAAAATCAAATATCCACCTACTTTATCGAAAAAATAAGCTAAAACATGCTATAACTTTGTAAGGAAAAGTCCTGGAGATGTGTGGTCTTCAACAAAAACGTGTGTTTTGTATGCCCAAATGCTTCTTTCGAACAACGTTTTCTTGTAAAATGTAGCTAACAAAAGTTAAGTGCAAAAAATTAACTTTTAAGTAACTTTCACAGAAAATACTCTGTAACTCTGTACCCAATGAAGATAGGAATTTTATTTCTTCAACAAAGATTCATATTTTTGCACGTTCTAATACTTTGCCGAATTCACCATTCCTCTATCTCTTAACACAAAAAAGTTAGTATTTTGTATATATAAAAACCTACTGTAACATATGCTCGCCGTACTCTAATATGGGTGGATTGGGACAAATGGAACCTAAAGGAGTTTATAGTACTTTAGCTTAACTTCAAGAAAAAATATTGACATCATGATCCCACTTGCCCCTTTTTAACCTATAAGTTCTTGAAGTTAACAAAAAAATAAGCTAAAATATGATATAACTTTGTAAGGAAAAGTCCTGGAGATATATGACCTTTGACAAAAATATGTGTTTTGTTTTCCCTAACGATTCCTCCGAACAATACTTTCGTGTAAAATGCAACCAACAAAAGTTAAGTACAAAAAACTAACTTTGAAGTAAGTTCCATGTAATATACTTTTTAACTTTGAACCGAAAGACGGTAGGATTTTCATTTGTTCAAAAAAATTTCATATTTTTAATCTTCTACAGCTTTGCTGAATAAATTGTTCTTCTATCTTTTAACACAAAAAAGTTAATTTTTTTATTTTAGTATAGTAAACTTTTCATACTTTTTAACAATTTGCGATTATGCGGGTCATTCATACAAACAGTTGTTCCGAATACTTTATTAGGCTAAGATGGAGGTAAAAGGCGCTATGGAATTAAGTTCCACTTTTTAGCTTATTGGACCACTGTGCAATGGTCAATTTTACGCACAATTATAACAAATAATATTCTGACTATTTTTGTTATTTATGACAAAAAATGTGTAATAAACGAATGAAATAACTTGTTTTTATGCTGTTCCAACAATAAAATAACTGTTATGGAATTTTTGACGATTTTATATACTAGACGATCTTTCGCCATCTCGAATACAAAAGCTATTTAAACATTCTAGATTGCAACCAATTTATACAAACCAGAAATCAAAGAAATAGTTATCGGTTTCCGTTATACTCAACTAGAAAATTTTTTGGAAATAAATATTGAAATTCACGCAAATATATATTTCGACTGTGACATACAGTCTTCCTCAGTGCTTATGTGGACTGGCACCAGTCTCGCTGTATGCGATGTATGCTGTCCTAACTCGCCACCGCTCGTGCGGGCTTAACTAAGAGAAAGAAAACCTGTTTGAATAATCCTGGAAAACCAATAGATCAGTCGTTTGTATGCGAAAGGCCGCCGCTTCCGACGGCGGGTCGGCGGCCGGCTTGGACTGCGAAAATCACGGCGGCTTTGTGCCGCCTCGGTTCCTTGTCCTCGATTATGCGTCTTCGCATAATCGAAATTTTTTTATGTTAATTTTACCCAACAAGCAGTTGAGATTAGTGGAAGTTATACTTTACATCGAAAAATTACTCTCAATTTGCCATCACGCACTTGGCTATCGTCAGTCAGGTTTTTCTTTAAGTGATTATGCCTGTCGTGCCCTTCGAAATTCTGCCTTTCATATTTCTGCCTTTTGAAATATCCTACCTTGTGTGTACGTCCAAAAAATTCTGCCTATCGTGCTTCTGCCTTTTATGATTCTGCCTTCAGTGGCAAACCCTAATCAACCAATGTATCCTCTCAAAACGCACATTAATGCTCTAGCTTTGCATAACAATTGTGTCAAATGGATAACACAACAGTTGCGTAATGAATACATTGACAGAGATCGAAATCAGAATATGTATAATTCACACAAAATCGTAAAGTTTCGGTGGACTTCGGTTTCGGGCAAACGATCAGTTTTGAGGCGCTCAAAAAACCGCTGGTTACTTTCGCGAGTCGGTGCGTATCAAAGGGTCGTGCATCCCTTATCACCGTCTGCAACCGAAACAGCCAATGGCGAGCCTCGTTGCAACAGAATTTACTGACGCTGGTGCCAGTAAGGTGTCGTACACAAATTACGTAACGCTAAGAATCTAGATTTTAGACCCCCTCCCCCCCCCCCCCCTATATAACGATAGGTAACGTTCGACATGACCACCCCCCTAAAATTACGTTACGCTCATCAGCCTGACCCCTCTCCGAAATTTTCAATTTCGAGCAAACGTTTTTTGAAACATGCAGTTACATTTTGCCGCAAAAAAATTTTTAATGCAATTTTTAGCGCTCATAACGTGCATTTTTGGGAAAAACGTTCCCATTTGCACTGAAAACAAAATACTCATAAAAGCGATCGTTCAAGGACCCGGCACACTTCTAAACTAATGAAATAATATGAGTTTTTTGATTTCGATTGACCCGCTGAGTCTCTATCAGGATCACCGCAAGCCTCTGCAAAAAAATCGCGTTTCGGGGAAACGGCCATTACTCCAGTAATAATTGGTATATCTCAAAATCAAACGTTTTTTTTTGTTGTTGATAAACTGTACTTTCAGAAAAATACCCCTTTGATGCAATGAAAATGGTGCTATGCACTTAAAAATAGATTCAAACTTCCCTCATTTTTCACGACCAAAAAGGTATATAACCCCTTAAATTGTAAAAACAACGAAAGTCTATTATCTCAACGATTACACGAATTTTTTAAACATAGCTAGTGTCATACGAACGAGTTATCTCTCAAACTTACAACTAACAAACTTTCATTTGATATGTGGTTAAAAAGTTATGGAAAGAAAAGAAATTCAAAGAATTTTCAAAAGTATACCTGCTTTGATCGAAATATATGGCTTCGACATAATTTAAATTTGGTATTGTACTATTTGAACGTTCCCGGTATTGCTAGTGATTAAAATGTTCGAAATTAAGAGTCCTTTTCTATTTCACTATTTCTTAAGCACTAACATTACATCAAATTTCATATTTTATACTTCAATTATTACTTCAGAAACAACGTCAATATTTTAGAACCCAAAGAGTGAATATACCTTCATTGGATTGAAGTGTTCATGTGAATCAGTTTTAACGAATAATAAATTTGAATGAGAAAGGCTGGGTCTGACCGCTAGGTGGATTAATTTGGTTTTTTGCTTTTTGTCCAGTGTTATACTCCATTTTCAATTGTCCAGTGTTATACTCCATTTTTAATTGGACTCACAAAAATTAAATTCGAATAATGCACGTCGTTGAGCAAGTCTATGAGCTTTTTGTTCATTGGATCACTATAGTTAATAACTGGTGCAGGCTTCAATAAGTAAATTTTTATTTTTTATTTTTGTATCGTTTTGTAAGATCTAGCGAATAGCAAGCTAAACATTTTCGTCAAATATTGGCACAATTTCGAAATTTAATTGATTAATTAAATTTCCAAATCAATTAATGTTTAAAAAATTAAACATTAATTGATTTGGACTTAAAATAATATGATACGAGAAAAACTTTGTATCAGCGAATTTAGGTTTCGGAATGATGGTACAAATGCACACAATCGAATTGAATCGAGTATGTGCAAGCAAATACAAGTAAGTTTTCTCACAGAATTTTATATTTACCGGACTTTCTGTAACTATGGAATGACTGACTTTTAAAAAAAAAAAAAAGGAAAAAGTGACTCAGTTCCAACATATTCATATATAGGTTTGAACAGAAAGGTAGAGTATATAAATTGTTTGATACAGTTTAAGTTACGTTAGGAAATTGGGCAGCCCATGAGGAAAGAATGACCACAATGAAGTTGGCCGCTTTCTTAGCAAAATATATAGAAAAGAAAGCGACCGACCGAAACACGAAACAGCCAATTTTACCGTATAGTCACCGTGTGCAGAGAGTGGAGAGCGCAATGCGATGGTGCTATCCGTTGATTGCAATGAAAACATTCACGCACTCTAGTCGTCTCTACTGTAGATATACTATAAGCTATAAGCCATGTTTCATTACAAGTAGTTTTCTGTAAGGGTACAATCTCAGAAGAGCGTAGTCATAACGGCTGACGGCTGAGAATAATCTAAATGAACACATCATTGCGATGCTTATTTTCCTGTATTGGAATGCAGAAGATATGGGTTGTACTTTTCAAGAAGAGAAGAGATGCAACCGATATATAAAATTAATTGGCATGATTAAAAATATTTTAGTTGATTCAAATAGGTTCGAATTATGATAAATCGTGACTGACTGAACATTTACTTAGAACAGAAATATTTCTTCTTAATTGTTGAGGAAAGAAGTAGAATAGTGGTTAATGTCATCGTAAACTGATTAATTATAGTTTTATTGGCTTGTTTTGAACGAATTTTGTTTTCAAATAATATCTTTTCAGTTTAATAAACTGAGAAACTATGACTTCTGCTTATCAAAACATACCCTGTACCTAAAGCAAAGCCCTGGTGCTACATTCCGATTCGGAACTTGATGTTATGTTTATTATACCTAGACCATACTGTTTAATATACAGGATAATTACGGGGCTAGCGCTACGATCCTACTGACACTAACAGCGTCTCCCGAGGCGAGAATCGTATCTACGAAGAATGGTTTGCTAGATGAGCATCATACCTCAATATCAACTGAAAGGTACCCTGTGTCTGTCGTACAAATATATAAGAAAGTAAACTTATGTTCAGAAATCCGCATAACATGAATGGATTTCTGAGGCAACAATTGATAAGTTTGATTTATTTGCATGACCTGAGATGAGTTGCAACGATAATATAATGATTTGGTATGACGGTAACAGATACCCGATCAGAAAGAAAAAAACAAAAATGTAACAGAAGCTGTTAGTTTGTTACGGGAAAAACCTTACAGACTGTGTTTTCAATTTGATCCCGTTAGGTGTTAAAATAACAGATATTATAACTGCAATGATTCTACTAGTATCAAACACATAACAAAATTTGTTACTAATATCAGCTTTCTAACAAAATATGATATTATATAGAACAATATAATAACAAACATTGTTAGAAACAACAGATTTTGATAGAAACGAAAAATTAGTTAGACTTGTTTCAGAACTACTTCATTTTAGGTTTTGTTATTATAACTCATTCAGATTCAATTTTGTTATCAAAATTATATGGAAAATACAAAATTGTATCTAAATATGTTATTTGTATCTCGCGTTGATAGAATTTTGTAATATTTTAGTTATGCTCTTCTGATCGGGTAGTTACAAAAATACAAAGCCTCGCGCTCAAAATTTATTAACAGAGTTTAATAGTATCGCATTTTTGTTCGATGGTCGTCTTCCTATACAGATAAGTAAACTAAAAAGCAGCAAAGCCTACTGGGTGAATCGATCAAGGTTCACTCTCATATTTCGCACAGAGCTATTCTCTCATTTACAATTCAAGATGAGTTTCGCTCGGTTGCCATGTACAGGTTGGTTTAGGGAGAGTAGCGGCAATCGCGGAATTCCCGTTCAACCCGTCTGCGTCTAGACCGAGCAAAACGATTGCGCTGTCACGCGTTTTTCCTAACAAGCATCGTGGTCGGTTCACGCGGAACTTTCAACTCGCGCTCGCGTTTATCTGACCGAGGTAATGTACAGTAATGTGGTACCATTGAGAATGAGAACAGAGACGGGCAGGAGAAATGATACATCTCCTTACCGTTTGCTCGTAAAGGTCAGCGCCAACAAGCGAGATGAGCTGAAAAGGGAATCAACGAAGCAAACGCTTTAAAATCTAGGGTACGGTGCACATTTCGGTTCCCATTATGCGTAAAATCATATAGCGCACCGTCAATTGCTATTCCCGCGGATAGCAATCACCAAATCGATTGCACCCCTTAACGAAGTTTCAGTTCTTCCAAAACAGGTCTCATCAGGCCTCAATTAATTAGATAATTCCAAATCAATATTATCGGAATATCTAAGTTCTCAAAACAAGAACACATGAAAATGGAAGTAGTATAATGTTTTGTTTTGTTAAAATGTGTCTAAAAATGTTAAAGTTCGCGCTAACTCCTATATGTGGGTGACGGCACCTCTTTATTATTTAGAGGAAATTCGCACAAACTCGAATGAGGGGCTAGCAGCACCCTCTTAGAAATTGATGAAACTTTCAACTTTGTGAGTGTGTCCATTTCTCGACGGCTTTTAATTAAATTTAATTGAATTTGAAATCCCGGATTGCCAAATAAGATAAAAGACTGAGAAAAAGGAAAGTACGAAAGCGACGTTTTTTTCAACTTTAATTTTTCGTCATATGTATATGAGAAAAGCCGGAGAACACGATTCAATGATTCTAATTCATAAAATAGCATTAAAACTATAAAAAAGATTGATCGATTTCCGAAAATAAACTGATTAGTGATTACTATTATTAATGTCGAAAAGCAGTAGTGATGACGGATATTTATTCACGAACATGAGCATTAGGATGCCAATAAGAATCGACTTTCCGGTTTTCAAGCGGTAGGGCCCAAAAGTTTCGTCTTCTCGAGAAAAATGCATAATATGCAAAAAACGCAAAAATCAACACACAAATATGCCAAGTGTCTTCAAAATGCACGACACGTCGAGATATGGCGATACCTAAAAAAAAAAGCCCTGAGCAAGATCGCGCCAAATCACCGATGGTTGCACACGTATTTGGCTTAGCAAACTGAGCATTTTCCACAGATGGAGCGATTTTTTACACCCATGAGTTACATTCTAAAAGGGCGTATGCCTTTTGGCATTGGTTTTATTCGAAGCATTGTAGCCCAGAAACCGTTGGTTGTATAGAAAAACTCTCTGAGAATGAGTTGTAGGGAATTGAAAATGCACCATAAAAAAATATACACTGTACAAAAAAATTTTTTTTTGACCAAAAAAATTAAAAATAAACAATAAATTTCAATTTAAAAAAAAAAGAGTTGATTTTTTTTTTAAAGAAACTTGACGTTAATACGCAACTTTTAAAAAAAAGTCCAGGATGGAGAAATGAAAAATAATTTTTTTATGGTAGATTAATTTTTTTATAAAAATTCTAATTTAAACATTTTTCAAAATATTTGTATTCTGATGATTTTAAAAGATGCAGAGAGTCATTTTGAATCATAAAGCTCTTGGTAGTGAACATTCTAAAGGCATCGGTTTTCGAGTTATTTTAAATTTAAGCTCAATAAATTATTAATGTTTCGGAAAATACACGTTTTTTTTTTTATTTGTCCTTGGTTCTCCAGCAAAAACCATACGTTCATTGGAATGCTTCATCAAAAATATACAATTCATTCTTTGACAACAAAACGATTGGGCGAACGGTTCTCAAGAAAAGAGTTAAATGTTCTAAGTGATATAAATATATATAAGAATCAAATATTTGTTTTCGAGTCTTATTATCTTAGGAACATACTTTTTTATGACATAGATACTTTACAGAACTAGTTTCACCTTATATTTTATATACATCATAAGTTTGTTCGAATGTTTTATAAAAATGTTTTATAAAATAATATGTTTGTCGTGCAACACTACCTACTTGTTTACCAATAATAACTGTTTGTCAAGTACGCAACCAATAACTACTGGGTCACCTATAATATCTGTTTTCGTATATAAATACGATTGCACTACTCCAGATGTGTTAGTAACAGTTTGCATTTTGTGAAGATGAATAAAGTGAAAATGGAATACACCAAGCCCAAATGCTGTAAACCCTTTCCTGATCATCGGTGCTCATCAAGCTTACGCAAATTAAACGAAAACGTTCTTGCAAAACTAAAAATATTGAACAGTCAAGCTCATTTTGATACGTCTTTATCAATTTGTGATTCGTGTAGTTATTGGAATGATAGTCAAGTCACCATTCATCCCTTCGTTGTTTACTATTCAGAATCTGGAACACTTAAGAATATCAGCTTCATCATAATATCGGAAGTACTCCATCATGATACTGTTGCGGTTCAGGTGTTCATTTCCAAATTAATAAGTTTTTTGAAAACAACAATAGAGTTGAAAAAAGCGATATTAATGTCTGATGGAGCTGCCTCACAATATAAAAATAGAAAAAACTTTGCAACAAAATATAACGTCGATGCAGAGTGGCATTTTTTGCGACTTCTCATGGTAAAGGCCCATGCGATGCAATTGGTGGCATATTAAAACGAATGGCAGGAAATGCAAGTTTAGCTAAAGAACATGAACATCCCATTACAAGCGCAAAAGAATCGTATGATTGTAATAAAAATTCATCGAAAATGTCATTTAGTTGGGTATCATATGAAGAATATGAACAAGGAGTAACAGAATGGAGCAATATTTTCAAAAAATCTATAATGATAGCTGCCACACAAAAGTATTACTCTTTTGTTCCGACTTCAGAAAATAAGATACAAACGCAGCTGTTTTCAAAAGATGACGAATCATTTACTTATGATGTATATAAAATATAAGGTGAAACTAGTTCTGTAAAGTATCTATGTCATAAAAAAGAATGTTCCTAAGATAATAAAATTCGAAAATAAATATTTGATTCTTATATATATTTATATCACTTAGAACATTTAACTCATTTCTTGAGAACCGTTCGCCCAATCGTTTTGTTGTCAAAGAATGAATTGTATATTTTTGATGAAGCATTCCAATGAACGTATGGTTTTTGCTGGAGAACCATGGACAAATTAAGAGAAACGTGTATTTTCCTAAATAATCATAATTTTTCGAGCTTAAATTAGAAATAACTCGAAAACCAATGCCTTTAGAATGTTTACTACCAAGAGCTTTTTGATTCAAAATGACTCTCTGCATCTTTTAAAATCATCAGAATACAAATATTTTGAAAAATGTTTAAATTAGAATTTTTATAAAAAAATTAATCTACCATAAAAAAATTATTTTTCATTTCTTTATCCTGGACTTTTTTTTAAAAGTTGCGTATTAACGTCGAGTTTCATTAAAAAAAAATAAAAAAAAAATTAAACTTTTTTTTTTTTAAATTGACATTTAATATTTATTTTTAATTTTTTTTGATCAACAAAAATTTTTTTTGTACAGTGTATATTTTTTTATGGTGCATTTTCAATTCCCTACAACTCATTCTCAGACAGTTTTTCTATACAACCAACGGTTTCTGGGCTACAATGCTTCAAATAAAACCTATGCCAAAAGGCATACGCCCGTTTAGAATGTAACTCATGGGTGTAAAAAATCTCTCCCCCTGTGAAAAATGCTCAGCTTGCTAAGCCAAATACGTGTGCAAAGTTTCATTCAAATCAAAAATGGTCGATTAAATTTTCGCGTATTTCCAGGCGATTTGAAATGATTTTGCTCCCCTTTTTTCAATAAAATATTTGGGACTAAGACTGGAGTTATTTCAAAAATTGATATATTCAAATGAAGACTAGTGATAAAGAAAAATGGTCGAGGGATGACTTTTAACACTGAAAACATTTTGATTTTCAACAATCAAAAATTTTTCGAAAAGAGGTCAAATTATGATTTTTAGATAGATAATTTAGCTGCCCTGTACTTTTTTGAACATTTAAAAAAAAACACTTTTAAGCAAAAAAATTTTTCTGGTAAAAACTTTGTCATGTTAAGTTTTCACGTTTTTTGCGTCTCGTGGACGTACGGTAATTAGTTAGAGAAAAGTTGTCAAGGGATAACCTCTAGGAAATTATCTGAATTTTTTTTATTCTCGCATATTTTCCGTCGGCCTAGTTCCGCCACTGTTGTTTGTGCCAATCACCGACGCCCGGAGAGGCGACTCCACCGAGAACCCTAACTTACGACCCGTTATTTGAAGATATTGAAAAAATTAGTTTGAAATACACTGGAAAAAAACCATTTTAAAACCAGAATAAAAAAAAATTAAAAAACAGTCATCTCAGATTTCTTTCAGCTTAAGTTTTTCTGATAAAATAACACTGGTCAACACAGGTGTGGCTTCAACTGAGAAAAATGATAGATTATAGCTTTTTAACCGTTCTTATGAATTTTGGTGCCCCGAGACTAAAATGAATTTTCTCGTAAATATAACTTCAAAGCAACGAACCCGGCGAGCAATTACTATGCGACACTTTCATGTAAATTGACGCGCTTTTACAATGGCTAATGGCACCAAGTTACACAAGAATGGCGAAAAGCTGTAATCTTTTTAGGCCGACTTTTGTTAGCTTTAGGCACTGGCGTAGCGTGGTGGGGGCGGCGGGGGCGGTCCGCCCCGGGTGTCACCCTCTAGGGGGTGACACCCATAAGGAATATTTTCATACATGTTACCTACAAAAAGGTGATATCCGTGAGATCAACTATCAGTTAGGTGAAGGTCGCGGTGAAACCCTCGAAAATTATATAAATTTGTTTCTCAATCAATTTTTCAAAAATGCAAACGAAAATGAACGTGCTAACTCTCACAATTTTTTATATTAAAATAGTTTCACTACAACTTGATGGGGGTGACACCCAGGGGGGATAAGGGTGACACCAATTTTCCGCCCCGGGTGTCACCCGGTCACGCTACGCCACTGGCTTTAGGGCAGCATTTATTTTCACTTTCGTCGACCAGTGTAATTGAGTTACCTGAAGTTGTTGTGTACATTTTAAATTAAGCACTCTCAAGGAAAAAAAGTTTTTCTAACAAAATATGTTCATGTCCAACACTATTTCATGTTGAAAATGTTTCATAGACAAAATGTTGAAGATGGAACACCAAAAAATCTATCATTTCAGATAAAAAAGACTCAAGATTTTCATATAGACAATTAAGTTTCCTGAAACTATTTTGATCATTTGAAAAAGCACAATTCGGGAAACAATATTTTCTTTTTTTTTTGACGTAGGACTACGTCTAACCGCACTATATCGAGATACATTCTGCGGAAACTAAAACCAAGGTGTAACGTTGAAATGAAAGATTTCAAACGGTAATGCTGATGTAACCACATGATGGATTACAATAATCAATATGTCTTTGGATTGATAAAATGATGGACAATTTTGTGATTTCTCAGTTATCATTATCATTTCATTGTTTAACAGTGAAAATTGAATAAAAGTTTCAAGGTCGAATTTTCACGAACAATGTACCAATCAAATGCGAGTACCCCTGGCACAGACTTCATGAGTAGACACCAACTGCTTGCTGTGATATCCTGTATAGCAGAGGCAAAAAAAAAAATTGACAGAATCTTCCCGTCCCAATAGGTCAACTAATGTTCGCTTCCATGAGCCTAGACTATATTGATGTCTTGAAGGTGAAGCTTTTTCGGAAAGTTCGTAACCACCTCCACTATCAGACAGTTTTACGTTCTCCGATTAGAATGTTATTGAAACTGATTTCTTGATGGAAAACATGCTGGCACAGGCAACAGTATTGCACTGAGCAATGCATGAATAGAGCGCTGGTCACTCGTCGTCTATCAGTGCAGTAGAACTCGATATTCATTCGTGTGCAGCCTAGCCAAGTGAAGACTACATTGCCGCTGTCGACGCATAATGGGGCGTGTTGGGTTAACGCGTAGGTATCGTTTCGCGATCTGGAACATAATCGAGTTGCCGTTTGAATTGCCTTCTTCTTCTTCTTGTTTCGTATATGTAGTAGCAAATATCATAATTCAATATGATTATTCGGGTGCCGCAAAATACGCTGCGCCACCGGGAGCAGCAAAATTCTGTACGTGTCGGTAGAGGCAGATAGCAGGATATATAAATTAGGTTCATTGTACAGTTAAAATGCGTTGTTTATTTTTGAACTCTACACTCTGTTTTTCTCATGTCCATTTTAAATTTTCTGTGAATATACATTTTTGTTCAAAAACTGTTATTTTTTATCGTTATTTTTTCCACGAACTTGTAACTGCAGGAAAATTTTATTATGTGACATCTTTGCCGCTTGGTGATCGGAGAGTGAGTTTTCTTTAACAAGACAAATAAATATTATTTAATTTCTACTAAATCGTACTCAATTTAGGTCTGTATAGAAGCTTGCCTTCTCGCGTATTGAAGAAAATTGACTGTATTAGAATAAAAGGTATTCATCAATGTTGAAGGGAATATTTTTTCTTCTGAAATAGAGTGCTGCAAATAAGTAATCAAAATATAGACCCCGTTCGATTTTGCCAAACACGACATGGCAGAATTTGCCAAAAATGAACGGTTCTCTTTTCATGACGTTTTTCCATAGATATTTCCACCAATGAACTAGTTTTCCAAGTCGTTTGAGGTGTCGCTTGATGAATTGATGCTGATGACCTAGATACTTGATATTACAGCAACTGTTCGCTAACTGGGCGACGAGCACTTCCCAGTTATTGAAATCAGCTCGCTAACTGGGATATCATCTCAACGCCGAGGGGGAGTTCGATGGATAACGCTGCTTCGCGACAACTTCATAAAAGGCTTCCGTTCTCAAGTTGATCACCAAATAGAGAAGCCACAACTACAAACTTATCTTTCAAATAAAGCTTCTAAACTTTAGTTTTATATAGCGAGTAAATTTATCAGCTATATTATTGTTTTTGTATTTTAAATATGCTCGATTAAAAAAACTTTTTCAGTTTTCGTTCCCAATCCACATGCGTTCGTTTAGATATTTGACGTTTGTTGTCTTTTTAACTGGGAATCCTTCCAGTTAGCGAGCGCCCAGTTAAAAAGAAGCCCAGTTAAAGCGTGCCCAGTTAGCGAATAGATACTGTACTACCCTAGTAATTAGAGGCTTAGTACTGCTTAGATCATGATCATTATACATATTACCGGCACATGTTCCGGTCATGTTCCAGAAACCGTTTTTACCGATTCCGGTCATTCGCTTCGGCAACATAAAGAACCTAAATACCCTTCTTTTGGAGGATGTTGAGCTTAAATTGGTTGAAATAATCAAAAAGACTAAGAAATGTGATTAGACATAATCGCTCGTTTTTGGGACATGTGTGCCAAAATCGAACCGTGCCAAAAGTAAAACGAGCTCAAATCAAACAGAGCCTCAAAGGAAAATATAAAGCTATTGTAGTCCTACGTCAACTATGCGGTCGTATCGCGGATACCACCCTCCTACTATTTTTTTTTTTAAATATAGGCGGGGATGTTTTGTGATGAATTAATTATTTACTAATATTTATTCAGGATTTTTTTTTGCCACAAACGGTGACCAGTCGCCGTTGTTGCACGTCGAACAAAGTGTGCGAGAAAAACACGTTTTCGCGGTACCTCTGATTCTCATGTTTGGATGCAAACATACATTTCCCACGCTGTATGTTTGCACAAGTTTGTGAACATTGTTCTAGCTAATGTTTTCTTCTGAGCAAGTAACAATCTAGTGTGCTAGGTTCTAAGTTTTGGCTGTGCAAGCGGCGTTGCATTTCGAATCATTTGTAGGTACCATGATGTGTAGAACATGATGATTTGTAGTACTACCTATGTTTTATTACGACGTTCTCAAGTATTAGCAGTATTTTGGGTAGTCAATGATTTTATTAATGCACCTTTATTTGTTTCTGTTGCATGCCTGCATGCAAAACGAGGCGTGATATGTTGATTAATGTAATAATATTTGTACAAGGAAATATACTTAAATGCTGTATATAAACTGTATTGTTCTGGTTCATCTGTTCTCTATAGTTGAGGCCGTTGATTTGGCTCAAGTTTTTTTTCTACTATTTGTTCGGCGCGCAGTTAAACCGAACCTAGCGCTAAAACTCATTATTCCAAGTAAATATCATTTAAAGTTTGACAGCCTCGTATGCTTTCTGCAAGCGGCTAAAGAGAATTTTTGTTATACTGTCGTTATGAACTGTTTAAATGATTTCAAATTATAATTTAAATTCAAGTTGTGTAACAGCAATACATTCAGCCAATTTGCAGGACAAAAGGCAACTCCGTGTTCAATATTTAGAAATTGAAAAGAATTCATACCGAAATTCACAACCTAATTATTGATATTACATCCCTTTTACATAAGGTCAACGTGGAGCCTACCCGAACTACCCAAACTAAGAACCAAAAACCCTAACTAAGAACCAAAAACATTATTTCAAGTAAAGCGTCCAAAGTTCAACCACTCCGTACATATGTTTTCTGAAAGCTGCTACTGAGAATTTATGTTATCATATCGTTATAAACTGTTCAAATGATTTCGTTTTTTCTTGAAAGATATATTATCAATTTTGAATTCCGCCAGAGTTAATACCTCAATTTAACCCTTTCCCGGCGGAGAAAAATCAATTTTTACCACAAAAAATGAACTCCAAACTCTCATTAGTCATCAACTGTATGCACAATTGACACAAATTGGATTGCAATTTAAAGATCAATCTCTTCTCTAACCATACTGAATAGTTTCTAAGTGCAAATTTTCAAGTATAATTGTTGAACTCAAATCAAAGTTTGAATGTCAGGTAATGCCATATGGCATCACCCGTCGGGAATGGGTTGAAAAAATGGGGCTTGGTTCGGTCTGGTCGCACGCCGATAATCTCAAAATCACCTTCCATCGTCCTTTGTCTTCAACGCAAAGGATATTTTTGGCGGTTTTTGTCGATGCAACTGGAACAGAATCCTCAGCCACATGCTAACGTATCACGTGTGCCAAAACAGTGAAGACATAGTACACTGTGATTTCCTTACAGTCCAATGGCTTCATACCAGGTGAACGTACGATGCAACGAAAAAAGAGCACCTGCCAATTTAGCACCGACAGGCACCGTTCTGTTTTACAAATTTTAAAACCTATGTGTACAAATCTTCGAACATAGGGTTACCATTTGGTCGGAGTTAAAAATCAGGACAACTTTTTCCGGTACAAATTTGATATGCGGTGTTTCCTTTTTTTGAGGTTTTAATATATAAAACACGTAATTTGAGATTTACTCTTCAAAATACACCAACCATTTATTTATTTAAACTATTTCTCGGACGATACAATTTTGCAACTTTGATTGATTAGGCATTAGTAGTTACCTAAAAAATGCAGCATACGTAAACTGTTTAAAATTGGGTCCAAAAGTTTTACACGGTTTCTGGTTTTTATTTATCAATTGAAAGAGTACAATTTTCTGAACAAAACGTGATTTTTAAAAAATGTTTATCGTTGTCCTTTGATTTTTAAATGCCGAATAACAATCGAAATACCTTGAATGACAATTCTCCCATATATCGTACGTGTGCGAAATGTCAGTTAAGACACCTCGAGCAGTTTTTTATTCTTCATTTAAAAATCGAATGAAAACGATGAACATTTTTTTAAAATCACTTTTTGCTCAAAAATCGCGGCTTCTTCAAATGATATTGTGCATTTAAATAAAAATCATCAGAACGTCGCTGATGAACTGGCAGTCAGGCTCACTTCCGATGTTTATTTTTGTTGTTCTCGCAACACTGCAACCATCTCAGCCGCCATTGCGCTGTCAGTCCGGCTTACAAAAACAAATACATTGAAATCATTCGCGCAGTTCATGTTATGTGAACTCGCGGATGTTCTATGTGTTTGTAGAGTCGGAAGAATGTTCGGAAGTCGAAAGTCCGACTTCCGAACTTTAATTTAGTGCTGGCGCCACAATATATTGATATAATATTGATATATTGACATGTTATAGTTGAGGGTTACAAGAACTACACAATTACTTTCGACAAAGTTCAATCGAAGAAAAAAAATCGTTTAAAATGAGTCCGTTTCGTTCAGGAGTCAAAGTAAAAGTGCTGAACAATCTTCAACATTTCTGAACATCCGGCATCATTCAGAAAAATCAGGACAAATGCTAAAATATGAAAAATAAATCAGGATGCTCCAAACGGATCTCAAAATCCGTTTTTTTTCGAACATCGTGTTCAGAACGCATGAACGACGGTGACATATCAACACTATTACAAAGATTATAATTGCTTCCGCAGTTAAGTAAATATTATTGTAGGAAAATTGTGAACCTACTTGTCAAGAAAAAAAGGAAATTAAAATTAAATCTTAATCTAATCTTACACCTATCTTACTGACTATAAAGTGAGCTAATCGTTGTAATTGAGGATTGCATCGATTTTTGTCGGAACTTATCGATAATTTGGTTTGACATATTTTCTAATGTTTCCATATTAGTAAGCCTGTGTAGTTCATTCGTGCTAAACCAGCGAGGATGCTTGAATATCATTTTCAGAAGTTTGTTCTGAATCCTTTGAAGCATCTTCTTTCTGGTTGTACAACAACTTGTCCAGATGGGGATTGCATATAACTTTGCTGGTCTAAATATTTGTTTGTAAATTAACAGTTTATTTTTGAGACAATATCTAGAATTTCTGTTGATAAAAGGATACAAACATTTTTTATATTTATTGCACTTTGTTTGGATATTCTCAATGTGCTCCTTAAAGGTAAGATTTTTATCATAAATTAGCCCTAAATATTTAACTTGGTCAGGCCAATTTAAGATTGCACCAGTCATCTCAGCAGCATGATTATTGGTGGGTTTGAGAAAAAAAACTCTTGGTTTATGAGGAAAAATAATTAATTGTGTTTTTGATGCATTAGGAGAAATCTTCCATTTCTGCAAATATGAAGAAAATATATCTAGACATTTTTGCAGCCTACTGCATATGACACGAAGGCTTTTTCCTTTTACGGAAATGCTTGTATCGTCACAAAACAGAGATTTCTCACATCCTGGTGGTAAATCAGGATGATCAGAAGTGAAAATATTATATAAGACTGGGCCCAAGATACTTCCTTGAGGTACACCAGCTCTAACAGGCAATCTATTAGATTTACTATTCAAATAGTTAACATGAAGAGTGCGGTCAAGTAACTTTGTAACATTTTTGTGATGTAAAGGGGAAAACGGAAATTGGACATTTTAGCTATCGAACCTTTATGCCAAACACTGTCGAATGCTTTTTCTATGTCTAGAAGAACAGCACCAGTGGAATAACCTTCAAATTTATTAGTACGAATCATATTAGTTACTCTAAGTAACTGGTGAGTAAAGAAAACTTTCAAAGCAGGATCACGAGTTCTTTGATATTGACGTCTCCGTATGTTCTTCAAACGTATAAGAAGTTGAAGCTCATTGTCAATGAATGGCGTATTAAATTTCACTCTAGCCTTAGGAACTGATAAGTTTCGGGCATTGAGTATTAAGCTCCACAAATCATCCAATGTTCCGTCAATGTCAGCACTGTTTTGTAAAACAATATCACAATTCAAGCTTTCTTCGATCGTGGTACGATATCGATCCCAATTGGCCTTGTGATAATTAAACACAGACCTAGTGGAATTTAAAACAGTTTCACGAGATATGGAAGAAGTTATAGGAAGATGATCAGAATCAAAATCAGCATGAGTTAATAAATCACTGCATGAATGACTTTGATTTGTTAGTACCAAATCAATTGTGGATGGATTCCTAACAGAAGAAAAACATTTGGAAACAAAACTGAATAAAATCCAGCCGAGCAATCGTTAAACAATATTTTTCCATTGGAATTGCTCTGTGCATTATTCCACGATTGATTTTTTGCAATAAAATCATCGATGATAGAAAACTTAGATTTATTTCTCGTGAGTGTTTGTAAATCTTCCTTGAAATGATTTTTCTGCTCACCAGTGCATTGAAAAGGTAAATACACTGCGGCTATAAATAGAACACCAATATCTGTTTCGATTTCAATACCCAAACTTTCAATAACCTTCGTTTCAAGATGGGGCATAACACGATGTTTTATTCGACGGTAGATAACTATTGCAACTCCACCTCCGGCAACATCAATTCTATCGAACCTGTGAACTATATAGTTGGGATTTCTTTTTAATTTAATGTTAGGCTTTAAATGCGTTTCAGTCACAACTGCAATATGCACACCCCATGTCCATGTTGAAAAATAAATAAAATCTTCTCCTTTCGCTTTTGAAGGGCGAGCATTCCAATTTAGAAAATTTACAGCATTATTTAAAGTCATTGCTTAATTTTAATTTCATAACAATATTAGTTGTGAATCTTATACCTTCTTGAACAGCCTCGTACATCGAGTTAAAGTTCAACAAAGCGGACATTAGCTACAGCATGGATTGTTGTAGGTAGTCAATCTTCTCGGGAGTTGGGCTACCCATGATGTATAAAGACATGGTGTAACGATATGTCAAAAGCAGAATCGGCCATACTGGAAAAAAATTGCCAGCCAGTAAGATTGATTATAAACAACTAGGGCATAAAAATTATCGCATCTCGAAATATATCATTTGGATGCATTTAAATTATAAAATATGGCAATGCTACATACTTTACTACCAATACTCATTATTTTAGGAAACAATTTCCAACTTAAAACACCTGAATTTTCGGTATTCAATTGCCTTGTTAGTGAGGATATATCAACAAACACGAAAAAGTTATTCGCTGTTGCATAGTGATGCCTCGTCTCCAACCCTCCAAACTGAAAAAACGCTTCCTCACCCCGCGCCTAGTTTTTGGTCAAACCGTTACACCATGTTCTACTCATCATGGGGCTACCTATATCAATACTGGCTGACTTTTCAGCACCAAAGGCTTATTGCTGTTGTTGCTGGTGATGCTTGAACAGTATTGAAAGTTTTTTGATTACCCACATGAATATTTTTGACAACAGGTTGTTTGGCTGTCTGGAAAAAATAATTTTTGACCTAGCAGGACAATCAAAGAAATTTGATTTGTGTTTACTCCCACAATTCACACACTTGAAACTATCAGCGGTCTCTTTCACAGGCCAGATATCCTTTGTGTGAGACGAGTCACCACAAATCATGCTCTTGTTGTCATATGGCAGTTTCGAGTTCCATGGCCATAGGCTTGACAATTCTGGCATTGCGTGAGATCATGGATGCCTCCATGTCTCTTGAAATTTTCCCACTTTATTCGCACATTGAATAAAACACGTGCCTTTTCTAAAAATTTAAAATTACTTACTTTGGTACGATCAAAATGTACCAGTAATTTTCTTGGTGTATTCCAGTATTATTATTTTTTTGCATTCGACTTGCGTTTCATCAAAATTACTTGGTTGGGTGAAAAACCAAGTAATTCTGTCAAACAATCTTTAATTTCATCATTAGTTTGATCACTTGAAAGACCTTTAGAAACAGCCTTAAACGGTCTCTCGTTTTTGGCATCATATGTATAAGAATTTGCACATCTTTTCAGTCAAATACTGTAGTAGATGTTTATGGCCTTCAAAAGGTTGGGCCAAAATACGAATTTCGCCTCGGCGGCCAATTTGAGAATTAACTTTCACATCAGAAAGAAATGATGCAAGTTCGGAACGAAAAGCTTTGAAATTTGCAACGGTTACCACAATAGGTGGAACTTTAGCTTTCTTCATACCGGCATTTTGCTCAGCATGAGAAACTTCAAATTCTTGATCCTCTATAGTAGAAAGAATTTCATACCTATTGCTTTCTGAATCACTCGGAGGAGAAGTCTCACGATTCCTCGTAGCCTCATCAAGCTTTTTTTGGTTCGTCCTGGCATTTCAGGACAAATTTTACTTCACTTTCATTTTACACAAATTTTGTCAACACAAGTTCACACATTATTTACTCGTTAAACGTTAAAAACAAATTCGAAACAATTTTTTCTAATCAACACTTTTTCATGTCCAACACCCTTTCGCCTCTTTTGCTTCTAAACGGCAATGCGTCTCCATGAGAGTGGCAATGACTGGAAGGAAAATTTCATCATAGAGTTTAAAAAACCGACCATCCACATTAGGGTGGCCGCGAAAGCGGGTCAAATTTCAAAAACCGGCCATGTACATTTTGTGGCCCAAAAAATTGTCTGTGAAAAGTTTCAGCTCGATCGCACATGATCTAGGGGCGCCCCGGAGCGCTCAAAGTTTTGATTTTTTTGACCCTCGAAGGGGGAGTACAAGAGATTAAAAGAATCGACATTTCGATCGAATTTCAAATGACTTAAAATGCATAACACGTTAAGATTTGGGGTTATATCGAAAATAAATTTTGTCCTTAGCCACTTTTGGGCAAGCGAGAGCCGAATACGGAATATTTTAGAATTGATTTCCTTAATGATTCACAAGTTGTTCCAAACCACATGTAAATCATTTTAATGTTTATTAGGTGTCTCAAACTTGATCTTTCATTACGGTGGTGCATATATTTTTTAGATGTCATGCCAAATTTCAAAAACCTCATGTACATTTTTATTACAAAATATACATGGTCGATTTTGAAATTTGACATCGCAGCCACCCTAGCCTATATGGTCACTGTTGTTAACCTTAGTGCCCATGTTTTTTACCTTCGTAGGAAACTATATAAATTTAATCAAAGTAACAACGACCGATACATGTCACAAGGCAGTTGTTAAGAAATGTTTTGAAAAGTTAAGAAAAGATCATGACCGGTCATCGAAGGAATGCACTTTATGTTTCCATAGATCATTATTAACTAGATGAAACGATGCGGATTTGTGGGTCATGCTAGGATTGAACAAAAAGGTTGAGGAAACGGTGCTCGGATGACGATTCATCAAACCAAATTTTCAATGATCCACAACCATCAATAAGCAGATAAAATGTCGATGATTTTCTAGGTACCTAAGCGAACTGCCTTAATGTTTCTTTCAAGTTTCAACAAAAATGGCATTGTAGGCTCCAACTGGTATTATAATCATATCACTTAACAATCAAAAATTTGTGATTGAGCTATCTTTTGAGGTCGAAATGTATTTACACTAAGGTCTTCCCCCGTGTAAAACGGGGGATGCGTTCCAAATTTGTATGGGACCACGTAAAAAAGACTTTTTCGAGTTGCAAATATAACGAAGAAAACCGTCCTAAAATGTTAGAGGTGCTTATTACGGGAGTCACTTTAAGGTGAAATATATTTCACTCTCACGCTCACTTCACTTTTTGAGACCTATTCCTGATTCCATCTCAAGTGAGGTGACAAAAATTACCTCCGTGAAGTGAGATTGGCAGCGAAGTGAAATTGAGAATAGGACTAGTGAAACGAGAATGTTTCCCAGCTCAAAAATTTTTATGTTCCATTTTTACAGATAACACCAGATCTTGACGTTCTCTGCATTTCTAAGACTTTCGGCATCAACAAATTTTTTTTTCGGTATCGAAAATTTCATGAACTACGCACTTTTTTTCATCAGTCGAGAAGTTGAAACATTGACCGCTTTGAGGTACGCATCCGATTCTGATTCGTTTCGTTACTGAAAATAAATCCATCTTCGTGAAATCATTTCACCGTTCAAAATGGTCGTGAAATAATTCCACGCGAAACGTCGCTTTTTCCGTTTTCACTTCAGTGATATGACACTCATAATAACCCATAATAACCCATAATATTATATATATATATATTTTTTTTTTTGTTTCAGGTGGAGGGGAAATTTGCATCCAAACCCCTGAGGTGACCAACCTCAGGGAGTGTGGGGTTGGTTTGAATCAGTGACCAGACCCACTAAAACCCCTCCAGTCTCCAGCCCATAATACTCCCCGGGACCACCGCTAGGTATTGCTTCGGGAAGCGGCTTTTGTGCTCTGTGCACCCTCTTGGAGACCTAAATCTCTTTGCTAACTCAGCTAACTAACCTGGAGACTGGCCGTTAGCTAACACTGGCGTGTCGGTGGTCAACCTGTCGCCTGTTTTGCAATTCTAAAACTATTTGAGAGGCGGCTGTACAAACCACCCTCCAAATTTTTGGGTCTTTACACATCCTCCGAACTAGGTTGTCCGGAGTGGTGTCTGGCCCGCTCACTACTATCATGTCGCTCCGCGCATGCACAAAACGAGGGCACACGAAGAAGACATGCTCAGCAGTCTCTTCCGCTTCCGCGCACTCGGGACACATGGGGGACCCCGCATGCCCGAATCTGTGTAGATACTGCCTGAAGCAACCATGACCTGACAGAATCTGTGTCAAGTGGAAGTTAACTTCTCAATGGCGCCTCCCGACCCATCCGGATACGTCCGGAATAAGTCGATGCGTCCATCTAACCTTTACGGAATTGGACTATTCCTGCTGCCATCTGATCATCGAGAATGACCTTCTGGTGCCTCGTACACCCCTTGTGTCACGTTGATCGAAGCATTCTACGTCCTCCTTAATGGCTATGCTGATAGGCATCATGCCGGACAGAACGCAGATTGCGTCGTATGACACTGTACGATACGCGCTCACAACCCTCAGGCACATGAGCCTGTAGGTACTTTCCAGTTTACGACGATGACTGTTGGTATCCAATGCTTTAGACCACGCTGGCCCACCATACCTAAGTATGGACGAAACCACGCTGGCAAGAAGTTTACGCTTGCTGCCATATACCGCTGAGCTATTCGACATCATTCGAGATAGTGCTGCAGCGGCCGTTGAAGCCCTCTTACAGGCATAGTCGACGTGACTTTTAAATGTGAGTTTATCGTCAACCATAGCCCCTAAGAGCTTCAAGGAACGCCTTGAGGTAATGGTGCAGTCACCGACTCTGACCACCGCCTGTTGCTCTAATTTGCGGTTGTTCACAACCGTAACCTCCGTTTTATGGTGCGCTGACTCCAGTTTCCTAGAGTGCATCCAGTCTTCGACCTTGCGTATGCAGTGCGCGGCCGTCAACTCGACCTCTTCGATCGACTCGCCGTAGACCTCTAGCGTGATGTCGTCTGCGAAACCGACGATCACAACCCCTACAGGGAACTTTATTTTCAACACCCCGTCATATATGACATTCCACAACACCGGGCCCAGGATGGAACCTTGCGGTACCCCTGCGGTGATTGGGACGCACCTCTGACCCTCCTCCGTGTTGTAAACTAGTACCCGATTCTGGAAATAATTTTCCAAAATCTTGTACAACGACACCGGTACGTGGATGCTCCTAAGCGCGAGCGCTATGGAGTCCCAACTGACGCTATTGAATGCATTCTTCACGTCAAGCGTGACGATTGCGCAATAGCGAATGCCCCAACTCTTACGCTGGAGTGGAGTGCCTCTGCGTCTTGGTGAAAGAGAATAGCATCCAGCGTGGATCTACCTTTCCGGAAGCCGAACTGGTTACTTGCCAGACCGTTTACACCCTCTGAGTACTTCACCAGTCTGTTGAGGATAATCCTCTCAAGCACCTTGCCCGTAGTGTCCAGCAGACAGATAGGTCTGTATGCCGATGGGTCCCCTGGCGGTTTCCCAGCCTTCGGCAACAGCACCAATCTCTGTCACTTCCACCTGTCCGGAAAGAGGCAGTCATCCAGGCACTTCTGCATGACTGCTCGAAATAGATCGGGGGCCACTTTCATGGCCGTCCTGATGGCCAAGTTCGGGATTCCATCCGGTCCCGGTGCCTTGCTCTCCTTTAGGGAGTTGGCGATCACGATGAGTTCCTCATTCGTAACCCTTACCTCCTCCACAACCTCGGCACGGCTGCCGTCTCTCACGGATTGGATGCCCGGCAGGTTGGCCGACCATCCCTGGTCTGTGTCTGAGATACTGGAACGTCGGACGTGAGACTCAGCAACCGGAGGCCAAGGATTTGGCTCGTGGCGTGGAAAGAGTCCCTCGATGATACGCTCCAGCATCGCTGGTGATCGCTCTGCAGGCGCCAACACGCCTTTGGTCTTCGCCATTACGACTCTGTAGGCGTTGCCCCACGGATTCGTATTGGCACTCGCGCATAGCCTATCGAAGCAGGCCCCCATGCTCGCCTTTATCTCACTTTTAAGCGCCGATCTTGCAGATCCGAATGCTACACGGCGCTCTACTCTCTGTGCATCGGTACGTGCACGTTGCAACATCCGTCTTGCACGGAGGCACGCGCGGCGTCGCACGCCCATGATAATGTAGCAACTAATTGGTCAGCACTCGGGCGGAGCCAACTGCCCCCCTCGCGCTCTCTTCTCATTGCTTCTGCAAATACCTCGGCATCGAAATGCGATGTCTTCCACCCGCGGACGGTCGGAGTATTGGCTCTACCCGTCGCCTGCCGCCTCACGTTATGGACTACGCTATAGCAGACCGACTGGTGGTCACTATAGGTGTAGCCATCGTCTACCCTCCAGTTCACGATCAGTCCTGGGCTGGAGAACGTCACGTCGATGATCGACTCCGCACCATTTCTGCTGAATGTACACTTGGTTCCAACGTTGGTCAGATCTAGGTTGAGCTTTGCCAAAGCTTCCAACAAGATCTGACCCCTCCGGTTCGTGCGGGGGCTTCCCCACTCAACAGCCCAAGCGTTGAAGTCGCCCGCCACTACTAAGGGTGTTAGTCCCGTCAGCTCCATAGATAACAAATCGACCATCTGGGTGAACCTTTCGATAGACCAACGCGGCGGAGCATAACAGCTGCAGTAGAACACTCCGTCCACCTTGGCAACCGCGTATCCTTCATTTGAGGTTGACACAACCTCCTGAACCGGGAACTTGCTGGTCGTGCATATGGCCGCCGTACTGGACTTATCTGCAACCCAATTACCGTTTCCGGGAGGAATGCAGTAGGGATCCGATACGATTGCGATGTCCGACCGCGACTCAGACGCTGCTTAGTATAGCAGCTGCTGTGCCGCATAGCAATGGTTCAGGTTCAATTGTGTCACCCTCACGCCCGTGGTTTCGTGGCCGCCTTACCGGCTGGGCACCGTGGGCCTCCCATAAAGTGCTTGGCGTCCCGTTTTCCAGTACATACCAAGCACTTGAGAGGCTCCCCGCAGTCTTTAGCTTTATGGCCAGCACCACCACAACGCCCACATAACTGGCTCCTATCGGGCCCCTTGCAGGTCCAGGACTTGTGTCCTCCTCGAAACACCTGAAGCAATTTACTGACTGACTACATACTGACCAGCCAACCTTAAGTTTGGCTGTCTTCAGGGCCAGGGTTGCATCGGCCGATGCAAGCCGGAAAGTGGCCACCTGGGTCCCCGCTGGACCCTTACGGAGGCGAATTACCTCAGTGGCTACTTCCACTCCGCACTTCTCCTTGAGGGCCTGTGCAATATCGCACCTCTCGGTGATTTCATCCAGGTTTTTGAGCTGGAGAGTCACCTGTGAGGTGAGTGCCCAAATTTGCACATCTTTCCCGAGGACCTGCTCGGCTACCGTCTTATAGGCAGCGCCCTTGTTTTTAGCATCCTTATGGAGCTCAAGAATCATCTCGCCGGTGCGAGAACGACGGATGGTCCGCACATCCGCTCCCAGATCCTTGAGCTGGGTTTCGCCTCTCATTTTCTTCAAGACTTCGAAGTACTTGGACCCATCCGTCTTGAGTATGAGGGCGTCACCCCTGCTTCGCGCCTTTTTTCCCATTTTTGGACGATTTTTCGCCTTCTCGTCGTTGCGCTTGCTGCCTTTTTGGCGCTTTCTTCCTCCCACGGTAACCCAAGGGTTTCCCGTAGCTGCCACTTCGGCAGACTTTTCGGCGGACTTGGAGGCCGTTGGTGTGCTGTCTCGCGGGCTTAGCACAACCAACCGTTTCTTGCTGTTCTCGGGGGCTTCCCCCGGAGACTGCCTTGCTCTTTTTGCGGCTGACCCGGAGGCGCAAACCGCTGCAAACGTGCAGGTGTCCGTTTGGACCGACTTCGTCGCCCTTCCGGTCACCTCCGTTGCATTCTTCTCTGCACCGCTCTTGCCTTGAGCTCGGCGTGCTCCTTCTTCGCAGCATCGACGGAGGACCGAAGCATGTAGAGAGCCTGCTTCAGGTACTTCGTCGTGTTGGTGCGACTTTTCGCAAACTCGATTATGACATAGAGCTGCTCCGACAGCGCTACTACCTTCGGTAGCGTGTCTCGCTGTCTTCCGACCGCCTTTATCAACAGTGGACCAGCCACTGCGATGTCTTGCGTCGATCCGGTAGGCGTACTGCCTTTGCCGTCTTCGCAGGCGTCCTTTACTGCATCCGTCTCCGCCTTTCTCGGTGGAGACCTCTGGATGCCTCCTCGAGCAAACGGGTTTTTCAACTCATCTGCGCTCATTTGTTCATCTCCATTTTTTTTAATATTCATTCTTGTTAAGTGGGTCCCCCTTCCAGCCGCTATTCTTATCCATACTGGAGTGGTCGCCTATCTGGTCTCATGGTAATCTATGCCGAAGCAGTGAGGCCATGGCTAGGGGCGGCTGCCATAGCGCCTTATGAGCAACTATGACACCCCCGACCGGCACAAGTCAGGAAAGGACATCTGATCCCACTCCTGCCCGGTTCCCACCGGGCAATGAGTTCGGAACGTACTGGAAGGCCTGCCAGGTTTTACGGGACGGAGACCCCTGCACCGGTTGTTGTCTCGCCGTTTCAAGCCGTTGTCACACGACCTTACTAAGGGAGCTCGGCGCAGGTGCCAGCTCAGAATCGTGGTACGAAAACGAAATCCGACTCTTATCATATGGCGTTGCGACCAGTTACCGTAATTGGGAACTTACTGGCATCAATCTCAATGGGCGAATTAGTGCATTTGGGTGGTGGGAGCGGCACTATTCGCTCCGTCAGAGCTGCTTCCGGATAATGTGGCTTTTGTGAGAATTCGGCGGCCCAATGCCTGAGTCTCACCACAACCTAGGCTAGCTCTCGCTGATGGTCCGGGACTGCTTTCTTGCAGTTAGCACTTCCGTGGCCTACGGCAATCGCCAAATACCGACCCGTGGTGGCATACAGCTCTGCCATATATATATGAATATATATATTAATATATATATATATATATATATATATATATATATATATATATATATATATATATATATATATATATATATATATATATATATATATATATATATATATATATATATATATATATATGTATATATATAGATATATATATATATATATATATATATATATATATATATATATATATATATATATATATATATATATATATATATATATATATATATATATATATATATATATATATATATATATATATATATATATATAGATGGCAGAGCTGTATGCCACCACGGGTCGGTAATTGGCGATTACCGAAGGCCACGGAAGTGCTCACTGCTAGCAAGCAGTCCCGGACCATCAGCGGGAGCTAGCCTAGGTCGTGGCGAGATTCAGGCACTGGGCCGCTGAATTCTCGCAAAAGCCACACTGGCCGGAAGCAGCTCCGACGGAGCGAGTAGTGCCGCTCCCACCACCCAAATGCACTATACCGCCCATTGGGACTGATGCCAGTAATGTTCCCAATTACGGCAACTGGTCGCATCACTATAGGATAAGAGTCGGATTTCGTTTTCGTACCATGATTTTGGGCTGGCACCTGCGCCGAGCTCCCTTAGTAATGTCGTGTGATAACGGCTTGAAACGGCGAGAGTACAACCGGTGCAGGGGTCTCCGTCCCGTAAAACCTGGCAGGCCTTCCAGTACGTTCCGAGTCCATTGCCTGGTGGGAACCCGGCAGGAGTAGGATCAGATGTCTTTTCCTGACTTGCGCCGGTCGGGGGTGTCATAGTTGCCCATGAGGCGCTATGGCAGCCGCCCCTAGCCATGGCCTCACTGCTCCGGCATAGACTACCTTGGGACCATTTAGGCGACTACTCCATTATGGATAAGGATAGCGGCTGGTAGGGGGACCCAATAAACAAAAATGCAGCAAAACAAAACTCTGGAGATGGGGGCAGATGGGTTGGAAAACCCATTTGCGCGAGGTGGCATCCAGCGGTCTCCGCCTAGAAAAGTGGAGACGGATGCAGTGAAGGTCGCCTGCGAAGACGGTAAAGGCAGTACGCCTACCGGATCTACGCAAGACATCGCGGTGGCTGGTCCACAGCTATTAAAGGCGGTCGGAAGACAGCGGGACACGCTACCGAGGGTAGTGGCCCTGTCTGAGCAGCTCGATGCTATAATCGAGTTTGCGAAAAGTCGCAGCAATACAACGAAGTACTTGAAGCAGGCCCTCTACATGCTTCGGTCCTCCGTCGATGCTGCGAAAAAGGAGCATGCCGAGCTCGAAATGAAAGCTGCGGCTGCGGAGAAAGAGGAGACGAAGGTGACCGAGCTGGCGACGAAGTCGGTCCAAACGGACGCCAGCACGTTTGCGGCGGTTTTCGCGGCAGGACCAGCTGCCAAACGAACGCGACAGTCCC